>NC_051232.1:28417938-28740438 GCF_015220715.1 Pygocentrus nattereri | reverse complement strand
ATTCCATTAAAAGCGAGAGAGAGCGAGAGAGAGAGAGAGAGAGAGAGAGAGAGAGCGAGAGTGAGTCATATTGCACGTCTGTGCGATTTCTCTAATGAGCGGCTCAGGCCAAGGACTAACACAAACACAAGCAGTGCATCAAAATAATTGTTTCAACCAAACAAAGGGATTTGTGCATGTGCGCGTGTGTGTATGTGCGCACCCGTGTAAAGGGTACAAATCCTTTAATCCTTTAGTCTGATCAAAGTAATGAAAAAAAGCTTTTAAATTATTTAATAGAAGGGTAAAAATTCACATTTCAAAAGAGACGGTACTAGTATGATGGGGAGAAAAAAAAAAAAGAGATAAATAAAAAAGCAAACCAAAAAAACCCGGTGCCCCTCATTCTGCCAAACAGGGCTTGTAATGTGTGAGCTTCACTCAATGCACTCAACTTAAAGTGGTAGTTCAGCGAAACATCTAATTCACACACTGTTCCCCAGTCAGCCACGACACGTTTGGTGTCTGAAGTTTGAGCTGGAAGTATGAGGCTAATGTAGCTAAGGAGTAATAGAATCATTACTGCATGCCTAAATCATCGGACACTTGCCTCAAACCATGTCAAACGGTTCAGCGATCTCAGGCATGCCTACATCGACACGCTGTAATCTATAAAAATGAACGAAAGCGCAGAGCATGGCTAAAACAGTCATATCAGCTGACTTGAAGCCAAAATTGTGTCTATACGTGTCCGTTTAAATAGATAACAGTAGCTCCAGTGCAAAACTGAAGAAGCAAACTTCAGACATTAAACATGTCTTTACTGCTTAATACTATACTAGGCTGAAAACAGTTCAGCATGCTGACTAGCAAATCCAGCTTTTATACAATCCCCACCACACTGCCCAGTGAGCACTCACATACTGCTGCACTGTGGACCAGCTGAAGCGCATAGCAGGTATCCCCACCATCAGCACATTACAGCAGTCCACTCCAAAACTGTGTAATAATCTCTGTGTGCTGTCAAAATCAGTCAACTAATTGTGATTACATTACCTCATATTGGAATATAGTAAGAATGACTGGTAAATCAATAATGTGACATGGCTAAAGATTGACTTGCATTACTCGGACCAAACAAAGTTACTTTCTTTACACACACACACACACACACACACACACACACACACACACACACTTTTACTTTAAATCATCAAAACACCCAGAGAAACATCTGGAACCGTGGCTGGTCATGACGCTCACAGCACACAGTAAAGAAACACCGATTCGTCTGAAGGCCCATATGCATTTGTCAGAGGCTTCCATACAATAATACAATTATGATTAACAAATAATACATTGCACAGCCCTGGTAGATTCCTTATCTTAGACATCTCTTAAAGACATTTCGTATTGTGCAGAGGTTACTAACACACTCCATGTACCAGAGATGCAGTCTAGAGTCAGTGGCTGACTTGACTGACTCGGACCCGAGTGACTTGGACTTGAGACTAAAGACGTGTGAATTATCAGAAAAAGAGAAAAAAAAAAAACCTCAAACTTTTTGAATTAAAAGTGCGAACACCAGTGTGTAAATTAGTGAAACAGTGTGACTGTGCCTGTGAGCTTTGTTGTGGATACGAGCAGGTTATTACTGCAATATCATTATCATATAGTTTACAGGGACATTAGCTGCTTTAAACAACACGCCTTTCTTTATAGAAAAGCCTTCAGTCTGACAGACAGAACTAAGCGAAATAAGCAGTAAATGCAGGTGTATGGTTTTATATGGTTGGCTAATGTAGCTGGAACAGCAAACAGACTAGCCAGCCCAGTCCTATTCCTTTAATATGTACAAAACCTCAGCCGGACTAGCTGGTGCACTGCCTAGCTGGCTGAACTACAGACTAACACAACGTTTCAAGTTGTTTTGCAGCTTTCTGTCGAGAGCCTTTAACATTGATTTTAACAGAAATCACAATCCTGAAGGGATCTGATATTGAAAAAGTAGGAACAAGTACTTTGGCATAGGGCTAAATGACAAATATACCTTTAAATATCACACAAAGAAACTCAGGAAAGCCGTTTCCCACGTTTCCCAGTACACACAAGGAAAAAGATAAATCAATGCTATTGACTTCCGGATAACAGCATATCTGTCTTAAATCTGCTTTAAGATTCACTACTGGTGACCCCTACAGCTCCCATCACTGTATGAAAAAGTTGGCTGATCCTGTCCGGCTGTGCACTGGCTTATTTTATTTTATCTATAAAGAGCTTACCGGCCATATGTCATCATACATCACAAAAAAAAAAAAGCCCAGTGTAAATAATGCAATTTATCAGACTTGTTCCAGTGATAGGATCAGTCTTCAAGTGCCATGAGTTCATAGTGAAAATCTGCTTTTAGCTGCAGCTCACCAGCGAGCTGAAATTCACTTCAAGGCCCTTTAAAGCTCAACTCGTTAGTGTCACGTGGACGTTTTGAAGTTTCACACTGTAAATGAGGCTCACCCTCAATGTACTCCAAGTCTAAATTAAGGCCAGCTGATTTTAAACACTGCATTTACTTCACATAGCATTTCACTTCTGTCTTTCAGACTGAAGGTTTCTATAAAGAAGGTCTTGTTATTTGAAGCCTGGCCGGTTTTCGCAGGCATTTACTTTTGCAAAATGCAACCCCTGCAGCTTAAAACGGGGCTAACCTAAAATTCTCTACTAAAGACTCGAGACTTGCACTCAACTCATGAGCATGAATTGACTCTCTGGTATTTGGATTGATGAATCAGGACCACTGAAGAAAAAAGATCTACATTTTATAAGCGTTAGCTTGGTGTCTGAAGCTTCTTTTGCTCACTACAAGGCTAAATGGAAGTTTATGTACACCAGTTAGCATTGTACATCAATACAAATGTGCCTCTACTACTGTTTGTAGTTATGAAGTATGTTTTTTGTCCTTCACATAGTTAAAATCATATTATTTATGATATACAGTGTTGTGTAAAAATCCTAGGCAGCCACGCAAACTATTTAAGTGTATTTAAAGTGTGCCAGTAAAGATCCTAAGCAACATAATACATATAAATATATACACACACGGTAAATTTTTAATTCTACAAATTTTACTTCTAATTGTATATTTTAATGATTAATGATTCTATCCTTTTTTCAAATGACTTCTCATAACAGTGTATGGAAGGTGTTTTTTAAATGCATAATAATAATAATAATAATAATAATAGTAATAAAAATAAGAATAAAATAAAATATAATAAATATAATAAACATAATAAAATGTGGTTTATATATCATTTTGACCAAAGACATTCGCATGCTAAAGCAAACATCATACCACTTATACTCTGCACATAGTTTGGGCTCAGTAGCTTTGCCTAGTTCATACCAATGTGATGGTGGTACCAAATATTATGTTCACAGAAACTACAATATTTACTGAATATTTGCAAGCAAGATCCCGAAAGCCTCTCAACATTCAGAAAAGCCTATTAACGTTCAGAAATATCAATATTCCAAAATAGCAAATATTATCTTACTGATAAACTCATCCCCTATAGATAGGTGTATGCATTGTCCATAAATAATAGTCTTCAATTACTGGAACCTAGTCCTAATTGTAGGATTAGGAAACATTAAAGGCCCTAGACTTCATCCAGGGGGGTACCCCACAGAGTTTCTCCAGCAGCTAGAAACTGTTTGCCTAATCACTGTCCTGGCTTCTAACCATTCTGTAGACATTCACCAATATTTTCTTATTTGGGATTTGTTCTTATGTCATGAATCTGATGTAAACATTTTCTTAAGAAGAAATTTACAAAAATTGCATGAAGATATAGGTGAAAGACGCCCATTCTTTGCTTTTCACATAACTGAGCCCAGCTGCTTTATGAAATGCTCTTAGTGCTCTTGCTTCATCAAATGCCCCTCAGAGCAGGTAAATGACATCATAGGTCAACAAATCCTAAGTGACCTAAAGAGAGTGAGTGCTGCACACCTTGGAGAATGTTCTACACCTGCTTGTTTAGCTAATGAGGTCTTCTAGGAACAGCTAATTAGGTCAGCGCTACAAACAGGGATCCTATTCCATAAATGCTAATTATTGGTTTCCACTCCAAAATTGATTTGAATATGTTGTCACAGCGGTGTTTATAAGGATTATAACAAACATTGGCACTTCCTACACAGCACAAAAATCATGTGCCATATTAAGGCAGCAAGCTGTAGAAAAAAGATAAACATCCCCACTGGGAACTATGGGCAATTTCCGTTGATCTCTATTGGAAATCAAATGTTTTAAATATCTTCTTTAGGAGCTTTTTAAGGTAGTTATCATTTAATCTCTCAATATTGGCTGGTGCAATTCACACGTCAGGTATGGATAAATAATAATCAATAAATGGAAAGGAACATCTGAAGCCCCTACTGCCCTCACTAATCTGATATCTTTGTATCTATTTTGAACAGTATTATGTAAAAGTGATAGATCATCCTTCGTTTATTTAATATTCAGTCAAAGATGATCCTATGTACAAGTGATTCAATGAGTACAGAATGATTTTTCTAAGGAGATTAGATTAGATATAAGATAATCCACCAACATAAAGAAGGAGAATAAGTGAGAAAACCGGAACATCCAAAACTGGAGCTGAAGAAATTGTTAGACACAGAGATAAATGGGACTCTCTGACTGTCTCTCTGACTGTCTGTCTGCATCAGATAATCAGCACCTAAATCAGATTCAGATCTGAGAAAATCCTATGGTGTTTCTGTCCATCCTTCCACTGTGAGAAGACACTCAACACCTGGGTGTCTGAAAGGATGTGCACCTGTTAAGAAGCCCTCACTGAGAAAAAAGAAGAAAATGAGCAAACGAAACAAAGAAGCTGCTGCTATTCGCTAGGCAATAGACTGACGACCCCAGAGTCCAGACCTCAACATCATTGCATATCCTCTTATGCTTGTAGGTATAGTTCGGTTTTTCCATCTGAATTTACATGCCTAAATCGTAAGGCACATTTTTAATTAACTGCATAAAAAATATAAAGTTATGCTTTCTTTGTAAAAGCTCCCCTCAAATGCTATAAGCTTAAGATTTACTACTGAAAGCCAAAAATCGTAGACACACTTTGTATTTTTTATAAAAATAATTTTTAAGAGTATATCACTGAAGAGACACCATCTGAGATCTAGTTTATAGCTCAGATTTGTGGCTTAACTTTCAGTAGGAAAAAAAATTGTGGGTTCAGCTTCTTTTATTGTTAAAATCTCATCATTTTGAGTGGAAAGAAGACTCTCACATATAACACCCACCTTTTGAATGAAACTTATGAAATATAAAAGTTATAAAGTAAATAATGTGACAATGCTTTCTGGAACCACCGGTGGTTCCACTGAGTTAAAAGGGATGTGTCTGGGATTACTTGGATGGTGAGAGGCAAAATATCCCTAAAAATTTCTTTGGAAAACTGAAAACAAGTCTACTGAAAATAATAAAAGCTGTAATAAAAGCAAAGATTGGACACTGCTGAAAAATGTGATATATTTTGTTACTTAATGGCTGTTTTGACTGGAAAGTAAATAAAAGAAGGATATATCTTCATACTGAAGAAAAAGACAGTAGATAATCTTATCAAACTTGGTCCACTGTACTTTAACAAAGCTGCTCTCCAAAAGTGAATCAGCAATATTTTGTAGCCTATGAGACTACACTGAGTCAGTGCTTCTCAATGTTCTGCCTGAGGCTTTAGGTGAATCATTGTTTAAAACAAACAAACAAAAAAAAAAAAGTAATTTTACCTCATATTTCTTCAGTGCTTCTACTTTGTTTATAGTCTTGTTTACAGCCACTAGTGTCACCACTACTATTACTAGTTTAATAGACTAGACAACAATCTTCAGACTAAAGGCTGTAGAGCTTATTTAAGTTAAAACGACAATGTCCGGTTTTGTCTAATTACAAGGAGTAATAAAGACAATCAGTGATCAATATGAGAAGGATTTTGCAACATAAATAACTAACTAGCATGTTCTTTTCCAACCTACCTTTTAAGCCAATGCTTTAGTCCACAGTTTTAATCAATGTAAAAGGAACTACAGTTTGCAAAGAATAACAAAGCAAAAATAAATTAACACATCTTACCTTCACTGCAGTCTTTTCCTTGATAGCCAGTCTCGGAGCAATCGCACATGGGTTCGCTGTTGACGACGCTGCAAACTCCTCCATTCAAGCATGTTATATCGCTGCCACAGACATCGCTGTCCACTTCAGCACTTGAGAGGATGGCAGGCACAGAGTTGTTGACTTTCAAGTCTGTTATCCACCCTGTAAAGGGAGCCTGGTCCTTGACGGCGTCCGAGGTCAGCCGAAGAGCCGCAGATCGCAGTTCCGGCGAAATCCCTCCCACAAACATATGGCTGAAGACGGTCATGTCTCGTCGTTTGGACTTCACCTCTGCCCACTTGACCTCCTTGTCCACCACGAGTGTGGTGTTCTTGAAGTTCCTCTTTATTGTGACGGCATGCCACTGGCTGTCATTGACCACCACATCAGAGAAAATGATGACAGGCTCGGCACAGAAGATGGAGAAGCGCAGGCTGAGCTTCCCGTTGTTCATGAGCAGCTCAAGGAAGTCGCAGAAGCCTTCATCGTCAAAGTAGACCAGAAGCCCCTGAGAACTTTTGGTCTTCATGTTGAAACTCATTTCGCTCTCGCAGCAGGCGTTCCACATCGGAAAAGCCACCCACTGGCCTTCAGCTCCAGAGAACTTCAGGCTAGCTCCAGCGTCCACCAGGGTACACATAAAGAGTCCAACCCATAGCAGATGAGCACCATGCCACATTTGTAGCACCATGATGGAGAAGTTATTCGTTACTTAAAAAACACAGACACTAATGTTCTAAAAAGTTCTGAGACAGAAGATCCCTCAATGGTCCTTGTGCTGATTTGTAGGAAAAGCGTGAAAATGCTGCCCAGCTCTGCTTCTAAAGGCCAGTTTTGACATGTCTGCCATAAGCTCCACTCTGTAGGAGGGTATACCACCTCCTATAGAGACCATTCTTCACCTGTCATCTGTCCAAATGCACGGTTCCACAACAATTAGAGTAATAATTACTTTTTTCTACTGTCTCCTAGCTTTATAATCCACGTTCTTGTGGATTCATGTCCACATATGCCTAGTGAGTCTACAACATACTAGTACTATATGTTAAGGTTAAACGAAGACAACATTGTCCATGGCATTCATGCTTAGGAGTCACAGAGGCCCATATTCATTTGTCCTCATGCTGCTCCCTGAAGAATCTAGAAAAAAACAAGACAAAGACTTCTTAAGAGCTTGACAGGTAATGGCAAACGCTACAAAAACAGAGCATAAAAACATGAACAGCCAAATATGCATAGGTGTGATACAATTACAATTAAAAAACTAACAGTGCACAGCTCGTTTAATGAAAGTGCATTCATTTACTATTATTGTACACATTACAGATTGCAGTTTGTCACATGCTGTTGCCGTATGGAAACATTTTATTGTATGCTTTTATTTGTACTGAAAAAAAAAGCAAACACCACTTTTCACTGAAAAGATTTGACTGATACCCTGCAAAAAACAGCAAGGGTCTTTAAACAGAATTCCCAAATTAGTATCTGGTGTGACCATTTGTGTGTAGCCGTACAACACATTTGCATAAAACCATCCTGGTTTTTCTATTAAACAGCTGCAAAACTGGAGAAAAAACAAAAGTGTTGCACTAATATTTTGTTCAGTATGAAATCTTAAAGTCTAGTTTTACTCATAAAAAAGATTTTGTAACTTCCCACAGAGCATATGCATATATACACACACACACACACACACACACACACATTTGCTGGATTTAATAAATTAGAGGAAAATTAGATAAAATGTGGCCTGTGCAAAATGTCACTTTTTTTGCTATACCGTAAATTCAGAAAATAAACAGAAATTATCTGTGAAAATTTGCAGAGAAATTAAATGTATTTGTTCCCAGTAAAATACACTTATTTTCAACAAATCATGTCATTTGACCAGGTGCTCAAATTTTCCATTTAAAACGACTCAAAATTTTCTCCTTTGCATCTTCTGCTTAATTTAAGGTCAGTCTTGAGTTACATTATGATTTAAATGATGCAGTTTTAGTTTATTTACCCAGGTTTTTTTAACGTTCATTAACACCAAGCTTACATTAGTCTTACGTTTAAGTCCTACACCTAGTTAGATCTGAAGCCTATACTGTTTATCTTTTGTGTTTTATTAGTTTTAGGTTTAAATCGTTCAATTCTATTTAGTTTAGTTCTATTTTGTTAACTATCTACCTTTTGCTCTATTTATTTGGGTTTCATTTATTCCAAGGCCTTGACTCTTTTTTAATTAAAGCGTTAAATCACATGTCACTTCAGCAAATGTATGTAACTCTAATGATACATAAACAACAAAATGAATACAATCAAGAATATCAAAATAAACAAAAATAAAACAAAGCAAATACAACAGAATAAATGAACAACAATGTGCTTTCTTAGTCTTTCAGTTCTAACACACAAACAATAGAAGGATCATAAAATTCAATTCAGCTCCTTCAGGGGGGCTCAACATCTACTTAGACGATATTGAAAGTGGTGCCAAAGATCTGTTCTCCAGGATTCTGATCCTCTTGACCTGCTTAAGCAAAACAAGGACTATGAACAGCATGTGTGTTTAAGTCTTAGTGACTATACTCTGTAGGACTGTATGGAGAAGATTAGTTTACACACATGGGAAGGTGGGCTAATGAAATTATTTGCAATGAATGCAATGGCTTTCCCTGCATACTTTTCAGTGTAATATTGCTATTGTTACATTAGAGCAACAAATGGAATAACATCAGTTTTTCAAAAGAAATTGCATAACCCAGTGGTTGAGATGTGAACAAAGTCATAACTAGAGAAATGTGGTGATGGGAACCAGGAGTCACAATGTCTACAACACAAACAGCACAAAATGACCAATGAATCTAAGTGTTGTTTAAACGATCATTTAAAAAAATCTCTCATTCATCAGGCAGTCATAACCATGTAATGTAATAAGGTTCTGTAATAAAGCTTCTAGAGGCACTAAACTCTTTCAACATCTGGTTTCTGGATCGCTAAGCTTCTCTAGAACTCAGCCTTTCACATCAAAGCACTCTGAATGACTTTCTTTACATCTTACTGATTTACTCAGAACTTTAAGACTCTGTGGAATTTCCATTTGAAGCCAAACAACTTCCAGAAAGTCTGCAGAAATTTATTTTAATTAAATGACCTAATTTTTACATAATAAAAGCTTGTATAGCATCTGAACATTGTGTATGTTTGAAAAAGTATGGTTCACGCCCCAGTCCACATGGTCCATATATGGAGACTGATCTGCAAAAATAGCCTGTTTTTGAATTCACTGTGTTTGTGAGGTCACAAAAAACCAACACATTTACTTATATCTTCATATTCAGCCTACAGCAGTTTAGCTCCACCCGCTCACACTGAAGTTACAAGGGAAGGATTGGCCCAGCCTGCTTTTGAATGAAGAAGAATACAGGACAGCCAATCAGAACAAAATATACTCACATATGTCAGCCTGAAAGGCAGAGTAATAAAAGCTGACTGTTTGATTCTAAGACATAAAAAGAAGTTGGAAAACGGTCACATAAAAATGATGGCTGTTTTGGGGAGATTTATGACAAACCTAACAAGTGGACCCAAGAAATATGCTGGATATGGGCCCTTTAAAGGATAAATTAGATATATTTTCCACTGCCACTTTGGTTTTAAAAGCATAACTAAATTACATGCAGACACAAATTGATGTTACTCACTCTGCATTCTGGCCTATCAAGACCAGACCAAACGCTAGTCATTTAGGATTTGGTTACTGATGGCATTGACACTGCTTCAGTAGTAAACCAGCATGCCAAACACAGTGATCTGCATGGGTACTACTGTGCAGGACTGCTCCAAGACTGGGTTTCTGCCATTTGTAAAGATTTTTTATTTCAATGAATTCTTAATTTCTCCATTCTGCTGTACTAGCCTCATTTAGCAGTCTGCCTGAAAGCATAACCAGCTGACAAATCAGGTTAAAGGCTATGATGTTCATTTAAAAGGGTACCTCCACCTATCTTTCTAAATTTTGCCGGAATTATACTGCTGAAATGAAAACTGTTCAGGGAGGTTTGGTGCGAAATGCTCCTTTCTACCACCTTTTAAAAAACTATTTAAGAGTTCTTTAGTAAAGACAATTGTTCTATACAGAATGATAAACACTCAAAACATGATTAAAGGGTTCTTTGAATCAGGAAATGTTTCCTCATACTAATGGGGAACATGTTATAGATGGTTCTATATGGAACCTTTCTGAAAATGGTTCTCTATAGCACCAAAATGGTTCTTCTATTGCAACATGCTTAAGTAATAGAACACTTTTAGTGCTATAGAGAATCATTTTCAAAAAGGTTTTATATAAAACCATATACAACACATTCTACAACAACCCGAAGAACACTTCAGCGATGCAAAGAACCCTTTAATCATGCAAAGGGTTCTCTGAGTGTTTATGGTTCAATACAGAATCATTTTCTTTACTAAAGAATCCTTGAAGCACCATTTCTTTAAGAGTGTAGAGAAACTTACTGAGCCAGAATTATTTACAGTGGTGGGCATAGGAACCAGACGTCTGAAGTCTCCAATGTACAGAATGCTATTATATGAAATGGTTATGAAGACGCTGCCTAATGTCTGAGACATCCAAGTGTTGAGAAAGGTTCGGCCTAAGACACATTTTTTACAAGCCATGTATGAACAAGATATACATGTAGGGTGTTAGGAGGCAAATAGTCCATGAAAAAGAACCCTGAATATTTTTTCAGACTATATCACTATTTTACTATCATCATCATTAAATATAAAAACTCAGAAGGACTGTAGGTTCACTGGTCATTTTAAACCACAAAGTTGTGTTTTAGACATCCAGACTCCTAGTTCACCACTATTGTTCGATAATTCGTGTCAGTAAGTTTCTCTAGAAGGAATCATTTTACAACTAAAAACTAATATGACTGAATTATGCTCAAAGTTTTTAAATCATTACACTTTCCCTTCAACATTTGGTTTAAAAACTGTTTAAAACCATTTGTTTTACTTTGTTCAGTAAAGCTTTAAAGCCTATTTAAAAAAGAATTTAAAAACTCAAATCTCTCAACATCTCATTAAGGTTCTCAGTTAATTTATTATCTTTTACAATTCATCACTTTTTATTTAGTGTCTTGCTTATTTGTTGAGACAAAGCAGGCAGGTGTAAGTCAAAGTGGCAGCAAGCCACAAAGACGCTTAATGCAGAGTTTACAAGCTTAAGCCTCAAAAGAGGATAAGACCTTAAGACTATATGAAGAAAACTAGGCAATAGTGGCTAATTAAGAGAAGTAAATAATGAAAAGGGTCAATAAACTGTTAGCGTAATGAGTTTGCGCTGTCAAAGTCAGAGGTAGGCTATGATGAGAGAATTTAGGTCTCAAAATGTTTCATTTAGACTATTTCGACTCTTTTTCCACTAGAATAATAGTTCAAATGTTTTCAACTTTAAAAGTAATTGGGTTAAGTTGGCTGCATATATATAATTTCACCATACAGCACTGCACACAGCAAATTTCAGAACACACAGTGACACGTCAGAGACCACCCCTCACGTAATTATTCTCCTCTCAATATGACCGATGAGTACAAGCTACTAATTTCTCAGATATTTCTTTAGATTAAGGATAAGATATAAGATCATCCACTGTACAAGGAAGGAGAACGTCAAATAAAAGAGAGTAAAAATTTTTTTTTAAGTGGGACTCCTAACAACCATGCAAGACCAGGGAGACCACCATAACTGTCCCCCAGACAAACAGCACTTAAAGTTACAGTACTTTATTTTATCCACTCTTACTTCAGATCTGAAAAACTTGGATCAAGATGGGCAAGAAATCCAACCAACTTCTAAGACTGAACTTTGGAGGTGTGGAAAAATATTCTTTTTTTTTTTGAAAGCCTGAAAGCACACTGAAAAGAACAGAAGCTCTGTTTCTGTGAGAAGACAACAACACTGAAAGGATGTGCAGCTGTGAAGAAGCTCTAACTAAGAAAAAATAGACAGAAGAACATCTGCCAATCAAAGAAGCTGCTGACTGACCGCCCCAGAGTCCAGACCTTAACATCACTGAATGTATTTGGGATTACTTGAATGGCGGGAAGCAGAAAATGCAACCAACTTCTAAGACTGAACTGGATGTGTGGAAAAGTATCCTTGCAGAATTCTTTGAAAAACTGAAAGTGAGTCTCCTCAAAAGCATAAATGTACAGAGTGAACAAACTAAATACTCAAGAAATATGTATAATAAATAATAAACAGAAATAATACTATATTAGCTGTTTGTGTAATTGTCAATGTATTATACGTTTCCTGTTTTTTTACCTGGCACTGAAAAACAAATAAATGAAGTGTGGTCTCAGACCTCTGCACAGTGTTCTAGGCCATGGAGCATATAGTGAATTTCAATCTATAGTGCTTTAATCTGTGCTATTGTACAAGCCTGTATTTTTGCAGTGTTTTACACTAACAGCTTGCCAAAAAAAATAAACCTATCCACTGCATCTTTATCTTTTATTACACAGCCATACATTTTCAAATACCAGCCTTTCCACTGGTGGGTTGTTATGTCTGTAGCCCCCTCCTGCGCTGCATGCTGTAGCGTTCTCTCTGCAGTAACATTCCTCTCTAACCTAATGAGTCTTCTTAATTAGCAGATTGGTTGAATTTGGAGGCTCGTGCAGAGGAAGCTCTACAATGTGCAGGGCAGGTGGGATCTCCTGGGGCAGAACTGAAAAAGACCACTAAAGAACACAACTCATAACATCCATCATCTTGTCACTTGTGTCAATCGCCACTTACCATATTTAAGTAGTTTATCCTTCAGCAATAATAGATAACATAAATAAAGGCCTCTGCATCACATACACCAATCTTGCTTAGCCCATGGAAATAGTAACCAGTTACTTTTCATGTCAGACAGTTTTACAGCAGTACAAGTCCATTAAATGAAAATCCATCACTAATCTGCAGCTATCTTTCATCTTTCATCTGCAAGAAAAACTACACGTCTAAAAAAAGATGTTTTCTCAAAGGTCCTTTAGTAAAGAAAATGGTTCTATGCAGAACCATGAACACTCAAGCAGCCCTTTGCATGATTAAAGGGTTCTTCAGATCGATGGATATTGTCCCGCAGATGGTTCTATACAGCAGCAAACAGGGTTCTTCTATTCATACAAGCTTGACTTCATAACAAAAGCAGAACCCTTTTTGGAGCTATACAGAACCATATACAACACCTTCTCCATCAATCTGAAGAATAATTTCTCCATGCAAAGAACCACTTAAGCATGCAAATGAAATCACTAGGCATCTAAATAGACATAACACAAAGAATCCCTGAAAAACCATCTTTTTATGTGTACAGTCTTTTGTTTTGAAACAAAATGAATACTTTTCTGACCGAATCTCGACCTCCATGCTGAAAACCATAATAAAACTAAACATATGAATATCATTATAGCCCTATTATGTTGTTAAAACTATTCATGCATGATATATTGAGCTATATCATTACAGCCTATTTTATATATCGCTGTTGTCCGAAGAAAACCTCATATCTCCAAAATGGTAACTTTACATGAGAAGGAAAAAAACCTACTTTCATTTTAATGTAAGACAATGGAACCAGATGTCTTTCCAAGTCATTTTGGGCCGTTTCTCTTAGTTCAATCATCATGAAATTTACAAACAATGTAATGGACAGCAGGCAATAAATTTAAAATAGTCATATCGCTGCTGTTGGACCAAAATCTTCTATCTCCAAAACGATAACTTTACAAGAGAAGTGAAAAACACTTTATTTTTAATGCAAGTCAATGGAACCAGACATTTTTCCAAGTAATTTTGTGTTTTCCATTCATCACGAAATTTTCACACAATATTTACAGCATTTGGCTGACGCTCTTATCCAGAGCGACTTACAATTTGATCATTTTTACACAGGAAGGCGAAGGCAGTGTTAGGAGTCTTGCCCAAGGACTCTTATTGGTATAGTGTAGGGTGTTTACCCAGGTGAGGATTGAACCCCAGTCTACAGCGTAGAAGGCAGAGGTGTTATGACAATGATCTCTATATATACACATATTTATACACATATATAAACCTACTGTTTCAGACCTATTATTTATATCATTTCAGCCCAATATATTGTTACAGCCTTATTAGTTATATCAATAGAGCCCTACCTACTGTTTCAGCCCTATTATTTATATCACTACAGCCCAATATATTGTTACAGTCTTATTAGTTATATCAATAGAGCCCTACCTACTGTTTCAGCCCTATTATTTATATCATTTCAGCCCAATATATTGTTACAGCCTTATTAGTTATATCAATAGAGCCCTACCTACTGTTTCAGACCTATTATTTATATCACTACAGCCCAATATATTGTTACAGCCTTATTTGTTATATCAATAGAGCCCTACCTACTGTTTCAGCCCTATTATTTATATCACTACAGCCCAATATATTGTTACAGTCTTATTAGTTATATCAATAGAGCCCTACCTACTGTTTCAGCCCTATTATTTATATCACTACAGCCCAATATATTGTTACAGCCTTATTAGTTATATCAATAGAGCCCTACCTACTGTTTCAGCCCTATTATTTATATCACAGCCCAATATATTGTTACAGCCTTATTAGGTATATCGATAGAGCCCTACCTACTGTTTCAGCCCTATTATTTATATCACAGCCCAATATATTGTTACAGCCTTATTAGGTATATCGATAGAGCCCTACCTACTGTTTAAGCCCTATTATTTATATCATTTCAGCCCAATATATTGTTACAGCCTTATTAGTTATATCAATAGAGCCCTACCTACTGTTTAAGCCCTATTATTTATATCACTACAGCCCAATATATTGTTACAGCCTTATTAGTTATATCAATAGAGCCCTACCTACTGTTTAAGCCCTATTATTTATATCACTACAGCCCAATATATTGTTACAGCCTTATTAGTTATATCAATAGAGCCCTACCTACTGTTTCAGCCCTATTATTTATATCACTACAGCCCAATATATTGTTACAGCCTTATTAGTTATATCAATAGAGCCCTACCTACTGTTTCAGCCCTATTATTTATATCATTTCAGCCCAATATATTGTTACAGCCTTATTAGTTATATCAATAGAGCCCTACCTACTGTTTAAGCCCTATTATTTATATCATTTCAGCCCAATATATTGTTACAGCCTTATTAGTTATATCAATAGAGCCCTACCTACTGTTTCAGCCCTATTATTTATATCATTTCAGCCCAATATATTGTTACAGCCTTATTAGTTATATCAATAGAGCCCTACCTACTGTTTCAGCCCTATTATTTATATCACTACAGCCCAATATATTGTTACAGCCTTATTAGTTATATCAATAGAGCCCTACCTACTGTTTAAGCCCTATTATTTATATCACTACAGCCCAATATATTGTTACAGCCTTATTAGTTATATCAATAGAGCCCTACCTACTGTTTCAGCCCTATTATTTATATCACTACAGCCCAATATATTGTTACAGCCTTATTAGTTATATCAATAGAGCCCTACCTACTGTTTCAGCCCTATTATTTATATCATTTCAGCCCAATATATTGTTACAGCCTTATTAGTTATATCAATAGAGCCCTACCTACTGTTTCAGCCCTATTATTTATATCACTACAGCCCAATATATTGTTACAGCCTTATTAGTTATATCAATAGAGCCCTACCTACTGTTTCAGCCCTATTATTTATATCATTTCAGCCCAATATATTGTTACAGTCTTATTAGTTATATCAATAGAGCCCTACCTACTGTTTCAGCCCTATTATTTATATCACAGCCCAATATATTGTTACAGTCTTATTAGTTATATCAATAGAGCCATACCTACTGTTTCAGCCCTATTATTTATATCACAGCCCAATATATTGTTACAGCCTTATTAGTTATATCAATAGAGCCCTACCTACTGTTTCAGCCCTATTATTTATATCATTTCAGCCCAATATATTGTTACAGCCTTATTAGGTATATCGATAGAGCCCTACCTACTGTTTCAGCCCTATTATTTATATCACTACAGCCCAATATATTGTTACAGCCTTATTAGTTATATCAATAGAGCCCTACCTACTGATTCAGCCCTATTATTTATATCATTTCAGCCCAATATATTGTCACAGCCTTATTAGTTATCCATCCCAATACTTGCTAGCATGTTGTCAGCACACTGTTTCAGTCACGCAGTTCAATTCAGACTAAGACTGAGACAGTGCAATTTGTGTTTTCCCCTCACCAGGTAATTCTAAATCAAATAAACCAAACTGCATATTTTGACGCCTGACGCCCACAGATTTGATCGACCCGCCAACAATGCATCTCAAAATACACCTTAAATCCTAAACACACCTTAAACTCACCCAGCGCGTTCTTCCTTCACAGCTGTTGTTCTTTATGCAAGATTTCAGGTCAACTTAAAGCAGCTGGTACAACTCTCTCTCTCTCTCTCTCTCTCTCTCTCTCTCCCTCTCTCACCTGCACGCACGAAAGGGCATCAATCAAAGTCTATTACACTCTCTACTATCCGTTACACATCCATTGTCCTGCTCCCCCCCACAAAGATTAAAAACAGATCTCATGAAACATGGCACTAACTCCAAGTTACAACGCCTTCGTCCGAATACCCACACTGTGTTCATCTCTCTAACACCACCGTTTCACATCGCATCGCTGAATTCTCACCCAGCCAAAAAAAAAAAACAATCAATAATAAATAAATAAAAACAAATCCTGCCCAAATGCCAAAAAAAAACTCAGAACTACTTCAAATAAGAGGTGAAAATATATTTACCTGAAATGCTCTTTCTTTCTGGCCATATGAGAGTTACAAAGCGGGGAAATCTTTTTTCTGTGAGAGGAGATGCAGTGAGCTTCCCTGCTGAGCTCCACCAGCCACTGGCAGAAGGTAGAGACTGGGAGTCACGTGACTTCGCTCCGCCACCTAGAGCTGCGTTCTTTTTAACCTACCCGTATTACGCGAGGCCCCGCCCACGCAGCGCCACGATTGGCTGTCGTCTCACGCCTCCTGCGGTCGGATTGGACGGTAATGGGTGTATATTTGGGTTATGATTGGCTAATAGTTTACACTCACAGTGCGATTGAGCGGACCGCGTGTGAGTGATAACGAGCAGCCAATCCTGGCCCCGGAGGGCGCGGCTTGTCGGAATACGGGTGGAAATTCTAATAAAATACGCCTTTGATGGGAGGCGCAGGACGCTGCGGATCACGTTTGGGCAATTTTTCACGAATTTAGCGTGTGAAATAAGGCACATAAAAGCGCAAGGACGACAGCAGAGCTCTAGGACAGGACAGCTGAAAAGTGAACTTTTACTCGGATTTACCTTTGACGTGATGTAAACAAACTTGTCCGTCGTGTAGCGCGCGCCATCAACTAAACAGACATATCATAATTAATAAATAAACCCGGCATATAAAATAGCAGTTTTACTTTGGTTTTAGGGTCGCTGCCCTAATGTGATGCCCTAATGCTCTGCCCAGCTACTGACGTATAAACCACATTTAACTTGATCAGAAACAGGTGTGGAACAGAAAGCCAGAAATCATGGGGGCAGCTAATTCAATTAACAAGGGGCTGGTGAACAGCAAAGAGGAAAAAGGGGGCTGAGCGCTGAAACTCGAGTGTCAGATGAATAAAAGACTGATTTTAAATGTTAAAATGTGACGTTGGGGTTAGCTGTAAGGAGGAAAGAGTGAAAAGAGAGCCTGTCTGTTCGTGTTTAACAGAATACACACTGTATATGTGGGTGGTGGCCGTCTAACGGTACCAGACAACGCTGCTCTCAGAGGAAAACCTCATATCTCCATTTTTTTTTTTTTGCCGTTTTTCAGTTTTTGACATCGTTTGAAAATGCCTGTTATCCTTTACATTGTATGTACATTTCATGATGAATGGACTAAAAGAAACGGCCCAAAATGACTTGGAAAGACGTCTGGTTCCATTGACTTACATTAAAATTAAAGCAGGGTTTTTCCTGCTCCTGTGAAGTCACCATTCTGGAGATACGAGCTTTTGTTCAGAGAGCAGCGATAAATACTGTTAATGACTTCTACTTAGAGGGGTATTCTGGCCCGAAACAAGCATTTAATATGCTACTCGTCTGTAATTTGGTAAAACTCTCTGCAGGCGCCGGTTAATGGGACCCTGGCGTTTTCCCATTCCCCCCGTTATATCAAACACAGGACTGCGAAACACCAGAGGGCGCCCGCGAGCGACTCTTTAATGAACGCCGTCTTAAAGCGAAAAGTTAAAATAGTTTTTAATCACTTGCCCAGAGCTTTCCTTTCATTTTAGAAAGTAGAATTGTGTATTTCGTTATAAAACAAAGAAAAATTACCTGTGCGCTTCCCTCTTTAAACAGCAAACGGGTTATGGCCAGCAGGTCGCCAGGGTTACGGCTACTGAGTGCTGATTGGTTGGCGAGCTCATTGGGCGCTCGAGGCGCCGTCAAAACCCTATAACTCTAGATTAAATGTGTTAAAACATAACGGCACTGTTAAAATGGTTGATGCTACTCAGTGCTCATGACATGAAATGATTGTGTTCTTTTATATTACAATTTTCAAGCCTTTTTAAACCGTGATTTTGCTCAAATGCTCCATCTTAACCCGTTCATATTGGCCTGGCTTGGGAGCGCCCCCTAGCGTTTGTGAAACCGAGGCTTGTGAAATCTGGCTTCCCTCTGCATTAGCCAGATAGCAAAAAAAAAACAAAAACAACATCTTCAAGACACATCAGAAGGGGGTTTTCTTTAAGACCACTGTAGGAAGTAGGTAGGCACATTTACAAGAGATGTAGCGATGGTTCGAGTTTCCGTTCTGGCTGCAGAGCCCCTTTAAAGACAACCAGAAAGCTTGGCTGGCCGCTAGGAATGGACTGAAAGTCACAGTTATAAAGCCAATGCTAGTACATTTTAAAGGCCCCACATGCTTAATTTGTCCTGCATTCGATTTTCCCCTGAATGAATTTCTACATTAAAAAAAGCTACGATTCATTTTTGACATGACCATTTCCCAAACACGCCTTATCCCTTAGAATTAAACAGGCTGTTTTTTGTTGCTGTGTCTTTAAGATGCAAATGAAATGCAAATGAGCTTTGTTCTGAATGGCTGTCCCCTATGGTGGCTCAATCAAAGAACAGTCCAGTTGAAACACTTCTTATAAGTTCCCTGTGAATAGGCGGAGCCAAACTGTTGTAGGCTGAACAGGCAGATGTATGTCAATGCATTGATTTTTGTGACATCACAAACACGATGAATTAAAAGTGGGCTTTCTTGCAGCTTAATTTCCATATATGGACTGGGGAGTGATATATTATGCACTTAAGACATTCTATACATCAAAGTCTAATAGGTTAAAACAGTGGGGCATTTTTTTTTCCATGATACGGGTCCTTTAATGAACAATCCATCTGGCTCATTTCTTTGCCTGATGTGTGTTTTATGTAGTATGTGATGCTGGTCCTGAAGTGCAAAATATTCTCCTCAACGTATGTACACCTTATCTTAGAAAAAAAGCAAAACAGTCTATAATTGAAGACTCGGTCCCAATCCGCAGAGCCCTTCACTGCAGGCTTAATGCATTTCCTGCTCCAGTACATTGGATTCAGCTCACTGGCTAGTAATTAAATCCTTCATGAGTTGTGGTTGGGAATTAGGAACATCTATGAGTGGAAAAACAGCAAGACACCTGTGGCAGCCTCAGGCCAAATTCAGGCTAGTGGCGAAGGTGAAGGTGGGACACGGGCATTTGATGCCAAAACCCAGAAGACTGTACAACACATGCAAATGAGATGCAAAATGTCCATGTGGCCAGGATTTTGAATGGACACCGGCAGAAATTCCCCTGAAAATGTGTTCATTAGGTATTCAGTCGCAGTTAAGATTTTCACAAGGTCACTTAACAACTGGCCACGCTTGAAACGGTCCTGTTAAGAAACCTATGACAATGAGCTCAAATTGACGTGTTCATATAAGCACAAGTAAATACGCAATTACACCATATGAGTAACCTGATTATGCTATCAGGTGGCCACTGCAGACGACCAAGGGAAAAAAGCTCATTTTGACAGTAATTGATCTTAAAGGACCCAGATAATGGATTTTTTAAACATTAAAATAGAGTTTGATGTAGTACAGATGACAGCGTGAAAGTCTCACAACGCAGCTTTCCTGTCTTTACAGTCCATACGTACAGCAGCAAAAACAGCTAGGCCCATTATTTTTGTGATATCTGCCCATTCGGCTTACAGCACTCTAGCCTCGGCAAGTCCAGCTGAAGTTATAAGGAGTGTTTCAGCCTGAACTGCTTTTTTGAATGAGACATTACAAAAACAGAGCTCATTTACATTTACCACACAGCTTGTTCAATCGGTAAGGATAAAAAGAGGTTGGAAAATGGTCAGGAAAAAATTGATCATGGTTATTTGTGGTACATAAATTCTAAAAATGAACAATGGACTATTATGCAGTATTAAACCTCCAGTACAACATTAAATGTCATGCATGATGTAGACATACCTGATTCTATAAGATATTTAAATTTCCAGCGTGAAGGGAAGTGTGAATTAATTCAAACTCTTGAAGGTTTACACTGCATTTACACTGTATTCATTACCATATTGGTTGTAAATGATTTGCTGTGTGTGAATCTTATATTTGCGTTTCATATGCTTCCCTTTCTTTGTCTAATTATTTGTTGTTTTTGTGGTTATTAGTCATTCCCCTTTTTATGGACCAATAAAGCATCATCATAACCATAACCACAAAGCTGTAATCCAGCTTCAGCAGCAGTCAGTCATCCCAACTGGTTATATTATATTATAGCTGGAGGTTTTTGTTCTATGGCTCCTCCTTCTTCTTGAGAAGGGTTAATACAGGTTTCAGAAGCGGCACCATTCTTGCCGTAGTCAAAGAGACGTAACTGATATTTAACCATTTAAATTTAAAAATAAAAAAAGAACAAACACTTCACTCAAACCACACGTATAATAGAGTTATAAAAATTACAATATAAAAGTTCCCTTACCAAGTACAGAAAAATCACGTAAAATTAGTGAAAATATACAGAGAAAATGACTCTTAACAGCAAAAGCTGCTGAACCACCAAAACTGTTCATCTTTGAGGGAAATAAAGCTCCATATTTGGTTTACATCTGAAAAAAAAAGCTACTTCAAAGACTGAACTTTGGAGGTGTGGAAAACTACCTGCAGATTTATTTGAAAAACTGAAAGCAAGGCAATATAGATAAAGAGAGGGCATTAAATGCCATTTTATTTACTACTTATATATAATACATGTTCATTTTCATGTTTTCTGCTTTATTCCTTATGCTGAAAAATAACTTACATAAGGGTTGAATGGATGCATGGTCTCTGACTTTTGCACTGCACTCTACATTCCCCAGTAGATGATGCTTGAATGGAAATACAGCTAGTCCAATACTTTCACACCAACCAGTATTTACTCTAGATGCCCCTTTCTCCTTTCTCCTCACAGTACTGGCCAAAGTATGTGATGCTACACACAGATGACATGTTTTTACAGGTGCTCCATTATAACCACCTACTGATTGAATATGACATTTCTCTAAAGGCATTCATCACCTGCTTTAGATTGTGAGTCGACTGTAAATTAACCTTGTCCTTACATTTTGTATAACACCAAGGCCTATACAGCCTTAACTATAAAGATTCCTTAGGTTCTCAGCTTGGATACACGGTTCCAGGAGAAACCATAACTTGGTATTAGGTGAAGTCATTCAGAGTGGTTTGACGTGAAATGTACCATTCTAGAGGAACGAGTTAGAATAGTTCACAGTGGTGGTGATGGGGACCAGAACATTTGGAACGTTTAAAGCTAAAAGCTCACGGTGGCAAACAATTTGCCTCATACATTAAAACTGGGTATCACTTTATTTGAACAGTCCTCTATTGTCTCCTATAAATGATCGATTCATTCTAAACAGTGGTGGGGTTAGGGGCAGGATTTGGATGAAGGTTAGGGCTAGGACCAGGATGGGGGCTTGGGCTTAGGTGTTGGGTTTGGGTTGAGGTTAAAGTCAGGATTAGAGCCAGGTCTAGAATTAAAGACAATTATGTAATAGAAATGTAATAAAATGTACCTTGAAATTGATTTAAGAATCTACAAAGCAACTAAAGTGGACTATCCAAATAAAATTATACCCGAACAGTTTCAGATTTACCACGATTTTATCATCATTATCATCATTGCATATAAAAACCAAGAAGATGTGTTCACAAGTCATACTGGATAGTACATAAATTGGCTATATTTGTGTTGTAAACATTGTGATTGCTGGTTTCTATCACCACCATTGTAAATAAAATAGTCATTTTCTCTGGAATGAACAACTTCACATCAAACCATGTGGAGTGACTTTGTTCTCTCAGTGGTTGAATTATGCAGACATTTTTGAACCATCAGTGGAATTCCCCTTCAACACTTTAATGGCTACCGGCAATGTCATGACTCTTCTGTAAATCTTTGTAATTGTATGGTTATTTCTTGGTATTGTATTATTGCATGCTCATACACATCTTCTGCCTTCAGGATACCCAAGCACTTTCCCCTAGAGGCTGATGCTAGTTTTATAAATGAAACTTTTATACACTGTTTATATCCACTAGACACGTCTTAAAGGACGGTAAATCTGCACAACACCTTAAGATAGAAGACGATGCCACAGATGGCATTTAAGACCTCTTCTGGTTTCATGATCACGTATGCATGAGTTCACATTGTCTGTGCTGTAGCACCATCTACTGTCTCTCAGCAGTACTTCTGATCATCCGAAATCCGCTGAAGTTTTCTGGAATTCAGTAATTCTGGAAAACGCAAAGTAATCCAACTCAAGTACTATTAAAGCAGAGATGTTTGCAAGGAGTGGAGTTTGAGGTCTTTGGCAGTCACTTTAGCGGTCATCTCATTGGGTCTGTTCATATTTTTTGAATAGGTAGCGGTTCCCTCCCTGTGCTTATGTAACGACGTGAGCACACTGGAACGCAGCCCATGCTCATTGCTCCTTTGTTTTGTTCCAATTAATTTATCCCTCCCCCCAGAGATCAGGGACGATGCCTGTTCATCAGAAAAGACTTCACATTTTTATGCTTTGTTGAACCCTATAATTGCAGCGGCTTAATCCCATTAATCCAATCAGTGTGACTTCTTGCTTGTACGTAAACAAATGTTGGCGTGAGGATTTACTGCACTCTCTCAAAAAGGTTATTATTTTTAAATGGACTCTTCACTTTAATTACATTGGTAACCTTGTGAAATCAAGGTTGCTGGCGTAAAGCCGTCCAAAACTACAGAAAAGCAGAAAGCGCTCGAGCACGTGCCGTACAAAAGCAGCGAGCAAGACCACCCCAAAAGCACCCTCCCCCACTAACTCACAAGCTACTTTTCCATTCACGCTCTGCACAAATCGCAAGTGATTAATGATGTGTGTAATAGATAAAATAATGTTTGTGTTCGCTTGCAAAATGCTTGATGAGTCTCAACTTCTAAATAGCTTACATCAGCAGAAAAACTCTTTATTCACCCCTGAAATGTTACATAAAGAACCATTTCATGTTTAAATGTTTCTATATAGCCCCAAAAAGGGTTCTGCTATTTTTACAATCTCCGTCAATCTATTCCAATCCATTTCACCATGCAAAGAACCATGCTCCTGTATTGAACCATTCCATTTACTAAAGATCCCTTAAAGACATCTTTTAAAGTGTGCACACTCTTAAAATGGATGATTCCTCAATTGTTTTTTAGTAAAGAAAATGGTTCTATATAGAACCATGAACACTTAAAAAAACCCTTTGACTGGTGAAATGGTTCTTCAGACTGACAGAGAATTTGCTGTATGTGGTGCTATATAGAAACTTTTTGAAAAAGGTTACAAGCCAAAGAACCTGATTTTGGTACTATATCACCCCATTTTTGCTAAGAGTGTACGCACTTAAAAAAGAAAGTGGTTATAGATATAGATAGAACCATGAACACTCAAAGAACCCTTTGAGCTCTTTACACTGTGAAAGGGTTCTTCAGCTTGATGCAAATGTGCTGAATATGGTTCTCACATTTTTTTGAATTTGGTTCATTTTGCCGCTCTTATAATTTATGCAGAAAGTCAATGGGCATATAACTAAGGCTGAGAAGTGGCAGCATTCCTCTTTAAAGCTCTACCACCTCCTCCTCAGCCCAGCTCTGTCTCTGCAGCATGCTGCCTGTTTGTTGTAAGAATGCAATGGAAACTTGACACTTAATGCCTGCAAAAATGCATTAAATGCACCCAAACTATTACATAAACCTGGCAAATTGCCACACGTCCAGGGTTTTCATTTCAATCAGAATTCTAAAAGTAAAATTCTAAGGATTTTCATATTTAGAATTTTTATCGCTCTTTAATCTTACAAGCCAGTCAAACTATTTGTAGAGAAACGATGGGTTTGGTGGGTTTAGATAAGGACAATTGTTTGGGAAAGGTGTGCTGACATGTTAAGCACAATTCATTTCTAACATCAACATAACTGCAATGACCAGAAACTCAAATCAGTTTCAAGTGTTTTTCAGAATTACATAATGGCCTGGAGAAAAACTTCAACCCACTAAGCAGAGGCGCTAAACACATTCATGGTTAGGATAACCAAATCAGATCAAGTGCATCCAAACTGACACTTAACCCATACGTAACATCTGAATGTGCCGTTTGAAAACGACATCTGACAGAAAAATAAAAGCTCAAACAGAGATCAACTAACCCGCTAGGAATTCAAGTGCATTTGAATTTTCAACCAGACGGTACAATCCACTTGCGTGGACTGCGACTTATTGCAAGGAAACAAGTCATTATAAACTGACACAAATTTCCAGCCTTTCACTGGAAACAGAACAAATGTTAGTCTGAGTATGCATCCTGTGGTCCAATGCACTGAAGAACAGTTTTAGCAAGATGTTGCCCACTTTTACTGAATTTGGAAATGCGTTACGAGTGTGCACGTGAGCAAAGCCACAAACTGTATGTCACTAGTGCAGATCTGTAATGTTAGAAGACAAAATCAGTACATACACAGCTCTTAATTTCTAATATGATGAATACCATTATTGGACCATTTCAACCCTTTCAAACATGAAAACCTGCTTTAAGCGATTTACCTTTCCGTCTTTTAATCTCAGTGCGAGTATCTACTCTATGGGGCGCTGTTTGCCATTGAGAGTTGAAGCATTTATTTGACTAAGTTCATGAAGGTTTATCTGAAAGCTCTGAGAGCTCCCTCACAGCTAGTTATTAGATGAGGTACTTAGATACGTGCTGCCTGGTGTCTAACACGTTGTCTTATGATATTTTTGTGATAAAGTTTTGGCTTAAAATGCATTTTAAATCATTTATTTTAATGAAGTCATGGCCTAGGGGTACCTCCTGGGCAAAATAGTCATCAAAGAAAACTTCTGAAGTAAGTTTCTCTACAAGAAACCATTTCACATCAAATCACCGTGGTCTGAAGGACTGACCCTGCAGAAAAAAGACCTTTAGAAACCAATAGGATTAAAACCTAATGGTTTTGTTTTATACTGGAAATTGGCTTTATGGTTTGGATAGCATTAGGAAACCATCAAATACTTCTAGAATCAGCCATCACCTATTAAACCATTAGAAGACTTTACATATGATATCACCTTATTAAAAAGACAAAACACATTACAGAACCATTAGAAACACAATGGGTTTTCTCAGCAGGGGTGCATTCAGAAATTTGGAATTCCCCTTTAAGGTGGACGGAGCTAAAACTGTTCATCTTAAAGCATCCCAGAGAACCCAGTAAAACGCTATAAAATTACCTGTATGATACTAAACTTGAGTGTTTATATTAAACATCCAGCACAGTTTGGATGAAAAAATATAAAAACACCTACCTTGTTCCATCTTCACGATGCTTTGAGTGACTTCTGGACAGAACTTCCAGCGAAGCTTCACCGGACTACGCGCTGTACGCTTCCGCCATCCTAACAAGATAGAAATGTGGGAATAAATAAAAACATCGCTGATCTTTATTGCAGGGATGCTAGAACGCTTGCGTGCTGATGTTTGTAGTTCGCTTAATGGATCTGTGAACAGAAACCTGAACCTGTGGGAGAGAAAGACTTCATAGAATCTCATATCGCCGTTGTAGGAATAAAACCGTATATCTGCATTTTTGTCATTTTTTTCAGTTTTTGACATAATTTGAAAATCCCTGTCGTTCTTTACATCGCATATAAATTTCATGATGAATGGACCAAAAGAAACGGCCCAAAATGACTTGGAAAAAATTCTGGTTCCATTGACTTCCACTGAAAGTAAAGTATGTCTTTCCCTTCTCCTGTAAAGTTACCATTTTGGAGATACGAGATTTTGATGCGACAGCAGCGATATACAGCCCAATTATACGAATTACTCAGACTAATAAAACCATTTCATTACAGATGTTTAAATGTGTTTACGCTGAGGATCAGGAACAGACAGAGAACCGTAAAGCGGTTCTAAGCAGTGTCTAATGCGGAAACCATGGTAGACAGCTATGTTAGCATCAAGCTAGCGGGGTTAACTTGGCACTATTTTGAATTTTAACGTCAGCTCCAGTTTAAAAACGGACATTTTAAGCATGTGACAAGCATCTAAGCAACATTCTTCACTTTGTATGTCTCAGTTTTAAAGTACTGCTTAATTTAAAGACTTGAACTTATAATAAAAAAGACTTCAAGTTCAAGCGGGCTAGCGTCCTGCTAACTGTCCAGCCTACTAGTGAGGGCAGAATCTATAAACAAAATATGACAAATAAAAGAGTTAAAGCGACTCTGTTAGGTATGAACAGTGCTATTAACCTGGCAGTTTACCATCTGGCTGCACACATTTTAACACTAACAACTGGGCTTTTTTTAAACGGGGCTTTTTGAAGCCACATTTAAGCTAGTTAGGTTAGTTAGCCAATGCTACATGTCTGCCGAAGTCCTGGTGTTTATGCTTGAAGTATTGCTGTAATTTCATCTTCACTCAGCTGTACTGACAGCCTCTAACAGCACACTGTCCCAGGACGACGCAGACATTTAACCAGACATAAAAGAATAAGCACACTTTATTTATTTTTGCCAAAAATAACAGCAAATAGCACTTCGTTCTCCAGCTGGATATTTCAGCCATAAAGTCCAGCTCGCCCGGTTTCTCTGACTCTGAATTAGCCTTGGTTTTAGTGACTGGTTAAGGGATCTATGCCGAGTTTACCCCAACAAGAGAGAAATATGGTGAAATATTCATCATTTATTGGTCATCGTGACATTATTCAGTGGGTTTACATGGTACATGTTTACTGCTTGCCCGCAAGACCAATATTAACCTAATTAGAAAGAAACACAGATTTAGGTTCCCTTGGTCTTTGATGCTTTGGTAAAAGTGAAATGTCTTATTTTTAGACGTCTACTTTTAAAGAAAACTCCTGATTAGTAGTATCGACACACCCCTGTACATACACGCAGGTGCTAAATCTATGAATGTGTACTGTTTTATTAAACCGTCTGTAGAATGCGTCGACGGAGCTGTCCGATCTTTAAGGCGTAGTGAGCGAGTGCACCACTCCGCCGTTGGGAACACAGCCCCGTGTGTGCGGGCTATACACCAACCAGTCAGTCAGGAAGAAGGGTCCAGGCAGTGATGCTCAGCCGAAAACTGACACGTCCTTAAGGTAACGACCCGCTCGGCTAGCCAGCAGTTTTACTGGCACCACCTTATGAAGCGATTCCTGCGAACGACCGTTCTTGTGACGGACCACATACTCGGATAAAACCCCAGAGGCTGATTTAGCCTCGCTGGACTAGGCTACGGAAAGCCATTCATTCAGCTGTTAGCTTAGCGAGCTAGCAGCCATAGCGATCTACGTGACATATGTTGCCCGTTTATGCACCGAATGTGTTGTAAAATTAGGATTAGGTCTATGTTTTCGACAGACAGGTGTTAGCTACCTTTTGTAGCGGGAGGTTGTTTCTTGTCACACATTCGTTTTGAGAACGTCCAGTTAGGTTATCGTAGCTAGCTAGGTTAGCGTTAGCTCGCCACAGCCGCACTTGCTTATTATGAAGCAGTTCCCCAGCGCTGCCTTACTTCAGCACACCTGATTCAACTCAGTGACTCGTTAATAAGCCCCTCGTTGAGTGTTCGAGCAGGGGAAGCGCTATAACGTGCGGGGTGAAGTGGGACAAGGAGGCACAGCTTCCGATTTTAAATTTTCCGTTCCACCTTAAATGGTACATGAGTTACATTATGGCGCCTCAGGCCTGAATAGGTGCCAGAACGTAGCCGCTGCGCCATTTAAGGTGGAACGGAAGAATGGGAGCAGGAAGCCAGCTCAAGCTTAATTGCTGTAAGGTCTCCCAGGCGTAGCCAACAGGCACTAACCCTTCGTTTCTCTGCACCTGAGGAAAATCATTCATTGGGAAACCCTGGTGTGGCCTGTCATGTTTGGAGGAGGTTAATTTATGTACAAAGAAAAGCACACAGGTTAATCAAAGGCTAAGTGCCCTAGATTCACCATTGATTTCTCATATTACACGTCACCCTTTGTCGGTGTTTAGAAGTAAATTAGGGCACCATCACTGTACAGTGGCCTTAATTTAAGCAGCATGTGTTGTACTCCAGTGTGTTGGTCACAGTGTCACAAGCTTTAATGCAATAGTATTTGACCCAAAGTCTTGGGGACCTGCTGCTCTGTCTTATGTACATATATAATCATGCAGTCGTCCATACCAGCTTTTCTGATGTGTGTCAAGAATCGGGCCACTATTCTTAAAGATTGCGTAACATACCTGGCAAGAATTACACAAGTCAATAATTTCCCTGCCATCCTGCCATTTGCAGTGGTAATGTAAAAATTACACGTACTTTTAGGTACACCTGCAATAAGGTACCTTGAGTAAAATGGCCATTCATATTGCTCCCTCTAGTGGACAGAACCTCAGTTGAGCAGGTTTGTTTAAGGCTCATTTTGACACCCATCTTACGCTTGATGTTTTGGATGTTTATTTTCAGCATTTTTCCAATTAAAATGATAGAAGAGATATGAGTCCTGTCTTTTACTGGAATATCAGTTGCACATTTGTGAAATTGTGTTGAATCATGCACTGAAAATGTCACATTTCAGTAATAACATGTTGCCTGTTCATTCACTCAAAACGTAGTCTTCTGCTGCTTTCCCATGCATCTGAACTGGTAGCTCCCCAATTCTTAACCAAGCTCTACAATTCAATCTCAGACAGGTCAGGGAAGGATGGGAAGGCAAAGGAAGAGGAATGTGACAGGTGATGGAGTGCCTCATACACGGAAGGAGGAGAAACCCCCGGTCCCAGGCCGCAAGGAAAAGAAAAAGAAGACGGACATTGGAAAAGTGTTCATCAATGTATCCATTGGCTTGTGCATTTTCAGCCTTGTCTGGTTCTTTTATGCCCTTTACATGCGCTCAGCCTTGGCCAAGAGAGTAGTGACTCCTCACTATGCTCCACGGGTCTTAGATTCCAATAGCACCAGTGCTGCTGTGTCTCCTCAGCGGTACTGGGGCACGTATCGACCCCAGGTGTACTTTGGCATGAAAACAAGAAGCCCAAAGTCTGTTGTCACAGGTATGGTATTTATATCCAAAATTTTTAAACATTTACAGCTCAGTTCTTCTTCCCTTACTTTTTCGTACCCTTCCCTGTTTAATTTGCATACATTATCATGCAAATAATACTGCCTGGTTTTGTACCCAGTTCAACAGCAGTGTGTTTGTGTCTCTGTTTGTGGTTCCTCAGGGTTGATGTGGATGCGTCAGTTCTCTGAGGTGGACGTGAACCTTAGGCACACATGTGAGCAGGGAGACCATTTGCAGGGCTATGGCTGGCTGATGCATGATGGGCTCAACTTTGGTGTCCAGGAGATTCATGACAGTGATTTCACCCTCACGACAGAATTTGTGAAACGAATGGGAGGTGAACACGGTGGTGACTGGACATGGAGGATCACAGCCAAACAGCACGTAAGCCCATTTGAAGAATTTAATTTTGTAATTTAGCTGGAGCATTTGCGTCTGTGCCCTGCTTCAAGGTCATGTCGTGTGTGCAACCTAGTTTGGAATTTGACTTCTTGTCATTTACTGGTTTTATTCATGCTCTCTCTCCGTGACTCTTCCCAGAGCTCTGCCCCTCAAGCTCCAGTCGTTTCCCTGATGTTCTACGTGGCCACAGATAGTCAGGGCTCCCTGCAGGCTCACGTGGAGGAGAGGACTCGCCTGAGCTCCGTTACCGGAACTTCAGAGGAGCTTGGAAACTTCAAGATCACTTTCCGCAAACCGACTGCAGGAGGGGCTGCTAGTGACAAATACGCCAGGTACTTCAGCCGATAGCAAGCAATGTTCTTTTCACATGACTATAGGCACGTGCACAAACTGCATCTCTATATTCTGTCATTGACATGTAGAAGGCATTTCAGGGTCAGATTAGTTAGGTGTATGTTAACTTTTGTTTTAAAAAAATATGCTCATGCTAAAACCGATCTGTCAGCTGATCATACAAGAAATCAGCATGAAAGTGACTCATTGAATTAAATTAAAAATGGTTTGAGGGAAAAAACAATTACACAAGAAGGATGTTTGGTGTCCAAATTGTACTTATTTAGTTTAGCGCTGGATGCCATCATTGCAAACACTAGATGTTCGTAGTCACTAAATATTTTCCCACAAATACTTTCCCAAAAATATTCTCAACCCACTCAAACATAAAAGTCTTCACTAACATCACACTGACGTCTTGACATGAATGACTTTAAGTAACCTATAAAAATGAACAAACCTTCATGTGAATCAGAATGCTGCAGGCAGCCACTTTAGACAAAAGGTGTTTTTGTAATTTGGCTTTTCTAACTAAATATGTATGTCAAAATATGGAAACAACAGAAGTGACAAATGTAACAGCATCTTTATGCCCGAGTGATGTGCATGCATGCAAAGGAGAGCCAAATTCTGCTAGGCACAACGCCGTTGTCTGAAGTGACTAACCTGAGTGTTTGGCTACACGGAGAAATTTTAATTTTTTTCTATTTCTTACTGAGTTATACTGTGCCTTCAACCACATCAGCAAGACCTGTCAACCCGTCAGTGAAGACCTTTTGTAATTTGTACAAATTAGAACACTTACATAATGTGCAGGCTTGAGTAACAAAAACAAAAAAAAACTAAACTAAAAATGAAGCTATAATTCTGAAACTACTGACTCTATGAAGTAGTTCTCCATTTCTTTTACCATAGGCTGTAGGCTGCTTTGTCCATCAGTTGAAGTAATGATCTGTGTAGTGTCAGGTGATAATTTTTTGTCAGCCAGATAGATGGCCTGACTGCAAGGTCCAATTGGACCAGAAACCGGTGGATTAAAGGGAAAAGACAGCAGAGGACAATCATGTTTATTTTAACAAGCCTTGCTCTGTCTTTTTTTTTCTCAGCTACAATTATTTGCAGACACTGAGTCCTGGTCTGGACAGGCTGACTGACATAGTGAAGAACAGCCTGAATCGCAGGTTTGTTTTCCATCCTCCCTCTGGTGAGAGAAGGCCTTACATTGCAGTGGATACCTACAAACCCCCTCCTCACCAACAACAGCAGAAGGATAACCGCATAGAGAGAGACTTTCTTGTTCACCAAGTTACCGTCCAGACCCCCTTCCAGATTGAAGTTTTGTTTGAGAGTGGAAGCTTTCATGATCGTCCCAACCAACTTGTGGGCTCAGTGCTGACTGAGGAGCTGGAGAAGTGGAAGGTAACTTTTGATGAGAAGTTTGAAAGGACTTTTGGGCTTCAAGCTAAGGGCTTCACTCCAGCCCAGGTGAAGTTTAGCAAGGCTGCTTTAAGTAACATGCTTGGTGGCATGGGATATTTCTTTGGGCAGTCTGTGGTGCAGTCCGTTTATAATGAGCACCCATTGCTTTATCCTGAGGGTGCCTTGTTTACTGCAGTGCCCTCCCGTTCCTTTTTCCCAAGAGGCTTCCTCTGGGATGAAGGCTTCCACCAGCTCCTCCTCAGTAAGTGGGACCCACAAGTCACACGTGAGACTTTAGCACACTGGCTGGACCTAATCAATGTGGAGGGATGGATCCCACGTGAGCTGGTCTTGGGTGACGAGGCACGCAGCAAGGTCCCAGCAGAGTTTGTGGTGCAGCATAATGAGAACGCCAACCCCCCTACGCTCTTCCTGGTCTTGGAGAAGCTTGTTGAGCAGCTGGAGACCCACCCATATACTCCGCTTAAAGAGGACACTCTACCTTTCCTCCGAAGGCTGTACCCCAGACTGCAGACATGGTTTGAATGGTACAACACCTCTCAAGTCGGTCCTTTGCCCAACTCCTACCGTTGGCGAGGTAGGGACAAGGACACCAACCTTTTCCTGAACCCCAAGACCTTGACGTCTGGGCTGGATGACTACCCCCGTGCCTCGCACCCTTCTGCAGATGAGAGGCATGTTGACTTGCACTGCTGGATGGTGCTAGCATCGGGGGTCATGGCAAGCATGGCCCGACTGCTTGGCGAGCCTCATGAGGAGTACCAGCGCACCCACCTGACTCTTGGTGACAACAACCTTCTGAATGAGCTTCACTGGTCCGAGCAGCACCGTGCCTTTTGTGACTACGGCAACCATACCCAAGCCGTGTCGCTGCAGCAAGAGAAAATCTTTGTGCCTCCTGGACAGCCAAGGCACCAGTTCCCAGTGGCACGCCTGGTGCGCTATGTGCGCAAAGCCCCTAAACTTCAGTATGTGAATGCTCTTGGCTATGTTAGCCTTTTCCCTTTCCTGCTTCACGTACTGACGCCTGACTCCCCCAAACTGCAGCATATCTTGCGGGACATTCGAGATCCTGATCGCTTGTGGACACCCTATGGCTTGCGCTCACTTTCTCGTGCAGATCCTCTCTATATGAAGCGCAACACGGAGCACGATGCCCCATACTGGCGTGGAGCTATTTGGATCAACATCAACTACCTGGCAATAAGGGCACTGCACCACTATGGCAGCATTGAGGGACCTTACAAGGAGGAGGCTGCTGCCATCTATCAGGAGCTCAGGACTAATGTCATTAGTAATGTTTACAAACAGTACCAGGAAACTGGCTACATCTGGGAACAATACAATGACAGCACGGGCAGGGGACAGGGCAGCCATCCTTTCACAGGCTGGTCAGCTCTGACTGTGGTCATAATGGCTGAACAGTACTGACTGGTCTGCAGATCCAGTGTTCGTAATATCAAATGACTAAACATGTGCCATTAATTGTTTTAAGAAACTATCTGTGATTGACTAATTGTTTAATTACACTGTATGTATACAGTGCGCTCACTGTATGTCAGAGAATAAGGTCTTGCTGAAGGGACTATTTTTACAATGATGTTTCGAGGTACTTTTATAAATATGTCTTTCTACAAAATGGATATATTACAGAAATATCTCCCTTTTCAAGCCAGTTTAATGTGACAAGTCAATCCTCAGGTGTGAATTGCCACGGGCTGTGTTGTGTTCCAGAATGTGCAGACAAAAGAATTTAATGTAATCGAACAATGATTATACAGTGCAGTCATTTTGTTCCAGAATGGAGGTATGTTCAAAAGAATAAATCAATACCTTCCTACAAGGTCTTTCTTCAGTTTAATTGAGTTCTGCATTAAATGCCAAAAATCTTCCACAGCCATTCAAACAAGTTTTGTCATGTTCTTTGAAAAACGTCCTTCAGGTGTCACAGTGTTTCCCTTTAGAAGTTCGGTAATGTTGCCATAAATAATAAAGAGTGGTGCCATGGCATTTCAGGAGGATTTTTAGAACAAGCGCTCAAAGCTCAAACCCAACAACGATTAGAGAAGCTTTCTAGTTGTTTCCAGGTACGTGCAACCTCAGGACGTCCCATGATGCACAGTGACTCTAGAGCTCGTCTTGTTTCATATAAAATCAAGATAGGGTTGCCAGAAAAAATTCAGCAAGCACTTAATAGTAGGAAAGCAATCGGCCTGAGCCCAGCCCATGACATTGTCACACTACGTGGCCAGACGGCTGACGTCAACCTGGCAAGGTGCATTGTTTCTGTTGCACATGGTTTCCATGGAGAGTCTTTGTGAGGCACAGAGGCAGTTCACTGGCTCACGGCGAATTGCCCATGGACACCAAAGCCAGAAAAGGGAATAGTTCCACATATCCTCTCGTGCTTTGCCCAGAAGCATCTCTTTTGGGTGAACTTTTCCAGTTCTCACTCTTTCCTTTCATACGACAGTGATGTTCACGTGCCCCCGTGCCCGCACCGCAGAGGGAGCGAGGAACCATCTCTTTTATGCCTCAAGTTTGAATAGATGCAGAGGCAGAGCTCAGTGCTGGAAGGTTACAGTGCTATAAATAGGATTGCTCTCTGGCAGCTGAGCTGCAGCTTTTAAACAGCAAAATAACTGAACGCTCTGTATGCTTCCTGATTTTATATTTATTCAATACAGGCTTAGACAAACCTGTCCTTTCGAGTCGTTATGTTCAGTTACTGACAAGCTACAGCACTGTGCAAAACTCGGAGACCATCTGTCGTTTGTTTAATTTCCAGTCAAAGCAGCCATTAAGTGCAGGTTTAGCCGTTTCACAGGAGGCACTTCTGAGGAGAACATTTGCCAATAAAAGGAAGAAGCTGTTGATGTTCTCAGAGCAATGAACTGGCCACCCCAGAGCCCAGGTCTCAACATCATTGAATATGTTTGGAATTACTAGGATCATGAAAATCAGAAAACGCGACCAACGTTTGAGACTGAATGTTGGAAGCATGGAAAATGTTGAAAAATGCAGATTTGTTTATAAAGCTGGAAGCAAGTCTTTTGAAAAGAAAGCTGTGCTAAAGGCAAAGTGTGGACAAAACACTGAAAAAGTTTTTTATTCAGTTGTTGAGGCTTCTGTGCATTTTTTATGTTAAATGCATGTTTGCGTCTGTTTTTCCTGTGATAATATAATGAATAACTTTAATGATCTTGACTGAAAATGTAATAAATGAAGAGTGGTCTCTGACTGTGGCACATCCTTTTTGTTCTGTCATTCCATTCTCTGGTAAAGGCTGTCACTTTTACGCTGGTCATTTTACGTTTTTCCTCTGAAGGTCAATGAGGTGACCTTATGCAGTACGAGATTCTCCGTCGAGCACGCTGGGTTTGATCGTATAAACCAGAGGCAGGGACGTCATTTTGTGTCCACCCGCCTGTTTACATCAACACCGTGCCCTAGGTTGATCGGTAAATGCTTGACCTTTGCGTGAAATAACTATGGAAGGTGTCATGGGAGCAATAAGATATAAGCTGATCACACAACAGTTCGCATCCCCTCACTCCTTCACACAGAAACCTGCATCCCCTCGCAGCAAGCCCCCATTTGAAATGCGCATCTCGGCCTTTGTAATATGTGGCTGATCGGTGTGACTAAAGCACTCATTGCGCAGTCCTGCTCCCCTTCCAAAGACCCTTTCTCACGGAGCAATGGGATAATAGCCAAAACAGCATTAGTGGGATCTAACACACAGGCATAAATCGATGAGTCAGAGGGGCTCCATTTACGCATTGATGAGATCCTGAGCCTGTATGCGCTTCTTTTGATCAGAGCAGTTGGGCCATAGCTGTATGAGTCATGGCATTGGGGAACTGTCTCCTCCCCCTAATGGAGCAATTAATGCATTACCTACTCAAAGCTCTCTTCATCAATGAGAGAAACTTTTGAAAGATATCACTGAAGGAGAAAGGTGCCATTCCATGCACCACCACGGCCAGAGAAGTTGCAGAGTTTTACTGCACAAGGACGTCATGTCTGCACAAATGGGCTAGATGGAGCTCTTTCGTTATGCTCAGAGCGAAGCCAGGATTTATTTGATGAAGTTCACCAATTTTTGCCCACACAAAAAGGGCAGAAAAAAGATATGACCATGTAATGCCATGGACCTCATTATTCTTCAACGCTGCTGCTTTTTCAAGTCATGTCTGTGTAAAGATATTATAGCTGGCTCTTAGTTCTGACTGATATTCAGTTTTTTGCTTTTGAATCTGTGTAGCTTTAACGGCTCTTAGTGCAGCAGTACTTCTTTCACAATAGGGAATATTGACGTATTTACCAGGCAGCTATTAGGCCTTCAGCAGTCCTCCCACATTGTTATGCTTTGACGTTGTGATGGGGTTCGTGTGTAAAACGGAGAGTGTGGCTCACTGAGCCTCGTGGCTAAAGCCTGGCCCTTTGTTTTTCCCTGCAAAATGTTTTTCTCTCACTCGTAAACACTCGTTACCTCAACCAGTCGGGAGGTGATGTAAGAGGTAGAGCAGTGACGCTTGTCGGCCTCCCTCTCCTGCCACCTCGGGCTGGTAGCAGATGTCCCATGGGAGTTTCCCATCGACAGATACGTTAGCCGCAGATCTACCTTTCAGCTGAAAAAACCCACCATGTTCAACATCATGTTCAAGCTGCAATCTTAAGAAAAAGGCCCTGCCCTCCTCTTGGTGCGCTTTTGCTTCTTTCCTTCGTTTTCTTTCCTTCCCTTCCTTCCTTTTCTCGCTTGCTCTGAATTTCTCTCCCTCGTTCTACTCGAACTCAGTTCTCCAGCAGGAGTCATCCTCATCATGACCTCCGGAATCGGCTCTCCCTCTGTCAGCTCTGAGCCCAGTGGCCTCCAACCCCTTCTCCCCCGGAATGTCAGTGCCCCCTGTGCCCGAGTGCCACCCGTTCCATCACCAAGCCTCCATTCGCTTGCACCGGCCTGGTTGAATATTATGTAAACTGTGGCTATAAATAGCCCTGCCCAGGATCTTTTGTCTTTACCTGCACACTCTTAGCCCAACAGTTTTATTTCTGGAGAGCATGTGGAAGCAGTGCCATGCAGAGGGCCCGTTACCATAGTTACTTGTGTTAGTGAGGAGAGAGAGAGAGGCGCTACATTCTTCGTCGGTTTCCTCAGAAAAGCAGCGATCTGTTTGTTTGAATAGGCTCGTCCCTTTTCACACTGCGATTGAGCTTCAGAAAAGGTGATGAATTCAATGAAAGGGTTTTATTGAATTACCTTCATAGGGCCAACCGTTATGAAGTCTGCTATGCCCAGCATTGTGTGTGGCACAGAATGCTTCAGTTCAACATCAATAGGAGGAGACAGACATCAGCGTGAACGAGCCAGTTTTTGAATAAGCAAGCGGTGTTTATATCCTCGTCTTTATCGGAGATGTAGATTGAGAGAGGACTAAGTTAGCCCCGTCCTCATAAAGAACTCATCATCAAGAATCTCTCATGTACCAGCTGCATCCCCTCGCCACTGTATAAATTAAACTCTCGTTTTGTGCCGAGATCCAGAGCGCTCTGTTTTATGGTGGTTAGATAACTCCAGGTAGCAGAAGCTGGGCCACGTTTGGCCTGCTGCCTTGCACTGGAGCTGGGGTTCACTTCAGAGCAGAGGTGGGTTAGGTTGTTTGGTGTGCGGGGGTGTCAGTCAGGTGGTCTGTCGGGGCAGGCCAGGAAAGCGCTTTAGCCCTCCGCAGTCACGATCAGGAAGAGGAGCTCAGCTCCAGCCCCTCCCAGCCTGAAAGGCGAAGACGGGCGTATGGGTACAAGAGTGGGCGAGCAGGGTGTATTTCTGGAACACAAGGGAAACCTGCAACTCTGCGAATGGGGCTTCAGCACTGCATTGGGCTTCCCTAACCCGGCTCCCACACTCTATAGAGATAGAGGAGGGAGTGACAGAGACTGCTCCTTCAAAAGAACCACGCTTCCGCTTCTTTTTCTTTCTTTCTTGCTGGGGCTCTTAGTACTGGTATGTAACTGTGTGTGGAAAAAGGCAGAGATGGCTAGGGATTGAAAGGAGAGAAGGGAAAAAAAAGCAATTTGGCAGCTGAGGCGAGTGTCTTGTATTTATAGTGAGTCGTGTTTCCGGCCGAGGTTTCACTGATGGTAGCTCGCCCAATCCTTTTTTGCGGTTTCTTAGAAGCTCTATTGTTCCCTGGGTTTGATGGAGATGAGCCTTCCTCCGGTGCCTTTAGGGGAATCGTAATGTGGGACATGTTGCAGGAATATGATGTATGTGTGGGTGGGGGGCTATGATTCCTCCTCTGCTGATAGAGCTCCAAAAATTCTTTTCTCTTCACTTCATCTTGCACGAAGATGCACACAGCAAGGGGAAAAAATGCAGGCCCAGTTTCCACCTGGTCTAAATGTACCACCTAAGTAGACATTTGCCATCCTCTTTAGCAGGGAAGAGATTTCTTTTCAAATAGAAATTCTGTTATTTCCACTTAATGAATCTTGGAACAGCATAGGCATGATCGCAAAACTGCTGTAGGCCAGTGGGACATAGGGGTGTTGCTCAGTGAAACTGCCCTGCAATCAGGTGTTATTTTCTATTTACAGTTACAGTGACCACAGGTACTAGCAGAAGCTTGACATTGGATACAGTCATGTAACTCCAGAGTCTTTTGTTTTAGCACAGAACTAAAATAGTCAAATGTACAGCTTTTCTTTGCCATTACACAGACAATTAGTCTGGGCCCAACCGAGAAAGTATGTGTGCTTTAACTGGCTGAAAGGGAAGTTGCAAAATAGCCTTCAATTCACTTCAACAGGGCTTTTCAACAGATGTCTCCCTGAGTCCTGCAGGTTCCTACAGCTAGACTTGTGCCCTCTTCTGTTCTGCAAAACAGAGACTCTAGATTGTCTTTGATTGTGCACCATCGAAAGGTCCAACAGTACAGTGTTCTGTACTGAAATGATCAGCTTCAAGGCTGAATCGATATCCAGACCAAATTATGACTCTACCTTTAACTGTATTATGAACAGTCTAATGCTACCAACTTGAAGGGGACAGTCATAAGAAACACTGTCTGTGCTAAAGTACTGTACAGGGCGATGCAGAAGTCAGAGACCACCTCTTATCTATCCAGTTGTGACAGCATTAATTACAAGTTTTTCAGTCAGATTAAAAAGCAGAAAACATATTACATTACAGTGTCATTGAAGGCCAAACGACTTGAAATTACAAAATTTAGTGTGTTACAGCATTTTCTTTCTTTTTCAGGAGACCTAATTTCAGTTTTCTAAGAAAATTTGCAAGGATTTTTTTTGTGCACACCTCTAGTTCAGTCTTACACACTGGTTGCATTTTCGGTCACTCTTACAGAGCTAAAATCATTATCCAGCTTTTATGTGACGGTAAAAAGATGGAAAAGTCACGGACGAGCAGATATGCAGATGGATGGGTGAAGAACAGGTGAGTGAACAGTGTTCCTGTATGGATAAACGAATGAACGTGCGACAGGATTAATTTGCTAGCTTTTGGATACGCTGAGTTAGCTTCTCTGGTCCTGAAACGGCAGGGCAAGAGACATCAGCCTTGTGATCGGTCAGGGGAAAGCTTACAGAAGTGTTACCCGAGACTTGGACCACCCAGTTTACATTCAGAGCAGAGAAATATGGTCAAATATATCGGCCATTTGTCGGTAAACGTAGTACATCTTTACTCATTATTTGCGAGAAGAAGCTTAACCTAATTAGGAAGAAAAGATCTAGGTTCCTGGGGTGTATCAGGTTTTGCACAGTCAGGAATCCCATTTTCTTTTTATCTTTTAATCATCGTTTGACCTTCGGTTGAAGAAAATTCCATATGCAGGTGAATTATCTTTTATGTGATCTCCTCAGAAGTATCTCCTGAACGATGAGTAACCTGTGCTTAATGTTTGTTTTGACTGGAAATGAAATAAATAAAATGGCCTCTGACTCTTCCTCAGTGCTGTATGTTGTATCATTTCCTTCTAAAAGGATGTACACATAGTATTGCATCATAAATTAATGAGCCTGTTCTTTTAGGTATAGCTTCTGTTGCCATAGGTAACAGTGCCGCACCAGTGATACACACCAGACTGAATCTTGAAAAGTGTCCATTCGTTTCCTTATTCGGCATTAAATTTGTTGTGGGTAGAAACATCTCTCATTTTTAACATGGTCTTGAAGATGCGCTGATTGCCTTGCAACCAAACTGTGTTTCTGAAGCTAACGAGGAAGAAAAAATTTGAATGGACGTGATTAATGGTGCCTGAGTCAGGGTGACTGTACTGCCGTTGGAAATGAAAAAAATCACTTTAAAGAGCAGATGGGTAGCAAGTAACAACTCTCCAGAAGGGGATGGTTGTAGATGCCAGACACTCTGTTTCCATTCTCTTAGGCACAGCGGCCTCGCAAGTAGAACATTTACATATTAGTAAACTGATCGGATCATATTACTAAACTCAGCAGTTATGAGGGAATAAAAAAAAAAAAAAAAACGGAATCAGCTGACGTTCATCCCCTGCTTAAATTCATACCTTCTGCACATCGGTTGGAGAAAAAGAGCACTCTTACAAATTAAGGTTCCTAACGAATTCTCAGCCTGAGCGTACGGTTCTAGGACATCTCTATATAGAAACTTTACATCATGTGAAGATTCCTTCAATTCTAAAAAGGTTCTTCTCACAAGATCTAATTCATAGGAGAAGTTCTGTAAGGAACCATCAGTTGAAAGGCTCTCAAGGGAGTCATAGTGGTTCTTCTTATGTCATTGTTTTGACGACTACATACATACAGTAAGTCTTCCATCATAGAGAAGAAGCATTTAAACAGTGAAATGATTCTTTCGGTTGCCATGGTTCCATACATAACTGTTGCTTTTAACAAAGCTTTTTCCGTTTTTTAAGGGTGAGACGCCATCAATTGCTTAATGAGATAGAACAAATACATTTATAATACTGTATTGATAGAAGCTCTTAAGCTAATATTTTGGAGAGCACCATTCATAATATTGCATTGGTGAGAGTTAAACCAACACCTACTGCTGTGCTGGTGAGCCCAAGCTACACTCTTAGCAAAAAGGGTTTTATGTAGTACTGAAATAAAGATTCTGAACTTGTAACAACACACTGTTAGAAATAAAGGTACTATGCAGGTACATGATTCACTCATCAAGGTACGAACAATCTAAATGTATCCTCAAAGGTACAACAGCAGTTTTAAGGTCCAGTGGTGTACCTTAAATTAGTTTTTCTAGTGGAAAACTAGACGTTTGTATCTTTTAATAAACAGAGTAATAAAATAAAAGCCTGGAGGCGAGGCAGGGTGTGTGGAGTCAGTACAGCTTAGAAAATATCATTTCAATGGATTCTGGTTCAGTTATGTTCCCTGACTAAAGGTACTCAGGTGTACCCCTGAGGGTACCACTACAGAGACAGTGTCGTACCTTTTTTCTGAGAGTGTAGTGGTACACTTTTTAGAACCATTTTTATTCCAACGGTTCTTTAAAGATGCACATACAACAAGATATATAAGCTTTACTGAGGAATCCTTGAAGAACCCTTTTTAAGAGGGCAGCCACATGACAGCATTATTCATACTACTGTGGTTAAAGAGTTTACACCAACACCATGGACAGTCCACTGAAAGGGTTTTTTTAGGGAACCTAAATTGGTTCTGTGGTGTCTTGCCAAAGGACCTCTTTTCGGCTCCATTATTTTTAAATATGTTATGCTGTGCTTTGCTGAGCAGGTTCAAACTGTCATAAGAGCTCTTAAACCAACTGTGCTGGTAAGAGAGCATAAGCCATGTTCACAGCAAAAAGGTTTTTTAAAGAAGCGTGAACAACAGATTTGTCATCATGGACCGAAAAAAAAAAAACAGTTTGCAAAGAACCAGTTAGACACTCTCATGGTTCTTTGAGTTCTCGTACAATTTTATGCATAATCGCTATTGATCAACCCCTTTTTAAGGATGTAGCACCAGCCCTGTTCATACTGCTCCGCCGCTTAAAGTGTCTCCACCAGCCTCATGGATGGTCCATGTCAAAGTTCTTTGGGGAACCCAAACTGGTTCAAAGAGGCGCCTCTCCATTTCGAAGCGTGGCGCTTAACAGTGAGTCTTTTCTAGTTACTGGCTCCAAATCGAAGTCGATTCGGATCAATTGGAACAAACTAGCCTGACACGTGTCTCATTACACTCTTACCCTCAATTGCATTACTTCAGTGCAATAATCTTGGTAAGTGCACAGCATTACATAAAGCCATTACGGAGCTCCGTGGCATTTTGCAGAGGCGAGAGGTGAGCGCTGCTCGGCAGTTATCACAACAGCGTCTTGGTGTTATGAACTATTTAATAGATTTAGGTCGACTGGAGGAGACCGCCCGTGGAGAGAGGCAACACATTGGGCCCTCGAATAAGAGCGCATTACCGCGGTGGAAACGATTTGTTCAGGAGAATGTCAGACTTATTTGCCTTTTCCGAGACGAGTGCGATTGTGTCATTATCATAATAAGTATGAAGAACACTCAGCGCAGCCGTCACATCCAGCCTGACGACTGATTTGTGGCTTTTTTTCTGCTGCTGGTCCTTAACATGTTGCGCGGAAACGAGCCTAAATGCAAGAACTTCCGTTCACTTCACGTTACCTGCTCCCGCTGATTAAACGGCGCGTAAGTGCCTTTTACGCACGCGCGTGACACTTTGTGCACTAGGAGGTTTTTGCATCTGTGCAATTAAGATGCACTGATAGTATTGAGATGAAGATGCACTGATAGTATTAATAGTAAGATGCACTGGTAGTATTGAGATTAAGATGCACTGATAGTATTAATATTAAGATGCACTGATAGTATTAATAGTAAGATGCACTGGTAGTATTGAGATTAAGATGCACTGATAGTATTGAGATTAAGATGCACTGATAGTATTGAGATGAAGATGCACTGATAGTATTAATATTAAGATGCACTGATAGTATTGAGATTAAGATGCACTGATAGTATTAATATTAAGATGCACTGATAGTATTAATAGTAAGATGCACTGGTAGTATTGAGATTAAGATGCACTGATAGTATTAATATTAAGATGCACTGATAGTATTGAGATTAAGATGCACTGATAGTATTGAGATTAAGATGCACTGATAGTATTGAGATGAAGATGCACTGATAGTATTAATATTAAGATGCACTGGTAGTATTAATAGTAAGACGCACTGATAGTATTAATAGTAAGATGCACTGGTAGTATTGAGATTAAGATGCATTGATAGTATTAATATTAAGATGCACTGGTAGTATTAATAGCAAGACGCACTGATAGTATTAATAGTAAGATGCACTGGTAGTATTGAGATTAAGATGCATTGATAGTATTGAGATTAAGATGCACTGGTAGTATTGAGATTAAGATGCACTGATAGTATTAATATTAAGATGCACTGATAGTATTGAGATTAAGATGCACTGATAGTATTGAGATTAAGATGCACTGATAGTATTGAGATGAAGATGCACTGATAGTATTAATATTAAGATGCACTGGTAGTATTAATAGTAAGACGCACTGATAGTATTAATAGTAAGATGCACTGGTAGTATTGAGATTAAGATGCATTGATAGTATTAATATTAAGATGCACTGGTAGTATTAATAGCAAGACGCACTGATAGTATTAATAGTAAGATGCACTGGTTGTATTGAGATTAAGATGCATTGATAGTATTGAGATTAAGATGCACTGGTAGTATTGAGATTAAGATGCACTGATAGTATTAATATTAAGATGCACTGGTAGTATTGAGATTAAGATGCACTGATAGTATTAATATTAAGATGCACTGGTAGTATTGAGATTAAGAAGCACTGATAGTATTAATATTAAGATGCACTGATAGTATTAATAGTAAGATGCACTGGTAGTATTGAGATTAAGATGCACTGATAGTATTAATATTAAGATGCACTGATAGTATTGAGATTAAGATGCACTGATAGTATTAATATTAAGATGCACTGATAGTATTGAGATTAAGATGCACTGATAGTATTAATATTAAGATGCACTGGTAGTATTGAGATTAAGAAGCACTGATAGTATTAATATTAAGATGCACTGGTAGTATTGAGATTAAGAAGCACTGATAGTATTAATATTAAGATGCACTGGTAGTATTGAGATGAAGATGCACTGATAGTATTAATAGTAAGATGCACTGGTAGTATTGAGATTAAGATGCACTGATAGTATTAATATTAAGATGCACTGATAGTATTAATAGTAAGATGCACTGGTAGTATTGAGATTAAGATGCACTGATAGTATTGAGATTAAGATGCACTGATAGTATTGAGATGAAGATGCACTGATAGTATTAATATTAAGATGCACTGATAGTATTGAGATTAAGATGCACTGATAGTATTAATATTAAGATGCACTGATAGTATTAATAGTAAGATGCACTGGTAGTATTGAGATTAAGATGCACTGATAGTATTAATATTAAGATGCACTGATAGTATTGAGATTAAGATGCACTGATAGTATTGAGATTAAGATGCACTGATAGTATTGAGATGAAGATGCACTGATAGTATTAATATTAAGATGCACTGGTAGTATTAATAGTAAGACGCACTGATAGTATTAATAGTAAGATGCACTGGTAGTATTGAGATTAAGATGCATTGATAGTATTAATATTAAGATGCACTGGTAGTATTAATAGCAAGACGCACTGATAGTATTAATAGTAAGATGCACTGGTAGTATTGAGATTAAGATGCATTGATAGTATTGAGATTAAGATGCACTGGTAGTATTGAGATTAAGATGCACTGATAGTATTAATATTAAGATGCACTGATAGTATTGAGATTAAGATGCACTGATAGTATTGAGATTAAGATGCACTGATAGTATTGAGATGAAGATGCACTGATAGTATTAATATTAAGATGCACTGGTAGTATTAATAGTAAGACGCACTGATAGTATTAATAGTAAGATGCACTGGTAGTATTGAGATTAAGATGCATTGATAGTATTAATATTAAGATGCACTGGTAGTATTAATAGCAAGACGCACTGATAGTATTAATAGTAAGATGCACTGGTTGTATTGAGATTAAGATGCATTGATAGTATTGAGATTAAGATGCACTGGTAGTATTGAGATTAAGATGCACTGATAGTATTAATATTAAGATGCACTGGTAGTATTGAGATTAAGATGCACTGATAGTATTAATATTAAGATGCACTGGTAGTATTGAGATTAAGAAGCACTGATAGTATTAATATTAAGATGCACTGATAGTATTAATAGTAAGATGCACTGGTAGTATTGAGATTAAGATGCACTGATAGTATTAATATTAAGATGCACTGATAGTATTGAGATTAAGATGCACTGATAGTATTAATATTAAGATGCACTGATAGTATTGAGATTAAGATGCACTGATAGTATTAATATTAAGATGCACTGATAGTATTAATAGTAAGATGCACTGGTAGTATTGAGATTAAGATGCACTGATAGTATTAATATTAAGATGCACTGGTAGCATTGAGATTAAGATGCACTGATAGTATTGAGATTAAGATGCACTGATAGTATTAATAATAAGATGCACTGATAGTATTGAGATTAAGATGCACTGGTAGTATTGAGATTAAGATGCACTGATAGTATTGAGATTAAGATGCACTGATAGTATTGAGATGAAGATGCACTGATAGTATTGAGATGAAGATGCACTGATAGTATTGAGATGAAGATGCACTGATAGTATTAATATTAAGATGCACTGATAGTATTAATAGTAAGATGCACTGGTAGTATTGAGATTAAGATGCACTGATAGTATTGAGATTAAGATGCACTGATAGTATTGAGATGAAGATGCACTGATAGTATTAATATTAAGATGCACTGATAGTATTGAGATTAAGATGCACTGATAGTATTAATATTAAGATGCACTGATAGTATTAATAGTAAGATGCACTGGTAGTATTGAGATTAAGATGCACTGATAGTATTAATATTAAGATGCACTGATAGTATTGAGATTAAGATGCACTGATAGTATTGAGATTAAGATGCACTGATAGTATTGAGATGAAGATGCACTGATAGTATTAATATTAAGATGCACTGGTAGTATTAATAGTAAGACGCACTGATAGTATTAATAGTAAGATGCACTGGTAGTATTGAGATTAAGATGCATTGATAGTATTAATATTAAGATGCACTGGTAGTATTAATAGCAAGACGCACTGATAGTATTAATAGTAAGATGCACTGGTAGTATTGAGATTAAGATGCATTGATAGTATTGAGATTAAGATGCACTGGTAGTATTGAGATTAAGATGCACTGATAGTATTAATATTAAGATGCACTGATAGTATTGAGATTAAGATGCACTGATAGTATTGAGATTAAGATGCACTGATAGTATTGAGATGAAGATGCACTGATAGTATTAATATTAAGATGCACTGGTAGTATTAATAGTAAGACGCACTGATAGTATTAATAGTAAGATGCACTGGTAGTATTGAGATTAAGATGCATTGATAGTATTAATATTAAGATGCACTGGTAGTATTAATAGCAAGACGCACTGATAGTATTAATAGTAAGATGCACTGGTTGTATTGAGATTAAGATGCATTGATAGTATTGAGATTAAGATGCACTGGTAGTATTGAGATTAAGATGCATTGATAGTATTGAGATTAAGATGCACTGATAGTATTGAGATTAAGATGCACTGATAGTATTAATAATAAGATGCACTGATAGTATTGAGATTAAGATGCACTGATAGTATTGAGATTAAGATGCACTGATAGTATTGAGATGAAGATGCACTGATAGTATTGAGATGAAGATGCACTGATAGTATTGAGATGAAGATGCACTGATAGTATTGAGATTAAGATGCACTGATAGTATTAATAGTAAGATGCACTGGTAGTATTGAGATTAAGATGCATTGATAGTATTGAGATTAAGATGCACTGGTAGTATTGAGATTAAGATGCACTGATAGTATTGAGATGAAGATGCACTGATAGTGTTTAGATTAAGATGCATTAATAGTATTCAGCGCTGTGTTTAATGCTGGTTAATAACAGCTGTAGTGCGGGATGTTAGTTGAAGTGGCACTGTCCGTGGTGCTGATTCAAACTGTTCTCCTGACCAGCACTGCTGTATGGGTGGAGCCATGTATGGGTGGATTCCCCTGCATTTCAGAATGCAAAGAACCTTTTAAGCATGAAATGGTTCTATATAGAACTATGGCTCTCCATTGCCTTTACCAAAAAAGCCCTTGAAGAAACATCATTTGATGAGTATATGATGGAAACCTGTTATTTGTGGTTCTTTAGAGCACCCTCACCAGCACAGTTGTATATTGTTGTGTTGGTGTAAGGCCTCTTACCAATACAGTGACAGATGATGCTCTTCATATTGTTGATTTAAGAGCTCTTACAAACACAGTATTATAAACGGTGCTTTCCATAGTGTTGTTTAAAAGCTCTCACCAATATGGTATTTTAAACGGTGCTCTCCAAAGTGTATATTTATAAGCTCTAACCAATAAAGTATTATAAACATTACTCTCCACGGTGTTGTCTTAAGAGCTGTCACCAATGCAATATTACAAATGATGCTTTTCATAGTGTTGATTTAAGAGCTCTTAAAAACACAGTACTATAAATGTGCTTTTCATCGTGTTGGTTTAAGAGTTTTCACCAATACAGTATTATAATATCATAGTAATAATAATAATCAGTTCAATTTATATAGCACCTTTCACAAACCCAAGGACGCTTTATGGGTTCATAATGTTGGTTTAAGAGCTCTCATCAATAAATTATTACAAACATTATACTCCACAGTGTTGGTTTAAGAGCTCTCATCAATAAAGTATTACAAACATTACACTCCACAGTGTTGGTTTAAGAGCTCTCATCAATAAATTATTACAAACATTACACTCCACAGTGTTGGTTTAAGAGCTCTCATCAATAAATTATTACAAACATTACACTCCACAGTGTTGGTTTAAGAGCTCTCATCAATAAAGTATTACAAACATTACACTCCACAGTGTTGGTTTAAGAGCTCTCATCAATAAAGTATTACAAACATTACATTCCACAGTGTTGGTTTAAGAGCTCTCATCAATAAAGTATTACAAACATTACACTCCACAGTGTTGGTTTAAGAGCTCTCATCAATAAAGTGTTACAAACATTACACTCCACAGTGTTGGTTTAAGAGCTCTCATCAATAAAGTATTACAAACATTACACTCCACAGTGTTGGTTTAAGAGCTCTCATCAATAAAGTGTTACAAACATTACACTCCACAATGTTGGTTTAAGAGCTCTCATCAATAAAGTATTACAAACATTACACTCCACAGTGTTGGTTTAAGAGCTCTCATCAATAAAGTATTACAAACATTACACTCCACAGTGTTGGTTTAAGAGCTCTCATCAATAAAGTGTTACAAACATTACACTCCACAATGTTGGTTTAAGAGCTCTCATCAATAAAGTATTACAAACATTACACTCCACAGTGTTGGTTTAAGAGCTCTCATCAATAAAGTATTACAAACATTACACTCCACAGTGTTGGTTTAAGAGCTCTCATCAATAAAGTATTACAAACATTACACTCCACAGTGTTGGTTTAAGAGCTCTCATCAATAAAGTATTACAAACATTACACTCCACAGTGTTGGTTTAAGAGCTCTCATCAATAAAGTATTACAAAACATTACACTCCACAGTGTTGGTTTAAGAGCTCTCATCAATAAAGTGTTACAAACATTACACTCCACAATGTTGGTTTAAGAGCTCTCATCAATAAAGTATTACAAACATTACACTCCACAGTGTTGGTTTAAGAGCTCTCATCAATAAAGTATTATAAAACATTACACTCCACAGTGTTGGTTTAAGAGCTCTCATCAATAAAGTATTACAAACATTACACTCCACAGTGTTGGTTTAAGAGCTCTCATCAATAAAGTATTACAAACATTACACTCCACAATGTTGGTTTAAGAGCTCTCATCAATAAAGTATTACAAACATTACACTCCACAGTGTTGGTTTAAGAGCTCTCATCAATAAAGTATTATAAAACATTACACTCCACAGTGTTGGTTTAAGAGCTCTCATCAATAAAGTATTACAAACATTACACTCCACAGTGTTGGTTTAAGGCTCTCATCAATAAAGTATTACAAATATTACACTCCACAGTGTTGGTTTAAGAGCTCTCATCATTAAAGTATTACAAACATTACACTCCACAGTGTTGGTTTAAGAGCTCTCATCATTAAAGTATTACAAACATTACACTCCATTATGTTGGTTTAAGAGCTCTCATCAATAAAGTATTACAAACATTACACTCCACAGTGTTGGTTGAAGAGCTCTCATCAATAAAGTATTACAAACATTACACTCCACAGTGTTGGTTTAAGAGCTCTCATCAATAAAGTATTACAAACATTACACTCCACAGTGTTGGTTTAAGAGCTCTCATCAATAAAGTATTACAAACATTACACTCCACGGTGTTGGTTTAAGAGCTCTCATCAATAAAGTATTACAAACATTACACTCCACAATGTTGGTTTAAGAGCTCTCATCAATAAAGTATTATAAAACATTACACTCCACAGTGTTGGTTTAAGAGCTCTCATCAATAAATTATTACAAACATTACACTCCACAGTGTTGGTTTAAGAGCTCTCATCAATAAAGTATTACAAACATTACACTCCACGGTGTTGGTTTAAGAGCTCTCATCAATAAAGTATTACAAACATTACACTCCACAATGTTGGTTTAAGAGCTCTCATCAATAAAGTATTATAAAACATTACACTCCACAGTGTTGGTTTAAGAGCTCTCATCAATAAAGTATTACAAACATTACACTCCACAGTGTTGGTTTAAGAGCTCTCATCAATAAAGTATTACAAACATTACACTCAACGGTGTTGGTTTAAGAGCTCTCATCAATTCAATATTACAAATGCTGCTCTTCATAGTGTTAGTTTAAAAGCTCTCATCAATCTTCTTCTTCCCCCCTTTAGGGGTCGCCACAGCGGATCATCTGCCTCCATCTTGCCCTATCTACTGCCTCTTCTACTTTCACACCAACCATCTCCATTTCCACCTTCACTACATCCATAAACCTTCACTGAGGTCTACCTCTTCTCCTTCTACCTGGCAGCTCCATCTCCAACATTCTTTGCCCAATATATCCACTATTCCTCCTCAACACATGTCCAAACCATCTCAACCTGGCCTCTCTGGCTTTATCTCCAAACTGCTCCACCTTCACTGTCCCTCTGATCTGCTCATTTCTAATCTTGTCCATCCTTGTCACTCCCAACGAAAATCTCGGCATCTTCATCTCCGCCACCTCCAGCTCAGCCTCCTGTCTTTTAGACAGAGCCACAGTCTCCAAACCATACATCATAGCTTAAAAGCTCTCATCAATATAGTATTATAAATGGTGCTCTCCATAGTGTTAGTTTAAAAGCTCTCTTCAATATAGTATTATAAATGGTGCTCTCCATAGTGTTAGTTTAAAAGCTCTCATCAATATAGTATTATAAACGGTGCTCTCCATAGTGTTAGTTTAAAAGCTCTCATCAATATAGTATTATAAATGGTGCTCTCCATAGTGTTAGTTTAAAAGCTCTCATCAATATAGTATTATAAATGGTGCTCTCCGTAGTGTTAGTTTAAAAGCTCTCATCAATATAGTATTTTAAATGGTGCTCTCCGTAGTGTTAGTTTAAAAGCTCTCATCAATATAGTATTATAAATGGTGCTCTCCATAGTGTTAGTTTAAAAGCTCTCATCAATATAGTATTATAAATGGTGCTCTCCATAGTGTTAGTTTAAAAGCTCTCATCAATATAGTATTATAAATGGTGCTCTCCGTAGTGTTAGTTTAAAAGCTCTCATCAATATAGTATTATAAATGGTGCTCTCCATAGTGTTAGTTTAAAAGCTCTCATCAATATAGTATTATAAATGGTGCTCTCCATAGTGTTAGTTTAAAAGCTCTCATCAATATAGTATTATAAATGGTGCTCTCCATAGTGTTAGTTTAAAAGCTCTCATCAATATAGTATTATAAATGGTGCTCTCCATAGTGTTAGTTTAAAAGCTCTCATCAATATAGTATTATAAATGGTGCTCTCCATAGTGTTGGTTTAAAAGCTCTCATCAATATAGTATTATAAATGGTGCTCTCCATAGTGTTAGTTTAAAAGCTCTCATCAATATAGTATTATAAATGGTGCTCTCCATAGTGTTAGTTTAAAAGCTCTCATCAATATAGTATTATAAATGGTGCTCTCCATAGTGTTGGTTTAAAAGCTCTCATCAATATAGTATTATAAATGGTGCTCTCCATAGTGTTAGTTTAAAAGCTCTCATCAATATAGTATTATAAATGGTGCTCTCCATAGTGTTAGTTTAAAAGCTCTCATCAATATAGTATTATAAATGGTGCTCTCCGTAGTGTTAGTTTAAAAGCTCTCATCAATATAGTATTATAAATGGTGCTCTCCGTAGTGTTGGTTTAAAAGCTCTCATCAATATAGTATTATAAATGGTGCTCTCCATAGTGTTGGTTTAAAAGCTCTCATCAATATAGTATTATAAATGGTGCTCTCCATAGTGTTAGTTTAAAAGCTCTCATCAATATAGTATTATAAATGGTGCTCTCCGTAGTGTTAGTTTAAAAGCTCTCATCAATATAGTATTATAAATGGTGCTCTCCATAGTGTTAGTTTAAAAGCTCTCATCAATATAGTATTATAAATGGTGCTCTCCGTAGTGTTAGTTTAAAAGCTCTCATCAATATAGTATTATAAATGGTGCTCTCCGTAGTGTTGGTTTAAAAGCTCTCATCAATATAGTATTATAAATGGTGCTCTCCGTAGTGTTAGTTTAAAAGCTCTCATCAATATAGTATTATAAATGGTGCTCTCCATAGTGTTAGTTTAAAAGCTCTCATCAATATAGTATTATAAATGGTGCTCTCCATAGTGTTAGTTTAAAAGCTCTCATCAATATAGTATTATAAATGGTGCTCTCCGTAGTGTTGGTTTAAGAGCTCTCATCAATATAGTATTATAAATGGTGCTCTCCGTAGTGTTGGTTTAAAAGCTCTCATCAATATAGTATTATAAATGGTGCTCTCCATAGTGTTAGTTTAAAAGCTCTCATCAATATAGTATTATAAATGGTGCTCTCCATAGTGTTAGTTTAAAAGCTCTCATCAATATAGTATTATAAATGGTGCTCTCCGTAGTGTTGGTTTAAGAGCTCTCATCAATATAGTATTATAAATGGTGCTCTCCATAGTGTTAGTTTAAAAGCTCTCATCAATATAGTATTATAAATGGTGCTCTCCATAGTGTTAGTTTAAAAGCTCTCATCAATATAGTATTATAAATGGTGCTCTCCGTAGTGTTAGTTTAAAAGCTCTCATCAATATAGTATTATAAATGGTGCTCTCCGTAGTGTTAGTTTAAAAGCTCTCATCAATATAGTATTATAAATGGTGCTCTCCATAGTGTTAGTTTAAAAGCTCTCATCAATATAGTATTATAAATGGTGCTCTCCATAGTGTTAGTTTAAAAGCTCTCATCAATATAGTATTATAAATGGTGCTCTCCGTAGTGTTAGTTTAAAAGCTCTCATCAATATAGTATTATAAATGGTGCTCTCCGTAGTGTTAGTTTAAAAGCTCTCATCAATATAGTATTATAAATGGTGCTCTCCGTAGTGTTAGTTTAAAAGCTCTCATCAATATAGTATTATAAATGGTGCTCTCCGTAGTGTTAGTTTAAAAGCTCTCATCAATATAGTATTATAAATGGTGCTCTCCGTAGTGTTGGTTTAAAAGTTCTCATCAATATAGTATTATAAATGGTGCTCTCCATAGTGTTAGTTTAAAAGCTCTCATCAATATAGTATTATAAATGGTGCTCTCCGTAGTGTTAGTTTAAAAGCTCTCATCAATATAGTATTATAAATGGTGCTCTCCGTAGTGTTAGTTTAAAAGCTCTCATCAATATAGTATTATAAATGGTGCTCTCCGTAGTGTTAGTTTAAAAGCTCTCATCAATATAGTATTATAAATGGTGCTCTCCATAGTGTTAGTTTAAAAGCTCTCATCAATATAGTATTATAAATGGTGCTCTCCATAGTGTTAGTTTAAAAGCTCTCATCAATATAGTATTATAAATGGTGCTCTCCGTAGTGTTGGTTTAAGAGCTCTCACCAATACAGACACCACTGCATATTCAAAACTAAAGGTGCCAAAAAAAAGGATCTTTGAAGTCATAATATAAGAAGAACTCCCTTTAAGAAGCTAACAAACGACGGCCCTTTAAAGAATTACTTTTTAATGGGTGTGCTTTTTTAAATTGTAATGAAAGTCCAGATAATGTAAATGTTCTATAATAAAAGGTGGTTCTTAGTGAAGAACAAAGACAAAGTAGCTTAAAAAGATCTTCAGATTTAGTGATGTGCCTCTGTGGTCTTTTCTGTGCTTCTTTATGGCAGTGAAAGCTAGACAATAAAAAAAAGGAAAAAATTGATGCATATGAATTTTGATGTCGATAAAGAGTTTTGAGAATACCTTGGATGGCAAAGAAAAGAAACAAGTGCCTTGATCAAAACAAGCCTTACCTCTCACTTAAAGCCCAGACTGAAGCTCTTATATTGGAAATGTATGTGAAGAATCAATTCATTGGAAAAAAGAGTTGGATACAGGCAAAGCAGCCGCGAGCGAGCCATTGAGAAACCTAAAATGAGGCTGGATATTTTGGAGAAACACTACGCTCAGGGTCGCTAGGAGATGAATCAACTTGAAGGCACTTCATAATAGTGAGCCTCAGTCGCCGATATCTTCCTATGGTTTTTCTCTTAAATTTGTTCACGAGAGGAATTCTAAGAAAAAGTCCACGTCAGAACTGTTTGCATCTTTGTGCTCATGAGTTTGCATTGATTTCCTTGTTATCTAAAAAACTGCGTTTTAAAAGAAATTTCTTCTTAAGAATGGCTGGTGAATGAGGCCCACTAATCTTCTAAGTGTACAGCTCATTAAGGCAGTAAGGTGTTTATTACATTTCTCAGCTCTCTGTTCCACATTTCTTCTCCTTTACTCATTCCGGTCTTACGGATTTTGTGGTATTGTGTTTCACAGATAAACATAAATATATAATAAGACTAGCTTTTTCCCACCAAATGTCAGAGTTGGCACGACTGTTCTGCGGCCGTGCGACGTATTGATTGTCCAAATGTCAGGCCCTGGCTAAGCAGTCCTACTCTCACCTGGTTGGTACAGAGAACACTACAACCTGTATTAGGACCAGCAAGGGCGAGCTGCAGGAGAAACGCTTTCTTCTGCGCAGCTGGTTCTGATTGCATTAAGATTTGTTGCATAAGAAGAAAACGAGCCTGCTGCATTTTGATTTATTGAAATGCCTTTCAAGAAAATAATAAGCTCTTACTGTTTTAAGTTACCGCAGTAAGTTGCTTAAAAAGTTCCCAAAACGGGTTCTTTGGAGACGCCACACATTCTCACAATACCATATATATGGTGCCATAGCTCTTTGACTTGTAACAGCAGTGGAGGACCTTTTGGTGCTACATACATCATTTTTCATAAGGTTCTTCAAGGAACCACATACAAGAATAACTAGCGAAGAACCGCTTTACCAGGCAACCATTCAAGCATTCATTTTTTATTGTGTTTGAATTTTATTTTCTGAACTGCCAGGGTTCGATATGTAGCTTTACTAAAGGTAAAAGACCCCCTAAAGAAACCCGCTTTTTACACTTGAGGCTCCCTAAAGAGCCAAATTGAGTGGCGTTTAAAGGTTCTTGATATACCCTTTAAAATGGGGGTTCTTCATGGGTTCTTTAATTAAGATGACGGTTCCAGAATGATGACAGCTCAATTTCAATGGTTCTTTTTCCTATAATGGGAATCGCATATATGGTTCTTTAAAGAACCTTTTAAAATTTTTATACGGCACCAAAAGGGGTTCTACTATGGTTACAATTCAACGAGACTTATGACTTCAGTAATAAAAACACGTCTGAGAATTTGTAGCGAGGTAAATAAAGGGACACCTCTGTGTTCTGTACAGTAAGCCTAAATGTCCAGCTCGTAAAGGCATTCACTGAAGACGAGACTATGCCTTTCTGCCCCGCTTCCACAATGTCCTTACGAGAAACATTAGCGAAGCGTCAGAAACGTACAACTCTCCTTTTTTGGGGGGAAGCCCGTCACATCCTCTGTCCATGTATGGCCAAGAAGACGACAAACGCAGCGGGGGAATCCTCTCAGTGGAGACGATGAATGGGGAGGAGGGACGATGGCTCAGCCCAAGTGTATAAAAGCGATTGGTGCTGAAGACTCTGAGCAACAGATAGCGGGAGAACATCGAGCAGCAGTAGCACATCTGAGGAACCAAAAAAAGGGGGATTTCCACACTGACTTTTGTTTCATTTCTCTACTGGATCACAGCCTTTACGGAGCCGACTGACAGAGCAGAAGCGCCTTGAACTTCCATCGTTTTCCTTGGTCAACGTTTGTGCTTTTTCCCCGCTTCACGCTCGTCCACTCTGCTCGGATTGATAGGCGCTGGCTAATCTTTTCCCGCAAACATGCTCAACAACATGGATTTGAACTCTCAGGACTCTTTCTACCCTCAGTTTGAGAGTTGTAACACCCCTGCCATGGCCATGGAAACTCACGGAGCCAAAGAGGAGCGGGATCTCGTCTTCATGGACGCAGCACACTTTCCACACGGTGAGTTTTTTGTTGTTTGTTTGTTTGTTTGTTTGTCTTTTCTCTTTTTGCAACTCTCTTTTATTAACCACCAAGTTTTCCTCTCTGATTTATCGCTATTTTGATGTGTACGTTCATTTCTGGGGGTCCACCCATCTCTCCATAGTGCGCGTCTACGTAGCTGCTACTTATGTAACACCAACTGTAACGTTCAGCTGGATGTGTTGAAAGTGTGGCCTGATAGATAGACAGACAGACAGACATGCAGATAGACATGCAGATAGACAAACAGACAGAGAGACAGACAGATAGATAGACAGATAGACAGATAGATAGTTTGTTAATATGGCTATACATTCTGCCTACCTATCTGGTGTATATATAACGGTGCTTGTAAATGTATATATTCACATTTGATGCATCATATCATTATATATATATATATATATATATATATATATATATATATATATATATATATATATATATATATATATATCAGTATGCATGTATATGCAATCGTAACACTATATACTGTACAGACACACTGTTATATACAGTAGGTCTGTTCCTGTTCTTTATATGTTTCTCTCTGTTTCCCAGCAGACACCTCCGTGACCCCTAAAACCGAGCCCGTCTCGGCGGACCTCTACTCGCCGTGCTTGGGCCCCAGAGGGAGCTTCGACTCCTCGCTGTCCTACTCGGGCAGCTTCTACGTGGAGGCGTCGCGCGGAGCCTCGTGCAGCGCGGAGACTCTGCTCAGCATGATCAGCGAGATCGTCGGCGGCGTCTCCACGAGCCCGAGCGCGGACGCGCGGGGAAGCGCCAGCACGAGCGCCACCCCGCCTCCTCTCTACCCCCCAGTGGGGGGGCAGCAGCAGCAGCAGCAGCAGCAGGGCCAGGGCTACGCGGACTCCGTCCCCCTGGCCGAGGCCGCCGCGCTGCCCGTGCTGGTGGTGAAGCGCGAGCTGGAGAGCGAAGGATACGAGTGGAGCACGAGCGAGTACGAGAACAACAGCAGCAGCACCAGCAGCGCCAACAACGCCGGCAGCGCCAGCAACAGCGGCTACTACTGCTACTTCCAGCCGGAGCCCTTCCAGCACGCGGACGTGAAGGACCTGCTGGACTCGTTCGGCACAGTCAACCCGGACGCGGACTTCAAACCGGCGGAGAGCGCCGTCAAGCACGAGCAGGACTTCGCGAGCGCGTGCGCGCACGCTTTCGGCGCGTATGGCGCCGACGAGGACAACAACAACAACAGCAACAACAACAACAGCAGCAGCTACGTGACCTCCTCCTCTTCCTCCTCCTCTTCCTCCTCGTCTTTATCCTCCTCTTCCTCATCCTCCACCATCGACTCGCTCCTCTTCTCCTCCTTGCTGCCCGAGTCTTTTGCGCAGACGTACGCCGCGCGCCCGCAAAAGCCCGCACGTGTGCGCAAGAGCGGCGCAGGCGGCGGTGGTTCCGGCGCGCCTCCGCGCGCCAAGGAGAAGCCCTTCGCGTGCCCCATGAGCGGCTGCGAGCGGCGCTTCTCGCGCTCGGACGAGCTGAACCGGCACGTGCGCATCCACACAGGCCACCGGCCCTTCCGGTGCCGCGTGTGCGCGCGCAGCTTCAGCCGCAGCGACCACCTGACCACGCACACCCGCACGCACACTGGAGAGAAGCCCTTCTCGTGCGACGCGTGCGGCAAGCGGTTCGCGCGCAGCGACGAGAGGAAGCGGCACGCGCGCGTGCACCTCAAGCAGCGCGAGAAGGAGCTCGAGCGGCAGCAGGCGGCCGGAGCGGCGGCGGCGGCGGCGGCTGCGGCTGCGGCCGCGGCCGCGGCGGCAGGGGGGTGGCCTTTTCCCAGCACGCGGGGTGGTCTTCTGAGTTAAACAACAAACAAGCGAAGGCACGAACAAACAAACACAAAAAGGCCATCACGAGCTTTTGAGGCCCTAATGAGCTTTTGTATATGAGAGAGAGAGAGAGAGAGAGAGATAAAGAGAGAGAGAGAGAGAGAGAGAGAGAGGAAGATAAAGAGAGTGAAGGTATGCAAGAAGTTCAGGCTTGAAAGACTTTTAAGCTTTTCTGTAAAATTATTAAGAAATTCCAGCTGGGTTCCAGCTTTCTGTGCTTGGACCCCTAATTAAAAGCTATTTGATCACAGGTCACTCTCGGTTCGAGCATCAGAATAGAGGGAGAGGACGTTTGGTCCCCCACAAAGCAAAGCAGAGAACTTTAAATGGACCCCTCATCTGCTTCTTCCCTCATGCCGCTTGCTCTCTGTGCAGCAAACCGCAGAAAAAAACTGATCTTTTGAGGTTTAGTTTTGGTTTGTTTTGTATTTTTTTTTTCCTGTTGTCCAGTTGTTCGGTTCTGACCTGCAGTTCAGCACCTCTTGCTGGACAGCTCCTCCGACCTCAACTCCTGAATGTATTGCACTTAATCTCCTCCAACTAAGAGTCTTTTATGAAATTTGTGCTTTTGGAGTCTTTTTATATATCTCTATATCTATATTCCCATGTGGACCACCTGTTTGATAACCCTTTGAAAATGCATGTTTATGTTGATGTGTGATGTTATTGATTAATATCTGATGACGCCTCGCTGCAGAAGCGAGGCAAGTTTTACCTCGTCTGACATCATGGTGGTGGCAAACTCTACCTTGGCTACACCACGACTTGTGGTTCACTTGCGCCAAGGCCTTTTTTTTTTCTTTCTAAAGATATAATGCTATTTCTTTTGACGTGTTTATTTTTTATTCTTTTTTTTTGGTTGCTATGCTATTGAATGGTAATTGTGTTGTTTGACAAGGAATTTATTCTCTAATTGTCAGATTTACACCGTAAGTGGACAAAAAAATGATAATAAATATATTTATATGCCTATCATCATTTGTATTTTTCTAAACGTTTGCCTATATTTCCATGGTTGCTGATTTGGATATTGGAAAACAAACAAAAAAGTTTTATTTATGAACTCACAGTGTTTCCTCTGTGTGATAAAGGAAGAGGCAGAGCTCAGTGAGAGATGGGATGGACGTAATGGACTCCCCGAGTCCGCATGTAAGGGTGAAAGGCTTGAGTGTTTTCAGTACGACGCCGCTTGCCGTCTGACACGGCCGCGGAAGGTCAGACAACAGGCACTTGGACACAACGACTTGTCACTGTCGGACAGTTATCGCTTTCAACCCCACTACATGTGTGTATATAAATCAATGAACTATGAATCACGCGGCTCTTGTAGTTTGTAACGTGATGAGGCAGGACTAGAATAGCACAAGGCTAAACGTTGCTGTTGAGTAACTAGGTAGCACACATTGCTGCATTTTTTTTTTCCCAGTAGTTCTTCTTTTACATGAAGGTACAACAATCTTACGACAGTTATATCGCAATTGTATTGTACTGGGCAAATGGGTTTGTTGGAGAAATGGTGATTTGGGGGGGAGAGGGCTGTTCATGGGAAACTTGCCTTAAGTTATTTTTAATCTCTTCCTATGCTGGGAGAATGATTTTGTACATACCGAGACAGTTTATACAGAAATACTTTGAATGAACATTGATGTTTGTTATTTTTATGACTGATGTTTATGAATAAAACTATTTCCTGAGTCTTTTAAAGAGTAATCCCATTTACTTTGACGATGGACGTTCAGCAGTCCCTTTAAAACCACAGGTTTATTTCATTATAAGGCTTACTGTTCTACATAGACTGCAAAGTTGTAGAAGTGTGTGATAATAAATGTGGGCCGACCAACAGACCCTGGCCATTTCAGGGGTTAATTCACGTAAAGCACGTTCAGACATGAAGTACAGTACGGCACAAACCTCAGAGAACACCCATCACTTATTGAGTTTCCAGTCAAAACAAATTTCCATCAAAACCATTTTTTTAACGTCAGGAGAAACATTCAAAATAAGGCCGAGATGCTTTCATAACTACTAGCCCAAACTACATTCTTTAATAAAAACGGCGCTTCAAGGGTTCTTCAGTAAAGACGATATTTATATAGAACCATGAACACTCTAAGAACCATTTGCATGACTAAATGGTTCCTTGCATCGTGAAAACGTTCTCCAGAAATGTTGTATGCAGTTCTACGTGGCAAGTTTTCTTATACAACACCAACAAGGGTTCTTGTTATTGTTGCAACATGAAGAACAATAGAAACACATTTACCGTTGATCTGCAGAACCATTTCACCACGCAAAGAACCACTCAGGCATGCAGATGTTGCTTTGAGTGTTTGGTTCTAAATGGAACCGCTGCCTTTACTAAAAAAAAACCTTAAAGGGTTCTTTAGTAAAGGCAATGATATTTCTACAGAACAGCGAACACTCCAAGAGCCATTTGCATGCTTGAATGATTCGTTTGATGGTGAAGCGGTTCTTCAGATGTGGTGTTTGCAGTTCTGTTTGAAAAAGGGTTCTGTACAACACCAAAAATGGTTCTGCGATTGTTACGACGTGAAGTTTTTAACAATAGAAGAACCTTTTAGAAAACACTCTCCATCGATCTGAAGAACCATTTCACGCGAAGAACTATTCAAGCATGCAAATGGTTCTCTGGGTGCTCGTGGTTCTAAATAGAACCACTGCCTTTACTAAAGAACCCTTGAAAAAACATCTTTTTGCAGAGTGAACTGTCACTGCTGTTTCTCTGAATAGACTCCAGCTAGTTCAGAACGCTCAGCCCGTGTGCTTAGCAGGAAAAGACAGTTTGAGCAGATCACTCTGCTCTCATTCAGTTCACACTGACTTCCCGTTGAATTTCATGCTGACTACAAGGTCGCATTTATGACATTTACAGCCTTTAATGGCTCTGCACTGGAATACTGTACTACTGAAGCGATGCAGTCCATCCAGATCACTTCACTCAGTGGATGTAGACTTCCTGCAAACCACTTGGATCACGCACAGCTTAGTTGGTCGCTTCACTAAAGTCAGAGACCACCTGCTTTTATTTCATTTTCAGCCAAAACACCCATTAAATAGATGTTATTAGTTTTTCAGCGTTAGACTAAAAAAATGAAAATCCTCACAGTCACATTGAGGTCTGGACTCTGGGGTGGTCAGTCTGTTGTTCTGAGAACATCAACAGCTTCTTTGTTTGATTTGCAGCTTCTCTTCTTTTTGGTTTAGTTTTATTTTCCCCCTCAGTAACAGCTTCTTTACAGCTAAACACTGCATGTGTCCCATTTTCTCTGACATCTCAATAATTTGTGGATCTTCAGTTTTAGAAACACTACTTTTTTACTCTAACGTTCTGTGTGCAAGTGCATCAGCTTAATGGCCATTTTGACTTGGTTTCTGACTTTTGTACAGCCCTGTAAATGACTGGCATTGCCATCTTGATTGAATGTCAGAGGCTTCATATACAGGCATGAACTTATAGATAAATAGCCATTTATCCTCTTGTCCTTGACTAGTCTCACTAATAGAGTCCTAATCATGATCATTAGGACCCAGTGTAGCTTAGTAAGAAAAGATTGTGTAGCAGGAATACACAAAAGGTCAGATTCGAATGCCACTTGGGGCACCAGAGTATGCTGGAGGGCTGCAGGTTGTAATGAGTCTTTTTTTCTGATGGGTGTGTGTGTGTGACCTCTGCGTTTTCAAAGGCCTGAAGTGAAAATTGAATCTATTGCAGATCCCCTTTGAGACGCAAGCCGCACATTCAGTCGTCTTCAAGGTGAATTGCCGTTATACATGTGTCCTTTTTTTGGTATTTATCTTCACAGATCTGATGCAGTAGTCTGGTTTTGGATGGGCCCATGCTCACAACTCTATAGTTATCAACTGAACATTCTACCTGTTACCTCAGACTCTTCATTGCTTTCAGAACAGAAATTAGCAATACCATTCAGAGTCTCTAAAATACATGCTTGAAGTTAAGTGTCTCTGTAGTTAAATCATTAAGATGTTAAACTCAGTCAAAGTGGCTTGAAATGCACAGAAATATTCAAGGTTTTGACAGGAACCAGACGTCTGAAACATTTAATGACCAAGTTATGGAATGGTTATGAATATATTTCCTAATGCTTGTAACATTTTTTTAGTTTTTAAAATCTATTTGTGGTGAAGTAGTACAGTAATGCAGAGTATTGTAAAACAAAACAGTCCCCAAAATTTTCTTTCAGATTTACCACTATTTCGCCAACATCTATCTTACAAATTACTGAGAATATGCAGAATTAAACTCTGGGCATTTTGGATAGTAAATGAAATGTCTATGTTTGTGCTATAGACGTTATGACCCCTGGTTTCACCATCACTGTAGAGAAGTAAGTTTCTTTAGAATGGAGCATTTCATAGAAAAGCGCTCTGAATAACGGTCACATCCCAGCAAGTGAATTATGCAGCAATTATGAAAAATCATTGGAGTTCCCCTATAGGAAGGTCCTTCACACTCGTTTTAACCCCCTGAAAGGCCAGGGTCCACAAGTGGGACCAACATATTTTTAGACTTCTTCTAAACACTAGGAATAGCTCAGACAGTTTGCATTAAAGTCCCCGTGGTTACTGAATAACAAACCTTGGTATGTTAGAAGTCTGGGATTTAAAGGGGTTACAGAACCATCTATTGGAACCAAAAGTAGTTCTACTATGGCCTTTTACAGCTAGTGCTAGCTAACGCCCTATTATTAGCCTTCATTTTGGAAGCAATGTTGGATGAGAAGGTGTCTGGATACTACAGCACTGCACAAAAGTCAGAGACCACCCTTCGTTTAATTAATCTACAGTCAAAACAGCCATTAAAAACAGGTTATCCATTTTCAGTGAATATTTCTAGATAGTCCACTAACAGGAAACAATGAGACTGTTAAAAACCTGGTAGGCCTGATAGGAGAAAATCAAGCTCTCTTGCTTCAGATCTGAAACAACCCAGAGGTGTTTCTACTCATCCCTCCACTGTGAGAAGACACTCAACACTAGTGTCTTCTCACAGTCTGAAAGAGGTTGAAGCTGTGTAAATCAAACAAAGCTGCTGACGATCTCAGAACAACAGGCTGACCAGAGTCCAGACCTCAAAATCACTGAATGGGTTTGAGGGTACTTTGATTGTGAGAAGCAGAAAATCCAAACCAACTTTGAACTTCTGAAGGTGTGGAAAACATATCCCTGCAGATTTCTTTGAAAAACTGATAGCAAGTCTGCTGAAAAGAATGGAAGCGGTAATAAATGCGAAGCGTGGACACAGTAAATACTGAAACATCTGATACTGTATTTAGTTCTTAAAGTTTTTGTCTATTTTTCTCTTAAACATGGGGTTTTCTCCATTTGTCTTGTTGAAAAATGAGTTACTTGGTCTCTGAATTTGGTAAAGTACTGTAATGTACAACGCGTACAGAACCCAGGGTGCTTTGAGAATTATTCAACCATTCTCCAAGAGCCCAAGAACCGGCCTGCGTTCTCCCAGTCCGGCACATCGACTGGGCTCCAGCCTGCCGCAATCTGTTGCAGAGCGGCAGGCAAGAGCACTGAGGGGCTCCTCAGCGTGTAGCACATGACGCAGCCCACTGGCAGTACATCGTTTTCACCCACGCCGATGCGTAAGAGCCTGCGTCGTCTCTCTGACACAGTCCTAGCCACAGAGCGGCATGTGACCCACCACATGGTCCGCCGCGGCAGCATGGTGCTCTCCATCCACCGTGAGGCATGGGGCCCCTTGATGCTGAGTTGGGCTCTGATGCCATTATTGCGCTCTTTGCATCAGAGAATGGAGTGCGCTGCGGCTGCTAAGTGGGAAGGGAAATGGCCATGAAACGGGGTTGGCCGTACCACTTCATACATGAAGCACTGTCGACCTTGTGAACCCAGGGAGATATACGCGCGGTAGTGAGAGGAGACAGTGGGTTTCATGGTAAAGGTAGAGGAACGTATGGAAGAGACTGATGGCAATGCTGTGCTGTAAGGCAGCATTCATAAGGTTGCATGAGCTTGTGAGCACAATTAACTGTAACCTACATAAGCATTTATAAAGGTTCATTTCAATCTGCATCATCAGTCAAAAGGCTGCTTTTTAAATGATCTTTAATGTCAAATCTCTGTCTAGTGATATTTTTTCTGTCATGACATGTCTTGGGTGAAATCACATTGCACGTTTTAACAGCAGGTTTGCTTACATTACATTGACACAAAATGCTGACGATGTGACAAAGATTAAATCTTATATGTGTTAAAATAATACTTGCCTTACCGAAAGGCCACAGATGATGTTTGAAGCCTGACTGCCATATTATCAGCATGATGTCACTGACATAAACGTCATTTCACCTGAAGTGTCACCGGATATAGAAGAACCTTTGAATGTTTGGTTTTCTAAAAACATCATTTTGTATGAGACGTTGAGCGTGAAGAACCTTTTAAAAGAAATGTTCTACTGTGTGTCCAAACGATGTTGTTTTAAGGGGGAATTTCACCAGCTTTCTTAATTCAATGATAAATTAAGGCATTCAGAGTGGTTTGATATGAGCTTACCAGTTTACTGTGGTGATGATGGGATCCAGGAGAGTGTACAACACAAATGTACTTTATTTAGTATCAAAAGCGGCCGGTAGGTCTTTATTTTTCGCTGTTGTCAGAAGAAAACCTTGTATCTCCAAAAGGGTGACTTTACAGGAGAAGGAAAAAAAACAGAGTTTTCCCAAGTCATTTTGGGTCATTTCTTTTTGTCCATTCTTCATGAAATTCACACACAATGTAAAGAGCAACAGGCCTTTTCAAATTATGTCAAAAACTAAAAAACGTCAAAAATGGAGATATGAGGTTTTCTTCCCGACAACAGCGTTATACTGTTTAAAAAAGGAAAAACGTTTGTTTTCTTTAGGTTCTAGCTTGCCTTCGAGTGCCCTGCGTGCAGCATAATTGAAAAAGCATTCTTTAGGCTGAAACATAAAACAGCGTCTCAGGCGTCTACCAAAGTATTCCCAACCACTTCATGTAGTAACTTTCGGTATGGTAGCTTTTAGAGGAAGATGTCTGACTCCTAACACCACGGCTGAGGACAGCTCTGACTTGGTAGGCCTCTCTAGACTTTGTTTCCACCTTAACCATTCAAAATTACTTCTAAGTGTGAGCTTTCGCAAACTTGCTCTTCCCAAACATATGTCATTCCTAAACCCATGCTCATCGAGTTGTGAGATCTCTATCTGAGGCGAGATAATGCCTCTTGCTGATCTCTTTCACATACGCCAGTCAGGCCTGCAGGTAAGACCACCTGGTCTAGGGCTGTTTTTTCAGAAAACACCTCAAAGCGGCCTTGTTGTCGAACCGGCGGCTATTAGAGCTCAACCAATACATTTACACTGCCCGTCAAATTAAGTGTTTGCTTTAGGACGGTGTAAAAGCCCGACTTTTGATGCGAAAGCCGGAGGTCTCGTTAAGTGTCGTTACCGGCTATATAGAGCTCAAGTGCCCCGTATTAATCATAGGCGCACTTCAGACAAGCCACACGACGGCGTGACCGCCGCATTGATCCGTCCCAGTGCAATCATTGCGTGATTTTATATCCACCTTGACGATGTGTAGCCGGCGGTGTGTGGTCCTCGGGCGGGCTTCGTAATCAGGGCGCATAATCACACGCCTCCAATGGCAATCAAGCTCGAGCGGATTAATTCGTCCGACGGCCGCGCGGTCCGACAGTCCCGTGTCTGATCCTGAAGAAGGGTGTAGGTGTTTTTTGAGAGTTCCAGGTGATTAAGATGGAGAAGTGGCTAGGTAGAGGAGCTCATTATGCAAACATCTGAGTGTCTAATTCCGCGCCATTGTGTCCCGGAACCGAATTTCTTCATTAATATTCCCGGTCAGGGAAGACGCTAAAGGATGGGTTGGAGAACTCGCTGAGGAGTTTTCATACCACGTTAAAACGGCAAGTTAAACCAAAGGGTCAAGGAGTCTTATCTCCAGCTATTCTCCTCGCCGCTACATCTCTATGGCAACAAGGGTCAAGCGTCGCCGTGCGCCAAAACGGAATAGAGAGGTGAACATTTAGAGTGAGATAAATTGCCTCAAAGCAATTCAATCACACTGTAGGACGATTCATAGCTGTCCTTGACAGAGTGGCAAAAGAAAGGGGGGTGGTGTGTGGGGGGGGGGGGGGGTGTCTAAGACCCCAGAATACTTAATACAATATGCAGTGAGTTAGAAAAAAGCTGGAGGATTCTCACTTTTCAGACTGCAGTTACGCCCCTTTGACCTTTTACTCACAAAGTCATCAACTCCAGTCACAGCTGCATTAAATGTGGTCTGGATTGAGGTGTCTAAAGATCTCCAGAGGGAGAACTTGCTAAACAATCATTGAGACTTCTCATTTTCTTCCTTTCTCAAAAAGCGGTGAACAGATGCCATCAAAATCTGTGCATTTGCTCTCAACTTTCTATGAGTTGCGGTAAACATTTGAAGGCAACCAGATTCCCAAATCATGTGCACTTGAGTTTGAGGACAGCTTTATACAGGACTGTGCAAAAAACCAGAGGCCACACAGAAGCCAATTCAACTAAATAAAACATCCGTTTTTTCACCATTAAGCATGTCCACTCTTTGCCTTTGTTACAGCTTCCATTCTTTTCAGGAGACTCACTTTCAGTTTATCAAAGAAATATGCAGACATTTTTTTAAACAACTCTGAAATTCAGCCTCGGAAGTTCCCAAATACATTCATTGATGGTGTCTGGACTCTAAAGTAGACGGTCCATTGTTCTGAGATCACCACCGCCTTTGTTTGATTTGCAAATGTCCTTTTTCTCAGTAAAGGCTTCTTGACAGCTTCACCTCCTTTCAGACGCGGTACTGAGTTGTCTTCTCACAGTGGAAGGATGGATAGGATCACCTGGGGGTTTCTTCAGCTCTGAAGCATGTTGATTTTCTCCTCTCCCAGTTTCTCTATACCTTTTCATTATTTTGCCCTTCCTTGTGTAAATGGATTATCTTATACTGAGTCCTCATCATTTTACATTCACCTAGAATGACACAATTCACATCAAACCACTCTGAATGACTTTGTTTAACACCTTAGCATCTCGATTCTTTTTTTCACTGATAAGAAAAGAAGCACACCTTAAATGAAATAGTATTTCTTACATTTAGCAGACTGTGTGGAATAAATATTGTGGCATTTGGTTATCCAGTTGAGTGCTGACTGAATTTTTTTTACACCTCACCTCTTACACTATTACATGAACCTTATTTGAGGCCTTTTTTGGCACAAAAACTGCAAGTATGCAAATGTTCCTGCTTCTACACCAGAGTCATTGTTCTGAAAAGTAACTTTACTTTCCACTTTCTAGACCCATCGCATTTCCCTCCCTGTGACATCACCTATTTCAATAGACATGATGGGCCTGCCTGGTCTTCTGTAGCTGGGGATTGATGGCAGGATACAGTGGTAACCATTAACAGACACAGGCCCTGTCCTGCCACAGATCATTTCCTTTAGCAAGACAGATGAGACAGAAATGGCTTGTTGCGGCTGCGTCGCCAGGCTGGACTTCACAATACGCATTCCAACTGATCCCAGATCTGTTTCCACTCAGTCAAACGCTTGTGGACATTTTAATATAAGCCTAAAATTTCACCAGTGCAGGACTTTGTCATGTTAGACTTCATCTTCAGTACTAAAGGCATATTTCATCTATGAGGTGGCGTGTGACTGCTGATGAAAAAGTGCATTATAAATAGGATAATAAAGGTCCTCACGTTTGCAGGATACTGCAGGACACTCTGGCCAAAATTAAGAGTGTAACCATTGCTACTGCTTTAAATATGTTAAACGTGTTCTGTCAAGGCAGTTGAGCCCATATCCTAGCTTTCACCTCAAGACCCAGAATCATTAAATCCACCCTTGTCCTATAGCACTGCAGCAGGAGTCTCCAGAATAACAGTGTCTGGTTTAGAGGCTAGAAAAAACCCTTTCTGATGATGTAACTTGAAGAACTGTTGAAAAACCACAACCACTCTTAGGTGGATTTTTGTTTGGATTTTTTGTTCATTACCTGGCAAATTTGGTTTGAAATAATAAGGCACATAGCTAATGTTACTCCAAGGAAGCTGTTAGCCAGATAACTGTTGCAAATGTCTTCAAATCATCAGTACAATGGAGAGAACAGTTACTATAAGGACAGAAATGACCATCAGATGGCAAGCTAAGGCTAAAGTTAGAAACACAGCTGGCTGCAAAGATGTCTTACCTCAGTGGAACTTGCCAAAAGGGTAAAAACTTGTCCTTAGCATCCATTTCATGTTGAGTTAAGGTTGAAGCACTGTTTTCTTCATGATTTGGTTCAATGATCAAAGTAAGAGTTGCACCAATGCTTGGTTGTACTTATTAGCCTACAGATCAGTGGCTAGGCTAACAATCAAGATTGGTTGAAACCACAGGGATTCCCAATTGTTAAATTAGTGCAATGCATGCTGGGTATTGTAGTAAGCAAACATTGATGAACAAAAACATTAAAAAAAATGAAAACCATAAATCTGTCAGACTGGTCAGGCTGTGTGATACAGTGCTGCTCTACAGAATACTGCATAACACGAAAAATAACATTAACCTCTAGTTTCAGGCCAGATTGCCACTATAGCACCATGAACACGAAACGGCTATACTCTTTTTGGTGTTACAGTGGGGAAAAAGTATTTAGTCAGTCACCAATTGTGCAAGTTCTCCCACTTAAAAAGATGGGAGAGGCCTGTAATTGACATCATAGGTCGACCTCAACTATGAGAGACAAAATGAGGAAAAAAACTTCAGAAAAATCACAGTGTCTGATTTTTAAAGAGTTTATTTGCAAATAATGGTGGAAAATAAGTATTTGGTCAAGAACAAAAGTTCATCTCAATACTTTGTTATATATCCTTTGTTGGCAATGACAGAGGTCAAACGTTTTCTGTAAGTCTTTACAAGGTTGGCACACACCGCTGCTGGTATGTTGGCCCATTCCTCCATGCAGAGCAGTGATGTTTTGGGGCTGTCGGCGGGCAACACGGTACCAGTCGTCCTGGTCCCTTTGCAGAGAAACAGCCCCAAAGCATGATGTTGCCACCCCCATGCGTCACAGTTGGTATGGTGTTCTTTGGATGCTACTCAGCATTCACTCTCCTCCAAACACGACGAGTTGTGTTTGTACCAAGCAGTTCTACTTTGGTTTCATCTGACCGTATGACATTCTCCCAATCCTCTTCCAGAACATCCAAATGCTCTCTAGCAAACTTCAGACACGCCCGGATATGTACTGGCTTAAGCAGGGGGACACATCTGGCACTGCAAGATCTGAGTCCCTGGACGGCGTAGTGTGTTACTGACAGTAGCCTTTGTAACGTTAGTCCCAGCTTTCTGCAGGTCATTCACTAGGTCCCCTCGTGTGGTTCTGGGATTTCTGCTCACCATTCTTGTGATCATTTTGACCCCACGGGCTGAGATCTTGCGTGGAGCCCCTGATCGAGGGAGATTAGCAGTGGTCTTGTAGGTCTTCCATTTTCTGATTATTGCTCCCACAATAGATTTCTTCACACCAAGCTGCTTGCCTATTGCAGATTCCCAGCCTGGTGCAGGTCTACAATCTTGTTTCTGGTGTCCTTCGACAGCTCTTTGGTCTTCACCATAGTGGAGTTTGGAGTGTGACTGTTTGAGGTTTGGGCAGGTGTCTATACAGATAACGAGGTCAAACAGGTGCCATTAATACAGGTGATGAGTGGAGGACAGAAGAGCTTCTTAAAGAAAAAGTTACAGGTCTGTGACAGCCAGAAATCTTGCTTGTTTGTAGGTGACCAAATACTTATTTTCCACCATTATTTGCAAATAAATTCTTTAAAAATCAGACAATGTGAGTTTTTTTCCTTATTTTGTCTCTCATAGTTGAGGTCTCCCTATGATGTCAATTACAGGCCTCTCATCTTTTTAAGTGGGAGAACTTGCACAATTGGTGACTGACTAAATACTTTTTCCCCACTGTATATACAGCAATTTTAAAAGATTTTTTTTAAAGAACTAGGAGAACAAGAAGTCCCTAAATGTTTGGCAGGCAGTGTACACATAACTGAACCACCAACCCTCTCAATTGTCCTCGAAGACCAAAATAGAAGCACAGAATCAGTAGTGAGCCAGAAAAAATACTGACCATTGACAAGCTATTGAATTTGAGCTAACTGTTGTTTAAGCAAGCCTTTAGAACTTTATACTCATAAAAACAAGGGTTCCTAGATGGTTCCTGGCTTGGACATATGGTTCGGAGAAATCTTTAATGTGTATTATCACTTCAAAACACCCTTTAGGGCACCTCTGTTTTAAAGAGCTTTGTTTCTACTTAACTAAGGCCGATAAGTTTGAGAGTCTACCGTACTGTGCAAAAATCAGAGATCACCCTTCATTTATTGCATTTCCTGACAAAATGACTTTAAAGTACAAGTTGTTCCTTTTTCAGGTGATAATCCACTTACATAAGGGAGGGGAAGCTCAAAGGACAGTATTGAAAAAAGTAAGTAGAACAGGTAGACCACCAATATTGTCCCCAAAGGAGTAAATCGAGCTCCACTCTTACTTCAGGTCTGAAAAGATCCACAGGTGCTTCTACTCATCCCTACACAGCTCAACACGATGAGTCTGAAAGGATGTGTAGCTGTCAGGAAGCTGTAACTGAGAAATGGGACATCTAGAAATCTGAAATCTGATTTATGGAGTGATGAGCCTAAATAGTTATTGGGTTTACTTGGATCATAAGAAACAGAAAGTGCAACCAACTTCTAAGACTGAACTTTGTAGATGTTTAAAAGTCCCTGCAGGTCTTCCTTGAGACGTGGAGATTGGAAGCCGTATTAAAGGCAAAGAATGTGCACACTAAACACTGAACAACTTATGCTATATTTAGGTGTTGAGGCTTCTGTGCAACCCACTGTTACTGAAATATACTCCATATACACCATAATTCAATTAAAGAAAGTTAGTTTCAGATTTTTGCATAGTACTGTATATAGATGTGGGGATGGAGGGGCCAAGTGGCTTGGAAGATGGACCGTTAGCTTGTGCTCAGTGGGACAGTGATTGTGGTGTGGCTGACAATTGTGCTGTGGTAATGAGGCTTGGCCAGAGATGGCTGTGTCACATCGGGCCACCCATGTGTCAGTGTGTGTCACAGAGAAAGACACACACACACACACTCAACCACACACACAGAATGAGCTGGGCGACACAGAGAGAGAATTATAGACACAGGAATTAAGAGAGAGCATGAGACAAGGAAAGAGCAAGAGAATGTGATTATGAGAGAGGGAAAAAAAAAGTGTGTGAGTGTATGATAGAGAAAGAGACATGCTGTGGTCAGGGACTGTCACACCGCTCCCCTGCCACCCATGGTTCACCTCCGGTGTCAGACAGTAGAGAAACAAGCGCTTAGGCATAGTGAGGCAACAGTTACCTCAAATGAAGTGTGCCACTTTGGAGCAAGCCGGATTTCCCATGTGTAACAGGTCTGCCAAGGCATATGGCTCTATTCCATGCAGCATCTTCTATGGATCTCATATGAATGTAGCTTCACTTGTTTTTGCCAATAGATTTTTACCCATTTTTTTTAAATACGGATGTATGTTTGCACTGAAAGGGCATTAGGAAAATGAGTGGGTTGAGTGTGCTTCTACTCATAACCGCTCAGCAGGAGTAATCTATGCGTTTCCCTGTGTGAATCACACAGCCACGAAGGATGTAACTTTATGAACCCTGTTGAGACTGAGCTGTGCTTTTTTTGGGACTTCTTTACCATTTAGCAATCTAGCTTGTGCTTAGATAATAGGATGAGTACCCTGGGAAGCCTACAATGTTGCATTAAATAGATTTTGAATGGAAAAAACCATCCCAGGTCTGTTGATGTGCTCAGCTTGCTGTGCTTATTTTAAAACATTAATGATGTCCGAGGCTGTGAAATCTGGCTGGAAAGATGCCATGTAGATGGCTAAGTATATCTTACGGCATCCAACTCATCTGAAATCTGCCCTGACACCAAAAGGCTCATTTCAGTGTTAGCGACATACATATTTTTAGCGCTTGAGACGTTCCAGTCAGTGGTGAAACTACAGTGCAGAAACGGTAACTGCATTGAGGTCTATAGTGCAGGGTTGGGGCAAGGGGCAAGGGGCATGATGACCGATCACATACTCTGCAGTCTTGGGTAGCTACGATAACTATGATAACTTTATTGGATCCCTTATATCACTACTTCTGTTATTTTTACTTTTATGGCGGTCATGGGTAGCTTTGGTAGCTACGATAGCTTTATTGAGCCCCTTACATTGCAACGTATGCTATACGACAAGTTATGTTGTAGTCATAGGCAGCTATGATAACGACAATAACATTATTGGACTCCTTTTATCACTACTTATGCTATGGTCTTTAGTAAAGGAAATGGTTCTATATAGAACCATTAACACTCAAAGAACGAGCTCTTTGCATCATGAAAGGGTTCTTCAGATTGAGGGAGAATGTTCTGTAGATGGTTTTATTTGGAGTCTTTTTGAAAAAGACTCTATCCAGCACCAAAAAAGCAGGTCTTCTATTGTTGCAATATCAAGCTTGTAATGGTAAAAAATCCTTTTGGTGCCAAATAGAATCCTTTTCACAAAGGCTCTATATGGAACATCTATCTACACCACATTTCCCATCAATCTTATGAACACTTTACCGAAGAACCCTTGAAAAAAACCTCTTTAAGAGTATACCACAGGTTGTGTTGTTATCATGGGCAATCGACAATATCTATAACTTCATTTGACCCTTCTATCATTTCTTGTATGATTTTACCACACATGCAGACATAGCTACCTATGGCAACTACCATAGCTTTATTAGACCCCTCACATTGATACGCACTGTATTATACCACAAATAATGCTGCAGTCATGGACAGCTACTTTTCTAATTTACTCTGAACCTATGGCATTAATATGGAGTTGGTTTCCCCCTTGCAGCTGTAACAGCTTTCACTCTTCTGTGAGATTTTAGAGCGCATTTGTGATGTCAGGCAGAGATCAGTCAGACAAGAGGAGCTGGCTTGCAACTATCAAGTCTAATTCAACCCAAAGGTGTTTGATGGCGTCATCCCAAAGATGTTTGATGGGGTTGAGGTCAGATCTCTGTGTGGGCCAGTCAAGTTCCTCCACACCAAACTCACCCAGACTTGCTTTGTACACTGGGGCTGAAAAACCTTCCCCAAACTGTTCCCACAAAGTTGGAAGCATAGAGTTGTCCAAAATGTCTTGGCATGCTGAAGCGTTAAGGTTTCCCTTCACTGGAACTAAGAGGCCTAGGCCAACCGAAAACAACCCCATAGCATTATCCCTCCTCCACCAAACTTTACAGCTGATACAATGCAGAGAGTCAGGTATTATTTACCTGGCATTCGGCCAACCCGGACATCATCAGACTGCCAGATAGAGAAGTGTGATTCATCACTCCACAGAATACATTTCCACTGCTTCAGAAATCAGTGGAGGCAAGCTTTATACCACTTCCCCCGATGCTTGCCATTGTGCATTTTGATCTTAGGTCTGTGTGTAGCATCTCAGTCATGGCAACCCATTTCATGAAGCTCCTAACATGTAGTTATTTTGCTGAGGTTGCTTCCAGAAGCAATTTGGAACTCTTTAGCGAGTGATTCAACAAAAGGCACTGTGAGCTTCAGCACTCGGTGGCCCCAGTCTGTAAGTTTGTATGGTCTGCCAATTTGTGGCACCTGTTAGCCATGGGTGTGGCTGAAACACCTGATTCAACACTTTTGTCCAAATAGTGTAAGAAAACTATAATAAGTTTATTGGATCTTTATGAAAACTTGAACACTGTTTATACTATTTTGTGGTGAGTCATTTTGGATAGCTGCAGTAACTAAATAATATACTTCAACATTAGCATATATGGCACCAATTAAGTTTAAATATACATTAAATTAAGTTTAAATATACATTAAACCAGTTTTTCATTTGTTGAAAAAATTTTTTATACCGAGCCCCATAAGATCCTATTTATGACACTTCCAGAAGGTGTAACACCTACAAATTATTAGTCAATCGAGCATGGTTTCTTGGAGGCTCTTGCTGTTTTAGTATGCACTGCATGTCTTGAGAGTGTTTGGCAAAGATGACATTTAAAGATGACATTTTGTAATTTCATCTTCTCTCTGATAGACTTCATGTACCAGATGGGAAGCATTACAACACTTAATGAGCACATAAGTTATTCGAATCAACACAACATGTAGAGCGCAAACTTTAAACGTAAGAGAAAAAATTGTCTGTATAAATGGATCAATTTTGAGTGTGATTTCAAGCTTGGGTCATGTGATCTCTGGCAACCCTTTTTGGAAAAAACTGGCAGAGGGTTTGAAATGGAGCAAAAATACCCTCTCTTGAGGAGAAACACTGTATATTCCTTGTGGCCATTCAACCCCGCCAACCCCCTGCCCTCCCCAATTTGGACACAATGAGGCAGGGTCCCACCCGCTGGGGTCATTGACAGAAGACAGATTGCCATTGAAACCAATGGGGGGCGGGGGGGGGGGGCAGGCAAGTAGGGTCTTTACTGTCTTACTCTACAGAAACCCTGCTGACAAAACACAGTGGCTTTTTTAATGAGTTCATCTGACCTATGTTTGGGTCAGAGCCACATCACAGATTTAGCCTGTCCTTCATTGGAACCCCTTTGGCATGCAATCAAAATCACCTTCTCCATGCTCTGTTCTCGTACACTTTTAAATCTATCCAAATAATGCTCATTATAATTATTTCTCTATCTAATTCTTGTTCTACAACGGCTGGCGCAATTGCTTGCACTCAGCTGAACTGTGGTAATTACTCAGACTACATAGGTGATTGGAAGATCAGTGCACGTGCAAATTGAATAGAGGAAATTGGCGATGGAAATAGAAGGAGTACGCGTGGTTGCGTCCCTTTGTGCGGTTAAGAGTGCCAGGCCCGCTCTACCTCCCGGGTGCAGATATGGAGAAGGGTGTGCATCCCATGAGGAAGACACATGTAGTGTCTTCTCTACAGCAATTATCAGCATTTGCTCCTGAGAAGAAAGCATATCCACCGGAGACCCAGACAGTCCATTATATGGTCGAAAATAGCAACAGCATGTTTTGTACATAATCATTGCTATTATGAATTCCTTCAGATCAAATTCAGAAAATAAACCTTGCCATTCGCACCACCTGGTTTTCACCCAGCCCAAAATGTGACTGGTGAAGTACTTTAGCTTTGACCGCTGCCCATGATGGAAGCATACCAAATCCAGTCATTTTAAAAGTACTACTTTGGTGTGGAAAGTAGGTCAGAAAAGGGCACCTGTCTCCACATGTTCTGGAACTGCAATAAAATTAAACCTTACTGTGAAAGAGTGCAAGAGTGCACTCTTTAATGCAAGAAATTCTCAGTATTTTATTGGGGTTACATCCCATTTGAAAAAGTGAATTCTACTCATTTGTACATGTTCCTGGTCTAAATGTATGGCTTTGTCAAATTGCTGCTTTACTTCCCTTTGAGACATTATCATAAAATCTGGTAAATGGACTTATACTAATGTATTTTATTAGATTCTTAATACTAGATTCCTTTCTTTATTTATTTCTTTATTCATCCATATAATTTTGCTTACCAGGGATGCAGGAATTGGTGGTGCTGAGGGGGCTGCTGCATTTCCAGATTTCCTGATTATTTAACTGCAACTAATGAAAATAAAATTTAAACAGCAGAACGTTAAAAATAATGTGTGTAATAAATATCTATATGTACTCATTTCCATATGTAATGGTGCCCAGTGTAAAAGTAAATGTGTATGCAGAGTTGTGGCCTTGTTCAAGCTCCAAGACAGCTTTTGGTGCTTTTATACTTCACTGCAACTACCATTATAATCTATCATGTTTTGAATTCATTAATTTTCTTAGCAATTATATCACAAGCATTCAGACCATTTCTGGTAGTTCGTTGATTTTTAATACAATGTTAACGGCAGCTGGCATTTTCAGATTTAAAAAATAAACTAGTAGATGTGCAAGGTTTTCTTCCAACAATAAAGCTCCCATTGAAATTATTCAAAGTAACTGTTCCCTGTTCAGTCCACAGGCCATCCACAGGGGTTAGATTTTTCATCCTCACTCATTTCCCAATGTGTCATCACCTTAATTTCATTTTCCTCAAACCACTCTCTCACTTGGCAAGTTGTTGGAAGTAATTGTGTAGGAATATCCACTCAGTTCTTGCTACGTCAGGTGAACGGAAGGAGTAAGACAATATGAGCTGCCAAACATGAAGCATTTACAGCTTGCCTATTTTGAAATGCCTCTCTAAACATAAATGTTCTTGCAACAGTAACATAAGAGGTGCAACACAATGAAAAAAAAATTGGGGTTTAGTGTTTGGACCCCTATGAATTGCAACAGGCAATTCCAGCAAACATGGAATGGGTGGATCTCAAACAACGTCAGCACCTTTTGATCTCTCAATGTTCTCTGCTTGTTAAGTCTGCCATCTCCACTTCCTCTTTGGGCTGGCTAGCTGTCCACATCTATTAGGTGTCAATGGAAGCGAGATTTTGCTCATGTCCCTGTCATTACCTCTCTAATGGAGCTTGGACAGTGACTTTGATTGATCTGTCCCTGCCACCTTTAACCATTAACCAGTGCTCCATTACTGGCAAGTGGAAGGAGGAAGCAGAGGAGCTAAGGAGGAGCCTCGTTCCTCCACAGCTCATCTCAGCTCCACTGGTTCTTTTTTGTGCCTGCCAGGCTGGACTCAGGACGCCCAGGTTAAGCATTAACCCACTGCGGCAGAGCACTCAGTACTGCTGCAGGGAGATGGATGACTTCAGAAGCTAGCTTAACTATTGACCGTGCCAGTGACCAAGGCTTCAGATTGACAAATGGAGAGATATCATCTTTAAGCATTTGCTCACTCCTGAAAGTGAGGGTCCTAAATGGTTTTTGGTTTGAATGTACAGCTCTGGGTAAACATCCAATCAGTATGGAAGCTTCACATTGTGTTTAGAAAAAGAGTTTTTATGTTTGCACACTTCATTTAAAAAAGCAGTAACATTGTTTGAAGGCTACATACAGTGATTTTATGCATGCATAAGCATTGAATAATGCATTTAAAAGCAATATTTTTAGCATTTATAAACAGCTTATGTCAGTATTTGCAAGTTGGCATAAGATGTTTTATGAAGTAAATGATATTGTATCTGTAAGGCTACAAACAACTGATGTAGACCTATATAAACATTTAGAAAGGCTTATTCCAGCAAAGGATTTTTGTCTTAATACTGTCTGAGCCAGGGGTGAGCAAGTTTCAACAAACATCTAAATACCTTGGGAGCCTTAACATTTCAAGTACATTTTATTGAACTAACGTTTCACCATCTTGGCTGTAAATATGTCTCAGTATGTGCTAATGTCCTAGTATAGGCTAAAAACATCCATATAAATAAAAACAGACTTACTTTGCTACGCTTTAAGCTTTGGCTCAGCTATAGTCACTTTTCTTGCGTCTCTGAAAGGAAATTTTCCGCAAATGTAGAACAGTTTCTTGTGAACTGTTTCTAAAATTTCAGCTGTCAACTTCTTGTTTGAATTTTCCTGTTTCACCTTAAATGGTTTCAGCTTCTTGACCTTTTAGTGTTTGACAGTTTCTCATTGCCAATTAAAAGTATCAGGAAACCAGCTGGAGTGATTATCGGTCCAGCGGTCTCAAATTATTGATGTTCATCTTAAATCTCTCTCTTTGCCTTTTCATTAGCTACCAGCTTGGCGTTGCTGACCCCTGCTCTGGACTGAAACACTACAACAAAGAATTATAATAACTGATGTTTGCAGGAATAAGGCTTTGTAAATGTTAATATAAGTTTGTCAGTTGTCAATAAAATCTTTTGTGCCAATTTTAGTGCCATCTAGGCTTAAGAATATTGCCCTACAGTTGCCATTTCTAACAGCATTGTTACAAACCAAAGTGACAGACATTTAACAGTATCATAAAGCATCATTCCCAAGTAATGGAGTGTATAAGGTCTAGTTATATAGAATATATATTATATATTCTAATAAAGTGGCCAGGGAGTAGAAGTGCAAAGTAGGTGTTTCTAATAAAGTGGCCAGTAGTAGAAGTACAAGCTAGGTGTTTCTAGTAAAGTTGCCAGTAGTAGAGGCACACAGTACGCGTTTCTGATAAAGTGCCCAGTGGTGGAAGTACAAAGTGGGTAGTTTCTAATAAAGTGGCCAGCGAGAACACAGTAGGCGATTCTAACAAAATACATGGTGGTCTCCTTTGTAGCCACATTCCATCATATTCTGAGTAATTGCTTGGAATACTGTCCATTAAGCAAGACCTACAACCACGGATTGGCTCTAATAACAGTCAACATGTGTCCATGCTCTGAGCAGCACCTTCCCTTATTACTTCTCCTCTTCTCCCAGAAAACACTTTCATTATGCTTAACAAAGGGGCAGCTGAGCAGGGGCTACAGAGTTTAGCTGTAGTTCAAATAATTGAATGCATCTACATCTGGAGCAGCAAGCTAAGATTTCAGTCTACCTGTTTCATTTGACGAGACAGAGCACATAAACCTGCACAAATATCAGTGGACTTCAGGGAAAAGTACCCTGAAAAATAAGGATATCGGGCCTTTAAATAAAGGCTGTAGGGCTTATAACTTATAAGGTCTAGTTATGTAGAATGTTACTTTTAGAAAGCATCTTATATCTTGAAATACTGACATAAGCTGTTCATGTATTCACCAGGATGACTTTAAATACAATATTTATTGCATATGTTATTAATTACCTATGCAGACAGTTCTCAACTAAATTTGAATGAAAAATGTTTTTGTACAGAACCATCCATTGAAAGGTTTATCCAAACAAAACTGGTTTGTCTATAGCATTGCTCCGAGGAACCTTTTTGGCACCTCTTTTTGTAGGAGTCTGCAGCACTTATACATTTCTTGTTTTAAAATGTGCTTTCCCACCAAACTTGAGGAGTTAAGAATCTTCCATGTTTTTCGAGAGAAGCGGCTGCTGTACAAAAACAGCAGTCGTATTGTAAGGTTTGTCGATACATGAGCTGAGGTCTTTTTCTACATGCATTCCCTTAACACTTCCTTTGACATTACATTTGTGGTTCTGACTGAGAGCAATTCCATTTGCTATTTAAGGCACTTTGACCTGTACTACAGCATGGCATTTACACCATATTAATAGCCAGTCCATTTTATAAATGGTGTAACAGTCAAATAGATTTAATAGCCTTTGATGTTGTTCCTCCACCACAAAGCGCTGCACTCAGACCACTTTATTAGAACCCTCTACCACCTCATTGGTGTATAGTTAGCAATTGTAGCCCATGTGTTCATGCACAATTTTCTCTGTCGTTCTTCTAAGCCTTAAACAGTGGCCAGTTTCTGACCACAGAGCCGCTCACGGCTTGTGCTTTTGGATGGTGGACCACTCTCAAACTACCAGTGACTTTTTAAAGTGTGTGAAAACCTCATAGTCTGACACACTAATAGCAGCATCACACACTCTAGCTTGCCTCTGCTATGTCAGTGTTTCCACCACCCAAGTCATTTCTGGTCAGCAGTGGTCCTGACCAGTGATGAATGGGTGCCTGACAGGCAGATGTTTATTATAAAGTGGCCAGTACTAGAGGCACACAGTAGGTGTTTCTAATAAAGTGGCAAGTAGTAGAGGCACACAGTAGGTGTTTCTAATAAAGTGGCCAGTGCATGAAAGTACAATGTAGGTGTTTCTAATAAAGTGGCCAGTGAGTGGAAGCATACAGTAGGCGATTCTAACAAAATACATGGTGGTCTCCTTTGTAGCCACATTCCATCATATTCTGAGTAATTGCTTGGAATACTGTCCATTAAGCAAGACCTACAACCACGGATCGGCTCTAATAACAGTCAACATGTGTCCATGCTCTGAGCAGCACCTTCCCTTATTACTTCTCCTCTTCTCCCAGAAAACACTTTCATTATGCTTAACAAAGGGGCAGCTGAGCAGGGGCTACAGAGTTTAGCTGTAGTTCAAATAATTGAATGCATCTACATCTGGAGCAGCAAGCTAAGATTTCAGTCTACCTGTTTCATTTGACGAGACAGAGCACATAAACCTGCACAAATATCAGTGGACTTCAGGGAAAAGTACCCTGAAAAATAAGGATATGGGGCTGTAGGGCTTTTTCACTCATTAACAGTATTTCTCAAAAATGTTCACAATGAGTGCCGTTCCTCCTAGGCTTATAATAATATTATTAATTATTAAACTATAAAACCCAGTAGCTACTAATTATTTGGTAAATGCTATGAAGCTAATATGCAAGCTATGCTGTCATAAGAGGGAGGGACTGAAGAGTGCGTCTGCACAAAGGGTTAAATCATTATAAGCATTAAAAACGGCTACTTTGCTTGAAAGAATGCAAACATTTGCCTTTGCATCCGCACTTGCCTTCTGTTTTAACAGCTTCAGCAGCTTTCTAATGGCAGCGTCCACAGACTTTGCTGCACTTTGACAGGATTTTTATTAGCATGCACCCTACAGTCAGCATTCCAACCTCTCCAAGTCCTCTCTCGAGCTACTCACACCAGCATCTGGGCTGATCACTGCAATGCTCAGAGCGTTTGCGCTTTAGAGTTTAAACAGAGCACTAACGACACACCAGTCACTGTGCGCACACATACGAAAGCACCTGCAGAACCACGGCGGCCTTTTCTACCACTGATCTACCTCTCTTTGCCTGCAACACCTCTATTTTTAGTTTACAAGTATCCCTCGCCATTTACATAAAAGCTTCTATATATATCTTAATTCAGGCGAAATGACAGCATTTTGATGAGACCTCTAGCCAGTGAGGGTGGGGGGGGGGCAAAATTAACATACCATGGCTGTTAAATCTATTAACATGCAAATCGATGCAACAGCTCAATAGCCTGTTGTCATACCTACTCTGAAAGCCCAAATAAGTTCCAATAGAAAAAAAAATAAATAAAAAATAAATAAATAAAAAATTGCACAAGAGCCGTACTTGATAAGACATACTCTGTTACTATGGCAACGTCTCTGGCTCAAGCTAAGAATGCAGAGGTTTTGTATTATTGTCATGGCTCATACGTTCATTGGCAACATGGCATTAATGGCTTTCTGCTATGCATCGCCACTTAAGGTATTTCAAGGCGGCTCTGCTTGATGCGTTCCTAGACAATCACATGACATGCAAGACTGCATGTACGGACTGTAACCATGGCACGCCATTTTTCAAACTACCTACTTCAGAAAGTTGAACACAAGCCCTCAGAAAGTGTGCGGCCATCCTGAAAGGAAAAGCCAGGCTTGTACAGGGTTTGCATATCTGGCACATCACTGGCATGCAGGTTACTCCAGCAGCTAGTCTGAGGCAGGCCCTGGACATCTGGTGCTTTGTTGGCTGTAGGTTACGCTAGCAGCTAGATTGATATTCATGCTGCGTGCCAGTAATGATCACGCCGTTCACCTTTCCTTTTGTTTGGCGATGTGTTCCGTCCACTCAGTGCACTTAATGACCACTTGAATCGTTTAGTTGGCGTGGACTTAATCTAAGTTGCATTTCTCTTTATTTTAGCCTATTACACCATTTCATGGAGAGAGCAAATTATTGCATGGGGAGGGCGTTCCGAATTTCACTTCAGCTAATTCAATTCATTACGTTGCTTCAATTAATTACAGAGATATTCACTGAGCTGATGCATAGAGGCTTTGAGAGGCTGGAGTTCTGTTCATTTACTTGTAATGAAGGTTCCTGCGCTTTGTGCGGCTGGAACGTAGTCAAACTGTACGTGGATAGTTGTGTTCATTTCTATAATCAGGGTTTGGCCTGATAAATGTCTGAGGGACGTGAAGTGGTGAAGGGAGCCCATCTTTATTTAACTCAGACTGTGGCAAAAGAGCTGTTTCCCCCCCAAGGATCATGTATTCTATCCTAGATTAGTGTGAGAAACTATATCTTGAGCTATGGAAGTTGAACATTTCTATTTGTGCGTCCTGTTTTGAGCTTGTCTGAGTACTTTTTTACGCATCTTTAATATACTCAAAAAATATGTAAATAAGATTCCACAATGTCTTTTAATGACTTCAGAAACACGTTCAGCTTTACACAGAGCCACTTCACCCTGCATGTACAGCCTATTTTGCTCATTTTCATTCAAAAAATTCTTTTCATTCTCTTGGCTTGGCTTTCTGTATTATTTTGTATGAATTAGCATGATACCCAAGAAAAATGACTTTCAGCCCGAGAGAGATTAATCATTTTGCATGAAAAGTGAGTTAGAATTGTAAAACACATCTTAAGCACAGTAACTTTGAACAGCTTGCTGGTAAAGAAGTTAAAAGGTGAACCGTTTCTTCAAATTAGCCAACATAATTGCTGCTAATCATGCTAATGACTGTAGAAATAGAGGCCTTCATTCACAACATTGTCTTTTGCTGCCCCCTGTTGGCAGTAGTGTAGTAGTACAGGTAGAAAATGTGATCTCGCTGGCTCACTAGTCCTTTATTCTCCCTGACCTTAACGGTTTCACAACCACAGCCATCAGGAAAAGTGTTGTACCTGCCATTTGTGAGAAATTCCTGATCTGCGCCTCACCGTTTTCCTTAATACTTCGAGTTCACCACTGCGGTCTGGTTCTCATTCATGTTTTTTCCCTCCTTGTGTCTTCACTCATCTTTGTTGCCTTGTTGTTCTCTTTACAGAAATGACTACGTTGTGGAAATGTCAGACACATGTTATGGTTGCTAAGCGAACAGTGCCTAATAATATCCACACTAAGCATTTATGGATAAAGCGTGGATGAAAAGCACAGCACGCCTCAAACGGAGCCAGTCAAACTACAAAGGAGTTTGATAGGATGGTAATTACCCCATAGTATGGCTGTCACTTTTGATACATGTGCATAAAAAAGAGTGTGGAGGGGTGTGTATGTGTGTGTGTGTGTGTGTGTGTGTGTGTGTGTGTGTGTGTGTCACGCCTATGTGTCTAAAATAGCTAATTCATTCTTTTTCACAGTTCTGAGGGAAACGTCATACATTGGACTGGCAGGTGTAGAGCTCCTCGAAAGGATAAATGTCGGAAGTGGCCGTGTTTTGTCTACAGAATCTTCAGGATTCAGGATTGGGTACTATAGTCGTTCTAACCACTGCAAGCAATCACAATGCTATTGTTTAAGGTTACACTGCATTAGTAGCTGGAGGTAAAGTATTGTGTGTGTGTGTTTACACTGGTTGTTTAAAAAAACACACACACACACACTTTTTAGGCCTATTGGGGTACCTTGCACTCTTTTGAAATGTAGAATATGCTTTTGCTATATATAACTATAAAATATATATGCTGTCATGCTTGACATACGGGTGGCCCTCAGCAAGTGTGGAGCCCCACACAACTTGTACAGTTGTACAGTTTGCACGTAGGAAGAAATCACATTGAATAAGAAAATCAGATTAAACCATGAAATAATTCAACTGAAGTCTGTGCTCTCTGTGGATTCCAGCACTGTTGTTCTGTTGAGGAATAACTTTTGTGTTGGTGAGCCATAATATCTTCATCCAGGATTTTGGATGAAGCTGGTAATAACACTTTTATTGGGGGCAGCTTGGGCTGGAGGTCAGGGGACCAGCCCTGTGGCCACAACGTTCATGACAGTCCATGACTGAAGTGCCCTTGAGCAAGGCACCTAACCCCTAATTGCTCCCCGGGCACCGTGGATAGGGCTGCCCACTGCTCCAGGCAAGTGTGCTCACTGCCCCCTAGTGTGTGTGTGTGTTTGTGTTCACTAGTGTGCATGTATGTGGGTGTTTCATTGCACGGATGGGTTAAATGTAGAGGTCCAATTTCACAGTGTGCAAAACACAGAGACAAATGGTTGTAAATTCGTAGTAAATTTTGTAAAATAGTTGTTTCATAATATTTCTGAAATGTGCACTGCAACGTCATAAAGAAATCCATGGAAATTGGCAGCTAGCTTTTTTTAATCTTGTTTTAAATTAGGAAACTGTACATATATTATTACCATAATAAGACAATCTAAAATGATTTCAACTCCCACAGACACTCACGTAAATGTCTACAGTTTGCTGCAGTTACTAAGAATTATGCATAAAGTTATTTTTATTATTATTATGCAGGTGACGACCTCACTTCATTTAGTTAGTTATATAGCACCACCTATTGTTTGTCTCAGTTGATGCATGCGAATGCATTTTAACAAAGGGTATCAGTCAGTCAGTCAGTGACTCAATGACTCTTATGGTCTGGCCTATTCAGCAAAAACAAGGGTGCAGGTTTACCTTTGGATCCCTGAAGCAGTGGTTCTAAACACCAGTCCTCAGTGACCCCCAGACGATTAATGGTATAGGGGTCCCTGAGAACTAGTTTAAGAACCACTACCCCAATGAACCTGTCTTTTTTGTGGTTCTTTTTTTATAATCCTCATTTAAAATACAGGTTAACAAACATCGCCTGTTGATCTGAGCCATGGCAGCACTTTAAATGTGGCATTGCAAATCAGTCTCACAGGAGCCTGAACCCAGGACCTCATACATGCAAAGCATGCGCTCTACCACTGAGCTACGTCCCCATCATGCTGAAAAAAAACTTTCAAGGGATAATTCTATTTCATAAATGAGCAAAAATCAAATGTTAAAGTTTTAAGAACCTCCACACAATGTACATTTTCTTTACAAATTAAAGTTTTGTACTATATTTCCAAGCTAAGAACCACATAGGAACATCTATGTGTGTCCCCTATAATGGAAAACTGAATTTCCTCACTCGTTTGATTTAACAGAGTTCATGGTTTCAATTTAAGTCAACTTACATGGTCCTTTTTACACTGGAATGAAATGTTGTTCATCAGTCTTTATGGTGCAACACACAACAGCAGCATATTAACAGTTACAGCATTAACATTAAAATTAGGAGCAACAGCTTTTGTGATGTCATGAAAAACAGTGCATGAACGTACAACAAGGTCCAAAATTTTTGAATATCATTGTGTTGCATTATTTTCTTATTTAATACACATTTCATAATTAATTATTCCTAACTAATAATTCTCAGCAGAATCTAAGAATCAGAATCTTTGGAATTGCAACATGAATTTCAGAATTTCGCTGAATTTGCCTGGTATCTACCTTTTGTTTTAATGACAGCATGCACTCGAGCTGGCACGGAGAGTTATCCACAGTAGAGAAAAATCCATCCAAAACTAGTCTGAACATGTGATGCTTCAGTGGAAGCAATAAGCCTAAAAAATCCAACCTTTTTGCCCCACCCATTCGCACTGAAATTATGAGGAGAATTTTAACTCAGACTGCTTTTTAAATGAGCCACAGTACAAAAGACAAGACAATGCTATCCAGTACGAATCCCTCTGTACTTCTCCTCTACAGCCATAACGTGTTTCTACAGCAGTAATTTAGTATTATTAGCAGTAATTATGTTGAATAATTTAAAGAAACACAATCATTCAACTCATTAGCAAGTAACCTGCTATTTGTTATTGCAGTTATGATGTGTTTTAGGATGCCAGCATACACAGCTGGTATGTTAGTATGTGGTATGTTGACATGATATTCCTGAATCTAATAAAATACTCTGTAGGCATGAAAATATACGCTGCAAAAGTGTTTAAACACAATTAAAATATTAGAAAAATGTTTTGTTCCCAACCTGTCCAGGGTGTATCCTGCTCCAGCACCCCTGTGACCCTGAGGGAGAAATGGCTTAGAAGATGTGTGTGTGTGTGTGTGTGTGTGTGTGTGTGTGTGTGTGTGTGTGTGTGTGTGTGTGTGTGTGTTTTGTTCCCAATTAATGCCTGTTTTGAATTTTAATGATGTCACAAAACAACAATACATATCCACCTATTCAGCCTATAGCCCTGCCCATTTCATCCATTTAACCTGACCATATACAAAGTGTTTTAATCTGGACTGCATTTTGAATGAGGCGCAATGCAGGGCAGCCAATCAGAGCAGAGCTTTACATATTTGCATGTGCTACATTAAACAGGCCTGGCATCAGAGAGAGAAAGATAAAAGTGAAACTAAAGCATGTGTGCACTGCTACTTGCCACTTGCCACTCCCTTCAGAACTGCAGAGGACCAGAGGTGCACCCAGCATCTGCCAGCAAAGGTAGTGAAGTTTGTTAGGCTCTATTCTTCTCTCTTTGGGATCCTCTGGTGTGAAATATAAAGCTAAAGCTGCAAGTGGAGGTGTGAGTAAAAGCAGGAGCTGAGCCAAAAGAGCAGAATGAAATAAACCTCAGATGTATTATATACTAAGGTTCCCTATTCAGTAGCTACAGGGACTTCAATACAAACTGACTGCACTATTTTTATGTAAGAAGTGTGTAATAAATCCTTGGGCCTGCTGGTGGGCCCTGGCCATGTAAGGGGTCAAAGGACTAAAATCTTACAAGCAGTAAAAAGGCCTTGTTGAGTCTTTTATTTACTTGAGTAAATATTATCATTGGAAATACTTGGAAAAGCAGAAATCAACCATCTACGAATCATGTACTTATACATACCTGGAACTAGTCACTGTCTAAGCTCTGCACCTAAATGTACAGCTGCTGCAATGGGACACCTATTAGAGTGTAAAAAGTAGAATATTTCTCCAGAAGTTAAAAACTAAGTCATTTGACGAGGCACCAAAAAGTACAAATCCTGAAATAAACTACTCAAACACTGTGATTAGTGCATACATAATCCATGAGTTTCCACCCTTGCTGTTGAGGCTGAGTTAGTGCTTGTAGCCTTTTAGTTTTTACACAGAAGCCCACTGGGTGGCTTTCTCAAGAAGACAGCAATCATTCTGAACACCGCTGCGAGTATCCATCGTGAAATATTCAGGTGAATTAAGATTGCATGAGCCCTGAGAGTAAACATATGGGTGGCGAGAGAGAGAGAGCGAGAGAGAGATGGTGGTGTCTCGCTCAGGAGTAATTCAAGAAATGTGAAAGCTGGATTTTGGAACAAAGCTGTTTATTACTTATGTTGGATGCTGAAGAGTCTGTTCTTTTCTTTTTGCGATTCCAGGCCTAAAATAAAAGGCTAAAGCTCCAAAGCAAGGGATGCAAACAACAGCGAGCGCTGAACCAACAGAACAGTATAAAATGAAAGAGTAGTAAAAGTTTTATGATTTGAAAATCATTGTAGTCTTCTATGAAATAGATGCTGCTACCATGTCAGCGTCACTGCAGTCTTGAGAATGACCCATCACCCAAGTGAAAACAGCTCAGTGGGGGTTCTGACTCTTGATGAATTGGCTAAGAAAAGGCTGACAAAGTAGGATGATAATGGACTACAAATGGACTACAGTAGTAGTAGCAATAGTAGCAGTAGTTGTTGTAGTAGTAGTAGTGGTAGCAGTAGTAGCAGTAGTTGTTGTAGTAGTAGTAGTAGCAGCAGTAGTAGTAGTAGTACCAGTAGCAGTAGTAGTAGCAGCAGTAGTAGTAATAGTAGCAGTAGCGGTAGCAGTAGTAGCAGTAGTAGTAATAGTAGGAGCAGCAGTAGTAGCAGTAGTAGTAGCAGCAGCAGTGGTAGTAGCAGTAGTAGTAGTAGTAGTGGTAGTAGCAGTAGCAGTAGCAGTAGTAGTAGCAGTAACAGTAGCAGTAGTAGTAGTAGCAGTAGCAGTAGTAGCAGTAGTAGCAGTAGAAGTAGTAGTAGCAGTAGTAGTAGCAGTAGTAGTAATAGTAGCAGTAGTAGTAGCAGTAGTAGTAGCAGTAGCAGTAGAAGTAGTAGCAGTAGTAGTAGCAGTAGTAGCAGTAGCAATAGTAGCAGTAGTAGTAGCAGTAATAGTAGCAGTAGTAGTAGTAATAGCAGTAGTAGTAGCAGTAGTAGCTGTAGCAGTAGCAGTAGTAGCAGTAGTATTAGCAGTAGTAGCAGTAGCAGTAGTAGTAGGGGTAGTAGTAGTAGCAGTAGTAGTAGCGGAAGTAGTAGTAGTAGTAGCAGTAGCAGAAGTAGTAGTAGCAGTAGTAGTAGCAGTAGTAGTAGTAGCAGTAGTAGTAGCAAGAGTAGTAGCAAGAGTAGTAGCAGTAGTAGTAACAGAAGTAGTAATAGCAGTAGTAGTAGTAGCAGTAGTAGCAGTAGTAGTAGTAGCAGTAGTAGTAGCAGTAATAGTAGTAATAGCAGTAGTAGTAGCAGTAGTAGCTGTAGCAGTAGCAGTAGCAGTAGTAGTAGTAGCAGTAGTAGTAGCGGAAGTAGTAGCGGTAGTAGTAGTAGTAGTAGCAGTAGCAGAAGTAGTAGTAGCAGTAGTAGTAGTAGTAGTAGCAGTAGTAGTAGCAAGAGTAGTAGCAGTAGTAGTAGCAGTAGTAGTAGTAGCAGCAGTAGCAGTAGTAGCAGTAGCAGAAGTAGTAGCAGTAGTAGTAGCAGAAGTAGTAGTAGCAGAAGTAGTAGCAGTAGTAGTAGCAGAAGTAGTAGTAGCAGTAGTAGTAGTAGTAGTAGTAGCAGTAGTAGTAGCAGTAGTAGTAGTAGCAGTAGTAGCAGCAGTAGTAGTAGCAGAAGTAGTAGCAGTAGTAGTAGCAGAAGTAGTAGTAGCAGTAGTAGTAGTAGCAGTAGTAGTAGCAGTAGTAGTAGCAGAAGTAGTAGTAGCAGTAGTAGTAGCAGTAGTAGTAGCAGAAGTAGTAGTAGCAGTAGTAGTAGCAGTAGTAGCAGAAGTAGTAGTAGCAGTAGTAGTAGCAGTAGTAGTAGCAGAAGTAGTAGTAGCAGTAGTAGTAGCGGTAGTAGTAGCGGTAGTAGTAGCGGTAGTAGTAGCAGTAGCAGTAGTAGTAGTAGCAGTAGTAGTAGCGGTAGTAGTAGCAGTAGTAGTAGCGGTAGTAGTAGCGGTAGTAGTAGCAGTAGTAGCAGTATTTGGCAGAAAAAAGCTAAGGGGTGAAAATCACAACTCCATTTGATGCATCACTATCACTAGGATGTCGTTTTAAATTCTATCCACAAGGTGGTGCTGTTATCCATATTAAATCATACCTGAATCTGTCTAATCTACATCTACATGTACCTGCAACTGGAACCAGTAACTGGACACTACAGCATTAAGGTAGAACCTGTGTTTACAGTTGATTTGTGTATAACTATGGCTTTCATAATACTTCTGTGAAAAAGCACCAAGTTCCTTTCTACCATTCATGTTATTACCAATTAATGCCACAGTCAAACTGATCTTACACAGTGGAAATTCCAGCATTCCAGCTGAATCTGCAGTATGTTTGATTAACAGTCTGTGAAATTCTCATTAAAACTCAGCCATGGCTTTATTACACTGATGAGCAGCAGCAAGGCTAGAGTATCTGCTTGTAGTTGTAGAGGGTGATTCCATGATTGTGGTACTATTTATGTAGGCAAAGTGAAGGTAAAAGATGATTTAAACGTTGACAAAATGTCCTTCACAACACCTGATGTGCATGTTTCAAAACAATAACTTAAAAAATATTCATATATACATATTAAAAAATAACATCTGCAGTACTTTGTACACTGTATATCTGCTTTTCCCAGTAACTACCTCGAAATATAGTCATGAAAACACTTTGATGTAACATACTAAGCCTGAAACATCCATTTTCATGAGTCGTCCATTATTGATTATGAAAAATGAACATTTTAGTGCCCCACAACATTCCATCAGCGCTGTTCCCTGAACACATTCACCACTCTGGAATATCTGGAATCTTCCACAAGTCACATAATCAATAAGAATGAGCATCATCATTTCTTTATTTCAGCCATACTGAGACACTGACTGATGAGGTTCTTCTCAAAGTGCAATACTTTTAGCCAAATTATAGACTGGAAGTAACTTATTACTTCAATAAATAATAATCCCATTCTTAATCCATAGGGTTTAATATGATGTCGACCCACCCTCTGCAGCTATAACAGCTTCAGATCTTCTGGGAAGGCTTTCCACAAGGGTTAGGAGTGTGTTTATGGGAATTTTTGACCGTTCTTCCAGAAGCACATTTATGAGGTCAGACACTGATGTTGGACGAGAAGGCCTGGCTCGCAGTCTCTGGTCTAATTCATCCCAAAGGTGGTCTGTCAGGTTGAGGTCAGGACTCTGTGCAGGCCAGTCAAGTTCTTCCACACCAAACTCATCCATGTCTTTATGGACCTGCTTTGTGCACTGGTGTGCAGTCATGTTGGAACAGGAAGGGGCCGTCCCCAAACTGTTCCCACAAAGTTGGGAGCATGAAATTGTCCAAAATCTCTTGGTGCTGAAACTTTAAGAGTTCCTTTCACTGGAACTAAGGGGCCGAGCCCAACTCCTGAAAAACAACCCCACACCATAATCCCCCCTCCACCAAACTTTACACTCAGCACAATGTAGTCAGACAAGTACCGTCTCCTGGCAAGCGCAAAACCCAGACTCGTCCATCAGACGGATCATTTTACATGATCTATCTCTTCGTGGCTGAGTTGCTGTCGTTCCCAGTCGCATCCACTTTGTTATAATCCCACTGACAGTTGACTGTGGAATATTTAGTAGTGAGGAAATTTCACGACTGGACTTGCTGCACAGGTGGTGTCCGATCACGGTACCACGCTGGAATTCACTGAGCTCCTGAGAGCGACCCATTCTTTCACTAATGTCTGTAGAAGCAGTCTGCAGGCCTAGGGGCTCGGCTTTACACACCTGTGGCCATGGAAGTGATTGGAACACCTGAATTCAATGATTTGGATGGGTGAGTGAATACTTTTGGAAATATAGTGTACCTGTGTATGTGTGTGTGTGTGTGTGTGTGTGTGTGTGTGTGTAAACGCATACTTCCCTTCTATATTCTATAGGTTGTTGGGACTGGACTGGTCTTCCACTAGATTAGCCGTCAGCAGCCGTTCTTTCAGAACATCCTGTACCCGGACCTGTTGGAGCTGTTGGAGTTTAGACAGTGGAGAATCTCATGTTTAGCATATGTAGATGTGAATCTCGCATGAGCGTCTCACCCGTGTCGGCAGAGACTCGCGCGCTCTGCGCACACACACACGCACACACACACACACACGCACACACACACATACACCGGCGCACGCGCGCACGCTCGCACGGCGCCGCGTTGTACTGCTGCAGAGTGCAGCGCGTGACGTCAGCGGCGGCGGCGGAGCGGCTCCGCTCTCTCGGTCGGAGCGGGAGGAGAAATTAAAAAAATGGGGGAGAGACTGCGAGGTGAGAAACGCCGCTTATGATTCATTGTTGCTCCTGTTTGTGCTGTGCGGTGTTGGGTCGGCGAGCCCGGTCACGGAGAGCGAGTTAGAGCAGACCGAGCTGAGCACAGCGGCGAAAATCTGACTGACGGTAACCGTGAACCGTTAGCATCACCGCCGGCCAGCGGCTTCAGTGACGGGCTTTTAGCTGCTCGAAATGCCGCGGTCGCGGCTGAGATGGAGCGAAGGGCTCCGCTGAAGAGAAATGACCGCCCGCGGTGACCGCTCGCCGGACTCTCTGTGGGGAGAGCCCGCGCCGAGCGGGGACGGTAGGCTAATCCGGTAAACACGCCTTTTTCGGTGCCGAATCTGTGGCTGTAAACGGGAGAGTCTGCAGAGACCAGTAACGTTAGCTAGCCGTAAAGACACCGTCCCTCGGGAAGCGGTGGGTTCGGACTGGGGGTCTTTAACGCCGTGGTTTGCTTATCTGAAGCTCCTCGCTGGCGACACACATGTAGGTTTGAGCGCAGGAGGCGTGACCTCAGCGCTGAAAAGCTGCAGCTTCGGCTCCAGTAGCCTAAAGCTATGGTGACCAGCCCACATCCAGCACACCTGATCAGGGGCTTCTCAGAAGACTGGTGGCGAATAGCTGAGCAGGGCCGAGGCTGCACTCTGCTGGATCTCCAGGAGGAGGGACGGCCTGAGATGCTACACTGCACATCTAATGCTCCTTCAGAAATCAAGGGTATTTAAAAGAGAGTTTGCACCCACCCCCCCCCCACCCCCACACCTCCCCCAATGCAGTAACAGCCTCTTCTGTTCTGGGAAGGCTTTACACAGGATGTGAGAACATTGCTGTGAGGATTTAGTTGCATGCAGCCTCGGGCACATTAGTGGGGACAGGTACTGTTGTTGAATGATTAGTTCTGGGTCACAAACAGCACTCCAGCTGATTCCAAATCAGTGCTCAGTCTCTCCAGAGAACGAAGGTTACTTGCTCCACAGCCCAATGCCGGGGGGTTCTGTTACCCCTGTAGCTGACGCTTGGCACTGGGCATGGTGACAGCCACCTTAGGCTCATGTGCAGTTGCTCCAGAGCATCCCAGGCCACTGGCAGTACTTTTCTAAGGAGGTTGTTATTAAAGGGAGCTATGTGACAGCTCGATCAGCAGAGGAGGACCTTAAAGGCTGGATTTACTAATTAAAAGGGGATTCTAGATACTTTGGCTATATAGTTTATATGCTTGTTGTAACTAGTGGAGTGGTTTCTGGTAGATGTGGGCTGCTTGTACATTGGTTCCACCTTCTAAACGAGGGTGGAGTCTTAGTTGGTTTACATATTCCCCACATATTAGGAGTCCCCACATTTATTAGGAGAACCCATATTTCTCTAAGGTTTTGGGATAATATCTGTTGCAAAATCACTTTACAAATAAAACCTAATTGAATCTATGTCAAAGGTTGGTTTTTAACAAGCTCAGTGGTTCTGCCCATTCTGAATGCTCGTAAAAGTTCTGCTGATGCTGAGGACTTTATTCCAGAAATGACAAAAATGTTTATTTTTCTTAGTTTATTATTCTTTTGTTAAGATGACGTACGGTTGGTGGAAGCATTGGAAGCTCATGTGATGAGTTTTAGATGCTCCTGTATGCGTTCCACTGCCTCAAGGCCTTAATTGTAAAACTAATTGACTAATGAACAATCCAGGGATGAAGGAATGCAGTTACACGTCGAGCCATTAAACTATAGACCTGTTATTCAGTTACTACCATGAATTATTTAGTCACTAATATACAAGGTATCTAGTTATGAGAGGGAGGAATGGAACTATTCAAGATTCCTTAAAAAATAAACAATTAATTTGATAAACACACCTTTAATTTGGGAGTCTTAATCAACATCTGACCCCAATAAGGCTGAAGATGTTTCCACACTTTCAAGCTTTCTTCGGATGCCTGGTGAATATTCTGCCTGAGCATGACCTAAGTTTTAAATCTGAACCCAGCTGTAGACCTGAATTTTTCAGGTCCTGTGAAACTGCTGTCGTTTTGATTACGTCCATTGCTGTAAAGCTACTTTGCAAAGCTTGTAGTTAAGAAAGTGAGGAACAGAGATTAAAGCCTGCACACGGTTCCTTTAAGTTTACATGGCTAACAGGATTTGCACACTTTAGCCTTAATATTTCAACCAAACCCCCCAAAAGCACATCACAGCATCTCATCCTCTGTTCTGCAGGTGGTTTCCAATCATATTTGCACAAAAGATAGTTAATGCATGCTAGTCAATGCATGGACGTTCTGACAGAACACTTGTTAGCTGATCATGGGTTTTTGAAAGGTAGATGTCTGCAGACAGGGTTCTGCATATATTTGCATTGAATGTTTTCCATTACATTTCCATTTCCTCCCACTAGTTAGCACTCCTTCAAATCACACGATACCACCAGCACACGGAGGGCGAAGGCTAGCCCAGCTTCCCCTGAGCCCTGTGAAGCTAAATACTGCATCTTTGCAGACTGCAAACAGTTGTGCTCTCTAGCACCACCAGGGATTGAACTCACAATCTCCTAATGATAGTGCCAGCACATGGATGGTTGTGCCATCAGATGCCCCCCATTGCAACCAATTGGAGGGGCAAAACGAAATAAGCCTTAAGCCTTGCTTTTAGACTTTTGATTGGTTGATGTGGTTGTAAAGCCCCCGTCCAGTGATGGATGTAGAGTTCTATTTTTGCAGGATAACAGCCTCCCTGCTTACAGGTGGCAGGCTAAATCCCTCAAGTGTGCGTGTATGCAGGTGTGTGTATGTGTGTGTGTAGGTGTGAGTGTGTGAGACTGTGGATTTCCCATTGATCGCTTGAGATGGTCCTTTCAGCCATCAGCCATTTCTGCTACCATACTTCTGTAATGAGAGATTGTATTATTTACAATGGCAGGCATTTGGTGGTGCCCTGTATAATGTTGTTCATTGATCTCAGGCTCAGTCGATACTGTAGTGTGTATATGTTCCCTTTCTTTCCTCTTTTAACAACATCACTGCCAGAATAAATGTGGACAATGTGGAGTTATACTAAATATTTTTAAGCTCTAAGACTTCATAGACCTTCGATAGGGCACCTGCAAGGCTACCAATCGTGGGGGCATTTGGTTGTAGCGATTTGCTTTTTAATGGAATTGCTGGAAGAGGGGCTGAGTGTGCAAACACTGCAGTAATAATACTCAGAGGACTTTTGATACTGATACGATTAACTATTTGCAGTTTCATAGCTAATACACATTTAGTTAAGACCAATTCATAACAGTAACATCTCATCCCTTTTATTATACACATCATTTGGCCTACCTCTTTTCTAAATTTGCCTTTTATAGTGTGTCCAATCTGATTAACCCCCAGAATGATTTGACCACCAATGGGTTTAAAACAGATTAAGAGTGAGTTGAGTTGGACTTTGTCACTCTGTCACTGTTAAGGGGCAGCATCTACTCTGAGCAGTTCTCATAAAAATGAAACTGTGTCATTTATGAGAGTTCATTGAGAAATTATGCCGGTAGACTGATCTTTCAAGGCTAATGGCAAATGCACTTCCAGCATTGATCTGTGAGGGGGCTGTGCAAAACTATACCTGGTAAAAAAAAAAAAAAAGACATTGTGAATCTCATGAGATCTCACTTTGCTCTCCTCCTCAAATTCAATCGGACACATCTGCTAATAGCCTTTTCTCGGGCCATTTTCAGTCTAATGAGCACGTTCTAACGAGATAACAAGAACACAAAATGTGCAGAAATCATGAAAACATGTTTCTTCTCTTTTCCTAACTGGTTTCAGGAAGAGATTCATGCATCAATTGGTATCAGCCATATGCACAAATGTTTGCTAATAGCAAAGTGGCACGCTGAATTTGTGGAGCAGAACAAAAGCGAAAGCTCCTGAGGCTTTTCAGGACCTTTTTTTTTCAAGACAATAGCAGTAAGTCTTTCTTCAACGCTGAACTGCTAAAATACAGTTTAAGGTGTATTACATTAATAATAGGAGTGTAACAAAACACATATTTTTAGGTTTAATATGAAGTTTTAAAATATTTTCATCAATTGAGCCCTTGCAACGCAAAACCATGTATTACCCATTCCACCCTTTTTTGGATTATCAGTTACTTTGTTTTGTTTTATTTTGTACAAACCTTTTGTCATAAAAAAAGCCACGCTATGTTTTGTTTATGTTTTAAGGACCTCAGTGCCATATGATTTTTACAAAAAATGTCACATGTACTGTTTTTCGAAGCAAGGAATGAGTTACAGTGTCACAGTGTCGAATAACTGATTAATTGGTGTAAACATGATCTGGAAATGTGAAGAGCTGTAACATAGATGTTTAGGGCTGTTTTTTTACAGTAAAACAATGAATAAAAGTTAATGATTCATTGATCATTACAGCTAAATAGTTGTTTGAGCCCTAATAATTGCATGGAGAGGGTACTGTGTGGTGTCTTGTTTTATTTGTCGGCTTAAATGTTGCAGAATTCTTTTCAGTCTGGTAAACATGTTGGTCAGGGTTGTTATGCCTCATGTGGACAGATATCAGCACTACAGTCTGCTTGTAATTCAACCCTTTAATTAAAGTTATGTTACCACAACTTAAAGCAATACTATGGACACAGTCTTGTCTTTTGCCATCTGTCTATCATCCCAAAACTAAACAACTAAATAAAATGTAATGGTTAAAATTGATGTTGCATGGAACCAGGATATTAATAATAAGATCCAATAAATTATACGGTTATTAGTGCACTGATATAAGGTGTTTTCCATATGTTCTGCACTGCGGTTTCAGTAGTATTGATTGGCACTCCTTGGCAGTGAAACGTATGCAGTATGATGCTTTCTGTCAGCCGATATAAGTTCAGCACGTGCAGAAGCTGCACTGGCAGTGCTCTGTGGTGGTTGGGGGTATTAGAGTGGAGAAGAGCTGTGAGTGTTTTATTGCACTGGTGCCATGGCATGAGCTGTGAGTAATTGAAGATAATTGGCTCAGTGGAAAGCCCTCAGATCAATAGGAGTCTGTGTAATCTCTAGGTACTAGAGTTGCATCCTTAGAGATGCTATTCTTTGCCAAAACCATTATTAGATGGTGGAGGGACTATCCCTTCTAACGCTCAGACAACTATACACTTTAACACTAGTCAGTTTAATCTAGTTCAAAGCCAGTCAAGTTCATCGTGTTCAAGGTTTTGGAAACTTCTGTTTGGGCCAGTGCATTAACATTGTTTTGAGATGTGTTTGCCTCTATATTAAGAGTACAGAGTTTTGTTAGGTTTAACAAAACTAGCTTTATCCCCGCATTACGTACATACAGAGACATAAACACCAGGGTAGTTGTTGCTCATGTGTACCCATGTTGGTCATAGTAAAGAGCATCAGCATGTGGACCTGTCACTTGTTGTGTGCTATCATGTTTTCTATCACAGTATAAAAGAAGCACCATGCTGCCTTTATTGTTGTATGCACTGTGTTTGTTGCTCATACACTGAAATATGTTCCTTACTACGTTTGCTTGTTGAAGACGATAGTTTGTAACACTAAAATGAATTATAAATTAGAAATAGACTTCAAAGGGGTTTTATGGCAAAGTTACAAATAAATAAACTTGTAAAATGTGTGCAGAGCAAGTGCTGCCTCTCTTAAACAGCCCCCAAAACCAGTTGCTGTCTTCTGTAGCAAAAAAGCTCATTAATTAACACGCATATGTTTTAATGCATTTCTAGCCTTTTTCTTTTAATCTGTATGACATTGTTTGAATGTGAAGATGATCAGACGTCTCTATGCCCCCATGTTGGCAGTGCTTTTCCCATGCTGCTCCAGGAGTTACTTGCACTGCACATTTTAGTGTCTCCCACGTTTTAATGGTTTTAACCTCATTAAGGGCTTGATAGTGAGCTAATGAGTTGAGTCAGGTATCTTAGACGAGATACCTGACTCAGATTATTTCAGTGCATGGCCTGTGGTTTGGGGTTATGCCAAATTAAATGAGTAACTCAAATTGGTTCTTTTGTTTGGTATGTTATGTGGTAGATCACGAAGACGCAACTGAAGCCGGTAAAGAAGCTTTTTTAGGTCCATACATTTGAAGAAACTTACCGCATACTTTATATTTCACTTTTTGTGCTTGAGATATTAAAGTCAAATTAGTCTGCAAAACCAACAAGGTCCATTATGAAAACATGTCATATCATGTCACATTAAAGAACACTATAATGCTGTATAATGTTTAGATGATGCACATGGTGAAACACAGCGTAACGCATGGGGTGAATATGGCTTCTATTAAATACTGGAAAATCTCTAACTGCGATTTTGTTTTGACCGGTATTGTGACTGTGATTCATACTGCTACTGATTTTTATAAATTATGGTCCAGGGCTGTTTTTGGCCATGAAGATTAGAGAATATCTAATATATATATATATATATATATATATATATATATTTCTCTGAGCCCTCTCCACAGGTCATTGTAAAGCCACTTTTTAGGTGGGTGTCTATTAGTATTCAAGTCCATTTTGTGTGCATCACTGAAAGAGAGGAAGCCCGTACCAGGAAGATCTCATGAATGCACATTTGTTTGTAGTTACAAATTTCATATATATGAGATAAAATTAAATGTTTACGTTAGAAATTGTGTATATGAATACTGGAATAAACACATTACCCAATTACTAATACTAATATTAACGACAATGAATTAGATTAGAACCGATTAATGGCAATAATAGCTGATAGGTTAAACAATTATGAAAATAATTGTTAATTGCTGTCCTAAATTAAAGCAAAGGTATCTGGAACTCACATCGCTTCTATTTAAATTATTATCCCCAGTTAATGGCTTTAGACCAGTATTCCGAGTATTTCCCAGCATGCTCCACTCTTGAGTATCCACCTGTGTAACGTCAGCTGCATTGGTAAATGGCTTTGCATCTTGCTCTGTGCCACACTAGTGTTTTCTGGTCTGTAGCTAGTAGAGCTCTCTTTTTTTTACAGCCATGATAGACTGGCTCCATGTGAAGCCTACCTTTATGTCCCCAGTGGTCTAATTAAACAGTACCATCACAGTACGCATGCCACCTTCATAACCAGCTCACTGGGCTAAGCATGTGATACAAGGACAGAAATAGCTGGAGGAATGAGGGTAAGAGCCTTGCAGATAAAAGATCTCAGTGCGAAAACATTTCTGTTGTACAGTATCAGGGTATGCATTGCAGGCAACTGCCCTGCAGCTTGCAGGTGGTAGTCTAATTGCTGCCTCCTTTCTCCCTTCTCTTTTCTTTTATTCTTTTTCTCCCTTCTCTTTTTTTTTATGTCCTTCCCTCTGTCTGGTCTCTGCTAACCCCCACTTCATCCCCTCCATTTGTCTCTACTCTTTATTCCCTCTTCACCCCCTCCAACTCTGACCCCCCCCCTCTCTCAAACACACACTGTCTTTCTGGCTGCATCGCTTTGTAACCTCTCACCGATGACTCATCAAATTTGCAGATCCTGTCCTTGCTACGCTTCTCATTCAGAGCTCGTATCCGTGGCAACAGCTGCCGTCCATCTTCACAGCATCAGCACACGTTTGCATTGCTGTCCACTTGCTAGGCCCCAGCGTGCTCGCATGCATGTTAATAGCATGCCAGGCCTTGTTCGCTGCAATAGGTCTAATAAACATTCGATTCAATTTTATTTCCATGATGTTTTTGCCACTGCTGATAATCAGTCCGTTCTAAATCGTATGTCAGCTTTACACCTCTCTTATCCTCAGAGCCTTGAAGGGGCAGGCCATAATCAAAAGCTGCTGTGGAAGACTGCTGAAGACTGCAAGCCAAAAATCTAATTCTGGCATCAGATTGTGTTTACACTGATAAGGTCTTAGAGGCTTGAGAGAGAGAGAGGGAAGGAGGGAGGGACAGGACAGAGAACGGGGACAGAGATTCACCATGGCACAATAAGGTCAGGCAAACAAAAAAAAAAATATGAAGGCGAATTACAAAATCCAGTCCTATCGATCAGCCATAGAAAGACATCTGGATAATGAGTAATCCTGTTGGATCTGAATTTTTAGTCGCCTGTGCTGATTGGGCTGATTGACCTATTTTAAAAAGTAGATTGACTTTTATTGAAGTGCTAAACATTTCAGTAATGTCAGCTGATGTAATTTAGCATGCTCAAAAATTGAACACATGTCTTTATATGTGTGTTTTCTCTGGTTATCATAGGTGAGATAGTAGCTTGCTTATGTCCATGTCTCCATACACCCTCATGACCTTTAAATTTGGTCACTCCAGGGGTTCTGGACATCATAGACACGTCACTGACTGCAAATACATGTGGTAGCCTGAAAGCTTTTCAGTCAGATGTTAGAAATGGAAACAGCAGCTTCTTTATGTCAGGGATCACTATAAAACTGCCGCAAGGTAAAATACAGGCCAATTTGTTTTACAAGCTTTAAATGTCAGTGTTTAATCTAGAACTGCCCATGTTCAATTGGCTTAGCACTGACATACTACTATAATTCCATAGGGGTGTTAGCATAAGAAGATTATCTTAGAGGACCTTTGACGTTTATGGCTCAAACTGAAGGCCTAGCACTAAAAGTGGCCTTCATATGATGGTCATGCAAAGCTCTGTATTGACGAAGCAAGTTTTTAGCACTTGGCAGTGTGTTTGGTTGTTATTCAAAACAGCTCCACGTTCCTAATATGATTTTCGTATACAATGTTTAAAGGCACATCATCACAGCTTTATTAGTTAGATCTGTGTCAATACCAGTAAACCTATTAAACTTCAGTATTTGCCAGTTATACTGGCCAAATGATTTATCACATGGGCCCCAATCCTGATACGGCAGTGGAGCAGTACCAATATGACACCATCACCTCTTCATCCAAGAGGTTCACACCGACTAACATGACATTTCTTCATGATCAAATAGCACAGCTCAGAATTAAGATCCCATTTATGTATTTGTGTGGGAGAGGAAACGTTTCTATGGCAACCAGACCTTAAGCCGAGTGCCAGTAGCAGCAGATGTGGCCTTGGTTTAGAGCCGCGTGTGAAAGAGCGTTTTCAGACTCTCTCGTTTTCTCTCCCTCTCTTCTTTGAATCTGCTACCTTCTCTCTTGTGTTCTTTGATGTTATCGCCCATCAGGATGGGGATTATTGTAAGAGGCTGTGCTCTGTTGCCCCTGGCCGTACAAGAAGCCCAGGCCTTGTAGGAGCAATAGCCGAGCTCTCAGCTCAGTAGCAAGTCCTCAAACCTCTGGAGGTGTATGATAGAATGAGATGTGGGGTCCGAGACTTTGGCATATTCCATTGCAAGAAGGTTTCAAATGAATGCCCGCAATGTGTCACAGGGCGCTATTTTTGTAGATTACATGCTTTAATATTTCTCTCTAATTGCTTTTGTTATAGATTATTGTGATTTGATATGTACAGTGCAGCTGTCGCTATTGATATTAGCCTAGTAATTGAACAGTGTAACAGTTGCAGTGACTAATTCAGTAATAATTTTTTAACGACCACATAATAAAAATGAGCCTATCTGAACAAAAGCAAACCGTGAAGACAATGTATATGTGAATACACCACAATTTATGTTCTCTACACATTTATTCTGAAGACATGATATTGTGATTAAGCAGTTCATTTATAATTTGAAGAATTTGTGTGAAACTAAACACTTCACTGTACAATAATAAGCATATTTTCTAAATAACTGTTAAAGGGTAAAAAAAATAATAATGAAATACTGTTTTCTCTTTCAAGTTCATAAAAATCCAAAATAGATCTGCTTTTGACTGCTAGAGTTTAAGGAATTCTGTAGAAAGTTGACTTATGTCTACAGACATCAAGCAGAGGAAGCTCTCGCTGGTTTTCTTGAGTCTCACATCTTTTTTTCTTCTTTGTTATCTCAGAGGTATAACAGCCTATTTTAGTATAAACACCCCTAACTAATATTTCTGTTTAGAGGAAAACAGTTTCTTTATATATGAAGATTCTCCTTCTTCTTTCGGCTGCTCCCTTTAGGGGCCGCCACAGCGGATCATCTGCCTCCATCTTGCCCTATCCACTGCCTCCCCTACTTTCACACCAACCATCTCCATGTCCACCTTCACTACATCCATAAACCTTCTCTGAGGTCTACCTCTTCTCCTTCTACCCGGCAGCTCCATCTCCAACATTCTTTGCCCAATATATCCACTATTCCTCCTCAACACATGTCCAAACCATCTCAACCTGGCCTCTCTGGCTTTATCTCCAAACTGCTCCACCTTCACTGTCCCTCTGATCTGTTCATTTCTAATCTTGTCCAGCCTTGTCACTCCCAACGAAAATCTCGGCATTTCTTTATATATTTGAAGATTAAGGGTAATTAAAGCTTACTGTGACTTGATGCCAGAAGAGTTTAGGTGCTGTTCCATCAGCACAAGCCACAGTAATTTAACAGTAGAGTAATTTAACAGTAGAGTAAACACTGCTTTACTGCTGAATATGAGCTCATAAGTATAGAAGACTTCATTTTAAAAACATAGCCAAATGTGGCTAAAATGAATACAAATGAGTGTAATCCCAACTAATCATCAAGAAGGTCAATGTGAATAAAAGTTTCCTAAAAAAAAGCCCTAATATTCAGTGATTTATTGTTGACAGCTTGGATAATGGGAGGCATACTGTCTGTGCTTATATGATTCTGTGATTTAGCTTGAAGTGTAAGCTTTGTCAGTGTGGCACATGGTGATGGTGAGGAAGGTGAGGCATCTGCACATTAGCTGCAGGAGTGACAGGTTTATGACAGGTGACAGCCTCCTAAGCCTTCTGATTTAATAGATAGGTCACATGAGCTGATGCTAACAGCTATGTAATATACAGCGAGGGCACTAGACTGGTCCCAGTCCTACCATGTCAACTGAGTTTCTGCAGTCAGTGCTGCCTTCTAAAGGTGTTACAGCGCCAAGCCGTGGAAAATAATTGCAATGAGCTCAAGGCAATTATTTTACAAAATAAGGCCTTCTTAGAAGAGTAGAGCCTTTATCTGTTGCAGAGGCAGGGCAGACTCCTTGTTAATATCCTTGATTTTGGAAGAAATACTGTACAAGTTCTAGTCTGACATTTCTCTGCCTCTCATGTCACCAATAGGGCCTGGCCTGATTATTAGACTCAGCGTCTTTTAATTCATTTAGAACGCCTAATCCTGATTATATGACTTTAAACCCAGTGACTTGCTCATTGACTTCAGCTTAGCCTGTGATTCATTGCTAGAACATGAGTTTGTGCTGCATGCAAAATGAGAGCTCCTTCATCTTGGTCGTGTCCTTTTTGTGTGAAACATTGTTGACAGTGCAGAGATGTGCTGTAAGAGGACTGGCATAATATGACTGACCACTGATATTTTTGTTTATTATAACTGCTGTAAGAAATCCACATTTTGGCAAATTCCTTTGTCCAGTAATCAACTGCCCTTGATCTGCGATTAACTGTTAACCAGCAAGCCTAAAATTAAAGACAAATCTCATTCAGATATCGATTATATAATCTATAGTCTGATTCTGGAACCTGATTGGCTGAGCTGTGTTCTAAACCACCATAAAATATTTGATATATGCACACGTACGAATGCACACATCAGCTGAATTCTGTGTTAGTGCACCGAGGTGTTAAAAAGTCTTCTGTGAAGTTGGGGCCAGGCATAAGTGTGTAAATGAAATAAATAATATAGTACACATGCCCTGTGTAGGAACCCAGTTATCTTTAAACCGAGGGACTGACAACAATATTTTCATGGTTATATGAAAATACAATGATGAGCTGCTGAAAGGTAATTATTCCAGTGCTTCCCAGACATAGGCTATACCTGGCCCACTCCCCAATGTATATTGACTACCACCCAAACATATTACACTTTAGCAATTTCCAAAAATCTATTCTGCACATGCGGTAAGAAAATCCCCAGTTTGCAACATATTTCTTTTTTATTCCAAACCACACACCTAATTCATCTTAATTGAATACCCAAATGAAGTAGAAAGAATGCTGAGATGAGTTTGGGTTACCATATATTTTTGGCAAAGAACATCCCCACCTGAACACACAAGTATATTTCAGACATACAGTGGGAAATGCTGGTTTATGAAGCTGGTTTAAAAGTGTTAATTTACTACTTATTACTAGCCCATAATTGCCATGACCTGGGCCAACTTTTGGCATCACACCTCAGTAGCTCTCAAAAGCCATCACTGTCCACCACATCCTTCAGTATCTTCCACACCCATCTGTGATTTTACATTTATGGCATTTGGCAGACGCTCTTATCCAGAGCGACTTACAATTCGATCATTTTACACAGGTAAGCAAAGGCAGTGTTAGGAGTCTTGCCCAAGGACTTTTATTGGTACAGTGTGCTTACCCAGGCGGGGGACTGAACCTCAGCCTGTTACCCACACACTGTACCAGCCACATCACACTTTCTCTCGAGAACACGGGCAGAATACTTGTCCTTCTTATTGCTTGTTTGTTTTCGATAAGGCACATCATTGTAATTGTGCTGTCATCCTCTGAACTCCTGAACACCACTAATTTTATCTGCATGCTTCATTATTTAGTAGGTCTATCTTGAATAAGCACTTGCCTATTGCGCCCTCATGCACATACTTCGAAAAACATTCCTCAACTGGAACAATAAACCCACCTATTTAATTAGAAATGATTGGAAATGAGCTGAAATTGAATTAGATTAATGCTTTTTAACTGATAACATCAGATTATTTTAATGGTTTAATCATATAATCATTTGCATCCTTTAATTACTGCAATTGGTCAAATTAATGGTAATTTCCATTAATCATTGAAAGAACCAAAAAGAGACAATTTAGTGGGGTGTATTGTTACATGGCAATGAGTAATTGAAAGCTCATGGCAGTCCCAAGTGTGCAGGAAATGCCTTTTCCTTTTCTGGAGCAGATGGGCCAAGCCACAGGTTATTGCTACTTAATGCTAAGCCATGTTGTGAACCATGTGGCCAGCAGTGGACAAGTAAGATGTGACCTGTTGCTCATTTTTTGTGATAAATAATGTCAGTGCTGTGACACACTGACTGTTCTAGCTTGTCTCCATAGAGGTCAGTTTGGAACATTTTTATTACTGGGTACATGCGTGCAATTAGCTAATTCTGCACTGTCATGCAAAGGCCAGTGGCTAAGACCCTGAATGGAACCACTTGAAGTGAATAGCTGAGCCTGTATAGTTTATTTACAGCTCCAGTTCTTGTTTTGAAGTTGAGTTAAATGCCATCTGATGAATGTTTTCAGCAGTTCAATATAGAACCCAGGCTAAAAGTTAAGACAGACAGTGTGATATGAGTTTTATATGTTTCTCAGTATCTCAGCTCCATTCATTTGCAATAGGTCCTTCAATATTTCTTTAGGACTGTGGTGTCGGTTCATTGCATTTATCCTAATTGGAACTTCCTGACATCTGACAAGGCCAGTCTGATTAAGCTAATGCGCCTCACTTCAGAAGGGCTTAATTCATGTATGTTGAGTTTGCTGAAGTGAATTTGCTTAATTTGCACCCATTCATTCCCAGCATTAACCCTTCTCAAGTACAATCATTGGCACTACTCCTGATTACCTCATTGCCTCTTCTGCAGAGACTGCCTTTCTCCCACATGACACTGTATCGGTCTATAGGCACACAACTTATTAATTAGATTCACTGATTTCTGTAAGACAGTACTCACAACTGTCTTGCTGGGTTAATTGAATTTGTGATGGGAAACGTCACTCTGAGACTAATTGCCCACTCAGATGCCTCTGGATGCAGCCCACTTGCTGCCAAGCTTGCTGGGTGCTCAGCATCCAGTTCAGATTGGCAGATGGCGCTACGATCTGTTTGCTTCCATTACCACGACTCTGCTATTCCTTAATATTACTGCTACACAGAATGTCGGGTTGACGCTATTGATCATTATTGTTATTGGTGATTTTTTTGAAAATCAGGTCTTTTGAAAAAGGTCAGATAATAAGATGACTTAAGACAATAAGATGAATAAGAAGACTTTCCTGAGCAATAACAAATTAATGCATGTATAAAAACATATATAAAACATTTAGTGTATCCACTCTTTACTTTCATTACAGCCTTCATTCTTTTCAGGAGACCTGCTTTCATTTTTTCATAGAAATCTGCAGGGATATTTTTCCACACCTCCAAAGTTCGTAGAAGTTGGTTTCATTTTCTGCTTTTCACAATCCAGTTAATCGCAGATGAGAAGACTAGGGGTGCTTAAGGTCAAAGATGAAAGTGAAAATGATACCGTTTATCTGATGGTGACAGTTTTGGTGGTCTACCACGTCTTGTACGGTTGCTCCCATTTCCTCTGCACCTTTAAATCATTTTTTGGACTCCTGTTTTGAAAACTAAGCTAAGGCGTGAGTGAGTGTGATTTAGTCAGTAACATTTTCCTTAAATCAAGACGTTGAGGTTTAACTCATTAACGATTAACAATTAACGATGGCAGTCCTACTCACATACTGTGTCATTGTTAAGTAAGCTGAGGTCAGAGCAGAGGCAATACTAGGACAACAGCGGCACTTCCAGAGGTGAGAGGCAAGGCTGGGAGCCATGGTGTGGACATAAATCTCTGTACGTGGCATCAAATTGAAGGGAGGGAGGGGGATTAGGCTGTGCCCTAATCCTGAAGGTTCCTAAAAGCCCTCTCAGGCCATTGCAACCCTGAGGACTCTTGGAGGACAGCTTGTACAGCCACTAATGGGGACACTGGTAGGCCTTCCTGACTGTATCATGGACAAAAAAGAATGAGAGGGGGGTGGGGGGGTGGGGGGGTTGGGGGTTGGGCTGGGGGGGGTTGTTGTAGTGAGAGACTGTCCATTTTTTAAGTGGCTCCTGGATGTTTCCCAGCATGTCATGCTTTCAGCATCTGGTGTAATGGTCAGCTCAATCATTTCTCTGCAATAACTCCATTAAGCTGTCTGGGGGTTATGTAATCTATACCATAATAGAGAATTTAGCTTAAGAATAACTCTGAGTCCTCTTAACTGGTTTCATCATGGTGGAATGTGGTTGGGGGCATTAGTGGTAAGGGCAGAATGCAATTATGATAAAGATGAACACGATGAGGGATGGTTTTCCAATAGACTCAAATTGCCCCTCTTTCAGTGAGAGGAAAGACTGTGTTTTCTGTTTTTCAGCTGTCCTACTTCTTAATTTCTGTTTCTTTGTAAAATTATGCAAGTTATTTGTTGCTGTGGTGCTCAGATCTCTAGTCAAAGCTGTATTTTTGGCCTCTTGCAAATGCAGCAGGAATATGAGTCTTAATTTCTGTGATTCTTTAATTTCTGTGAGAAAAAAACTAAAATATGTTAAATATAACTAACTCGATCAATTTCTGATGTGTTTTATTTGAATCACTTAATTGGCTTAATTTTTGTTTATTAATCTTAATACTTGTATATCCGTACTTTGAATTAACTGATAAGCAATGTGAAATTAATTAGTAAGTTTTGTCATTAGGGGCTTTGGGATTAAGGTTTTAATTTTGACATCTTCTTTTCTCATCTGTGCTTTCCAGGGCTGAAGGTAGCACTCATACTGAAGAACAAGTAGGAAATCAAACAGAACGACTATAAGAAAACTAAAGCCAGGATGCAATATGTATTGTGCTTACATCACAGTCAGAATGTGTGAAGACCTCACAGTATGTGGTTAAACTCCAGCATCATTCTTGCCTGTGCTAACTTGTGCAAACCTGAGATGAGTCAAGCTCTCTGGTGCTTAGACTGGTTGGCTGTTAGTTTGGGGCGGCGCCCGGCGGCCTGAGCCCGACGCCACACCTTCTTCCTGCTGGCCAGCCGCGGGAACGCGGCATGGCCTCTCTGGACCTGCCATACCGCTGTCCTCGCTGTGGGGAGCACAAGCGCTTCCGGAGCCTGTCATCGCTACGTGCCCACCTGGAGTACAACCATACCTACGAGACCCTCTACGTGCTGTCCAAGTCCAACAGCGTGTGTGACGCTGCTGCGCTGCTCCCCCTGGTGGCCGATAGCGCCCTGGCTGCTGAGTCTCGCTTTCCGTACCGTGAGCTTCCTTGCTCAAGCGACGAATCTTCCTCCTCTGCCGCCCGTTACCTTCCCAATGTGGAGTTCCCCCTGGGCGAGATACTCGTGAAGAAAGCCATGAGCTCTGCGGACGCCGGGAACGCAAACAACGCCGTAGCCGTGGCAGCCAACGTGGCAGCGAGTGCAGTAGAGGCTGCCTATGAGGAGGGCCTGGCGAGGTTAAAGGCCAGGGCCTTCGAGCGCCTTGAGCTGGACGAGAGACTGGAGAAGCTGTCGGAGGAGGTGGAGCAGAAGATCGCTGCACGTGTGGGACGTCTGCAGGCCGAGCTGGAGCGCAAGAGCTCGGAGCTGGAGAAGGCCAAGGTGGAGAGTGAGAGACTGAGCCAGGAGAAGCAAGAGCTGGAGGACAAGGCTTCGGAGCTGTCGCGCCAGGTGGACGTGTCTGTGGAGATGCTGGCCGGCCTCAAGCAAGACTTAGCGAACAAGGAGCAGGAGCTTACTCACAAACAGCAGTGAGTAGAGCATTCTGGGAAGTTCTTTTATGTTGGTGCTGCTGTTTATGATGAATTATGAGCTTGAAGTATTTGGGTGTTCTTGAAGCTGATAATGTTGCTTTAGTTTCTCTCATATCGCTAATAATATTATAATATTATTGAATATCATGATAATTTGAATAAGCAAGTCGCTTTCACATGCAGAACATTGTTAGCTAATGATCTAGGCACATACATACGCAGAAAAAATCTTCAAAATTTTCAATTACGAATATACACTACTAGTTGAAAGAGTACACTTGTTAGTAGGGATGTAACTTCAGAAAATCCATAATTCGAGTCATAATTCACTTTGCATTTTTCAATACAGCAGAATAATAGTGCTTGAAAATCTGCCTTATGTTAGTAATCGAAAGTTTCCATTTTTAGTTTATTAGAACATTCGATATACATTATTTATTAATAATATGCAAATGTGTTAGCCCCAATCTAGTGTGTGTTTACAAGGAGTGTATATCTGTCCTGCTCTCAACTTGGAGATTAACAGGAAGCAATATTTTCAGAGGAAGGAGGCTCTGCTCTTATTGTGGGCCATATAAAGAGCATTAAATTGACTCCGTTTGTTCGGGACTGTGTGAATGAATGAATTGTTCAAATCTTGTGCTCATTGAAATGAAATTTGTATTGAATGATACATAAAATCCTCCTAATTGCTTAGTTATTATTGACACTGCTTTAGGATGTAGGAGGTCATTATCAGGTATTCATGAAGAAGTCTGTTACAGTGCACCATCAAAAAAATGAGAGTCTTAAGAAAATTGTACAAGAAAAGTGAAAATTGTCTCTAAATCTTTAAAACAGCCTAGGAGCTCCTTGATAACCTTAGTACCAGCTCAGTTTGATTAACACCACCGAAACATTAGGTGACTTTATATGCTGATGAGCTTCAGACTGAAGTCTGCTCGCTTTGCAGGAGAATTTCATTGACATTTACGAGAACTGGCGCTTAGTGCGTCTACTCACACGTTTGATTAAAGATGTTTTATAGGTATCAGCAGGTGGCCATACAGTCACTTCCATTTCATTTGTACAGTCTTATAAACTTATAAAAAGGCAGACTTATAAAACTAGCTCTGTATTAGCTGAGCAGTTTTCCACACGGTTACATCTTCTGTGCAGGCTCCAAGCCCTCTTCCAGGGTTATTGTCTCAGATGCTCTCTACCAGATGTTTGCTTGCACTTTGTTTAGCCCCACGAATTTCTTATTCAAGGGCACTCAGCCTGAAGAATGCTTTGAAGACATTTAAAGGCTCAGTGTCTGACGTTAGCCTGAGCCAGATGTTATAGTTCATCAAGGCCATACATGCTTGTATAGGGGAGGAGGGTATACAGTATAAGTCCTGCTGCTCCTGAGGAGTTAAACAGCAGCATGAACAGCTTTAAAATCTCTGTTAAACTCGCCAAAACCATCTTCTAGACCAAAAGTGGTAACTGTACCGGTCAGTGCCGATTGTAGATGCTCCTACATCGATCAGTGTAGCCTTCACGCAGCAGCAGGTGCACGCATAAACATCACAAAGGGATCACAAGGCATCACAATGTTACCTTGCCTTTGATAGACACAGCAAACAGTGAAAAATGATTTTAGAGGCTGACTACAAAGTGCAAAACAGGAGGAGACGAATGGACAGGAGGAGAGGACAGAATGACTGAGCAGCTAAAAACTGGTTTCATAAAACTTTTTTATGAAAAATTGCATGCTATCTTTCAAGGGCTCATAAAATTCACTATAATGGTTATAAATTAATAATAATAATAATAATAACAATAATGGCAAGAGTAGCAATAATAATATCTAATAAATAAATAATAAATCATTCTTTTTATTGTTGTTTTGTTATTACTATTTATTATTATAAATTAATGAACTTTTTCCTGGTATTGTAATATTATATCATTTTATTATTGATAAAATCTACAACCCCATTTCCAAAAAAGTTGGGATGCTGTGCAGAATGTAAATAAAAACAAAATACAATGATATGCAAATCATGTAAACCATATTTTGTTAATAAAATGCTACAAAGACAACGCATCAAATGTTGAAACTGAGAAATTTTATTGTTTTTGTTTTTTTTTTAAATGTGTGCTCATTTTGAATTTGATGCCAACCATATATTCTGAAGAAGTTGGGACGGGGGGCATGTTTGCCACTGTGTTTCGTCACCTTTTCTTTTAACAACACTGTAAGCATTTGGGAACTGAGGAGACCAATTGCTGTAGTTTTGAAAGTGAAATGTTTTCCTGTTCTTGTTTGATACATGATTTCAGCTGCTCAACATTTCAGGGTCTTCTTTGTTGTATTTTTCATTTCATAATGCACCAAATGTTGTCAGTGGGGGACAGGTCTGGACTTCAGGCAGGTCAGTTTAGCACCTGGACTATTTAAATACGGAGGAATGCTGTTGTAGTACATGCAGAATGTGGTTTGACATCATCTTGCTGAAATAATCAAGGCCTTCCCTGAAGAAGACGTCATCTGGATGGCAGTTTTGACATGCCTACACATCTATAGATCATTCAGCATCATTGGTGCCTTCACAGATGCACATACAGTCACCAGAAGTGCACTAATGCACCCCTATACTATCATGAATTCTGACTTCTGAATCCGTGCACTGATAACAAGCTGAGTGGTCTTTCGCGCGGAGGACACAGTGTCTATGATTTCCAAACATAATTTCAGGTGTTGATTTGTCGGATCACAGGACACTTTTCCACTTCCCCTCAGTCCATTTTAAATGAGCGCAGGCCCAGAGACGGCGGAGGTGTTTCTGGATCCTGTTGATATCTGGTTTCTTCTTTGTGTTTTAGAGTTTTAACTTGTGGTTAAGTGCTTTTCATAAGTGTTTCTGAGCCCATGCAGTGATTTCCACTACAGAATCATGTCCCAAAGATCATGGCCAGCAAATATTGGTTTTTGGCCTTGTCCGTTACATACGGAGATTAAATAAAAATCGCTGTATTCATATTTTTGATAGTAGTTTTAAATGTGGCACTACTGCTGCATTGTGTCTGTGAATCTGAAAATTCAAAGTGCCAGTTTTTGCCATTTTCAGCCTAAATGCTTCAGTGGCTGAAAATTCAGTGCGTGCCTATATTTCATTTATCCAGTTTATAAGGAAGTCATTTTTTGGGTTATTTTGCTCTGTAGAAGTAAGTGACAGTAGTGCAAAGTCATCTTGTAGCTTTTATCTTACATTGCTTTGCTCTGGGGCTTACTCAGCTGTCTCATCTTTAGGTGTAGAAATGATAAAATCTTTCAATCTTTTGTCAGCACTCTTTTTTTCTTTCTCACTCTACCCTTGTCTGACCTCTTCCTGACATTGCAGGCTTTGTGATGGCAGTTTTATCTGACTGCGCACTGCATGGCTGCTGATGTCATTATACACACGTAACACAGACGGAATGCTGCGGTCTTGTACCGTCCTGGTGAGACTGTGTGCCAGACTCACTTTGTGTGTGCGCAAACCAGACAAGGTCTAGCCTATTGTCAGCAGAGCTTTAGGCTGTGTTTCCTGTTCTCTGATGAGCTGCAGACATCGCAGGCCCAGCATTCCGCTGGCTGCCTGTTCTCCTTTGGCTTCAACGCTTGGCCAAGCCCAGCAAGAGAAGGAGCACATCATAGCCCGTAAATGTGCAGCTGACCAAAATGACTAAACCATATGTGACAGGTCTCTAGCGTCTCAGCAGCTCTGAACACTTCACAGAGTCACTACAGTCGCAAAGAGGAAGAATTCCCATCAGTTTTGGGCTACAGCATGCTGGGACATTTCACTGCCTTGTTGACTCTCAATTTGGGCTCGCATCAATATAGCGAGCCTCAGATCTCCTGATTTTAACGCATGCCACTGTTTTTCACCTGACATCATTTTCTGCTCGCTGTAGTGCAACCAAATTAATACGAAGCAAATGTTTGCTCTGTCCTTGGTTATGTTTCTCAGCCTCATATGTGCTTTTGGGCGTTTTTTTGGTTCTTTGTGTTCAAAAATCCAGCCTTTTTATCAGTCGATGTTGATGTCGTTTAACCAGGTTTGTGGATGCAATATCTTACAGCACAAAATCAGAGACCATTCTTTCATTAATTAAATTTACAGTCATAACGTTTTTCAGGGTCAGGAAAAAATATATATTTAACAGAAAATTGCACAGAAGCCTTAACAGTTGTATATTTTATGAAACTTGTCAGCATTTAGTGTGTCCAACGTTTGCCTTGCTCTCAGTTTTTCATAGAAATCTACAAGGATATTTTTCCACACCTCTAAAGTTCAGTCTTAGAAGTTTGTTGCATTTTCTGCTTCTCAATACCTAAATGATCCCAATAAACAAATTTAGACGCATCAGTCTTTAATGCCGTACTCCAGTTCCAGTGTTCTAATGCAAATTTTCCTTCTTTCAGACCTCGATCATTGAGTTGTCATCTTAAAGTGGAAGGAAGGGCTGAGGCAGGTTGCAAGTGTGAAGTGACTTTGAGGGGCGTTCCAATACTCATTGTCATAGCAGGCAGGGTTCAACACACAGGCAGGCAGGAAAAGATGCAGACAGATAATCACACAAAACAAAGACAGTAGCAGGGGTCAAAACCAGGAAAAGTGAAAGATGAGAAAAAGACCCAAACAGAGGCTTCACAAACACACAGTGGAAACAAAGGGGTATATGTAGCAGTCTTAATGAGTCCAAAAGGAGCTACAGGTGTGGCAGAGGGGAGGAGAGTGGGCGGAGCCAATGAGAGTACAAGTGGAGTCTCCCATTGGAGGGGTGACAGGAAAGTCCTGCTTTTCTCCTCCAAAAATGACCTTTAGTCATTTTAGATATTAAGATATTAGATTTTAGAAATTTGCTAAGGGGACTGGTTAGTCGTGTGAACATTTTTGTGAAGACCAGCTGTTTTCTTTAGTTTTAGACTTGGAAGAGTTAAAGTGGCAGTAGAGTGCACGAAAGTAAAGAGTGGATAAATGAAATACTGCTAGATGTGATATTATCCTTGGTGTTGGAGGCTTCTGCATTATTTTTTCTTTTGAATATCCATTTCCTGCATTCTTTCTCCGACAGTCAAAATTTCATACCTGGCACTTAATGTCCATTTTTTGCCAGAAATTAAACAAATTGTATGGTGGTCTCTGACTTGTGCTGCACATGTAGTTTCTGAGTGAGTGTGTGCACACATTCATAGTGCAGTTCCAACTGATTAGAGCTTATTATACAGCTGATGTGATGGTCGTTTTACTGCCATTACAAATAGAAGTTTGTGCCACTTATAAAATAAAAATCAGTTTCAGTTTCATTGAAGCATGCTCTTTTCATATCAAAGGAAATGCAACAGCACCACTGAAACATCACGTTATAGAAGATTAAAAAGCAGAAAAGGCCATTTAATAAATAAATATTAGGCTCAGTGTTGATTAGGGGTTAAGGCCGTCCCCTCTTGAGCACTGTGTTCAAATTGAACGCGTGCTGTTTCCACAGTAACTACTCCCATGCTCTGAAATCTTTTATATTTGCACAGTTCTGCTGCAGCTTTAACAGAAAGAGACAGCAGTCAGAGCTTAGAGTCAGCTATTCTGCAGTGTGAACACCTGAGGCTGTGGGCCTTGGTCAAGGGCGCAGTTGTTGTAAGCTGACGTTGATTTAGTCGTGACATGCCACTGGCGCTGGATGCTGGCCTTGGAGCTCCAATTGTTACCTTCTTGCTATTCTGGGTTTCGTGGGTGTTTAAGTGTGGAGCCTGACACTCCACTGCGCTGCTGTTCTCGTGTGTTTTCTCCTCTTGCTTTCATCTGTGCCTATTCAACTAGTTTCCCAGAATAGCAAATGAAGACTTATTTTTATCCGCTAATTTTGCCTGTCTCCATTGTCGCAAGAGTTATGCATATTTGATATCTTATTTTTGTTGTTCTGTTCTGCCATTAGTTTCATTTGGCATCAGAATTGCAGAAAACTCTCAATTTAGATGGAGTGGAAAAGGAAACAGGAATGCATTTGCATTTCAATAGCAATGCAGATGTCGTTACGTGTATAATAAGGTCTAATAGGTTTGGATGGCAGGAAGGCCTTCAGTGATGTTCTTTCTTGAGACATGTTCAACATACAGAAGCTCATATTATGCAGTTTATCAGATCTATGATGTTTGTGTCTAGCTGAAACAAATCTTGAAAGGTCTTTTCCATTCTCCGGACAAAGAGCAACATAACTTCTCACTTCTAAAACACTTACCACAGCAGGAATCACTTATTTTGGCATCTTTGGCAAATATTAGAGTTCGCATATATGAATTGGTAGGGATATGAAAAATTGCGTCAAGTATTATGTAAGAGTTTCCCCTCACTGAAAGGTTAGGTTTCTCTGATAGATTTAGCATAAGATCAACCTGATATACAACAAAGTCATTCTGCTCATCCTTACTAAGGTTATTAATAATTCTGGAGAGTAAGGTATGAGTTTAAAGGCTCTCTGAGAAAACACCTGACTAATTCATTCATTTTTCTGCCCATTAGGGACTGGCAATGCAACAAAAGTGGTGTTAATACATTAATGTGCTAATAACTAGTTTTCTGATGTGTTGTGACGTCCTAGACTTGTCTTTGCTGACCATTAGTCAGTGCTGCCTGTGGTTTTGTGCTAATAGAGAGAAGTAAATAGTGGGAGAGAGACAGAGAGTAGGATATGTGTAACAAAACATTGTGACACAATACTGTTAATTTTATAATGACTAATTATGCAATCAAGTGCATTTGCATTGTTTGAACACCAAAGGTCGCAATGAGCGTAACCCACACCAGTGTCATCCGTCATGCTCTGTGTTCTAGTTTCTTTAGTAGGTGGTCACGGTCAGAATTTTTAGTAGTGGGCGACATCCGGTTCATCCGGTGGACCAATTGAAATTCATCTTTTGGTATTTGTTTGTTGTCACAAATAAGCACAGAAAACGCAAATTAAATACAGTGCTAAACATGCTGAAAAGTTATCCTGTTTAGTTGAATGGCAGGGATGTTTCAGCAGTCTCTCACCTCCTGCTGTGTAGTCAGTAACAGTCTGAGGTAGCGTTAATCCAGTCTCTTGGGGCTAGCCTTTAGCCTGGCATGGCCACCAGCCCACTTGGCATGCGTCTCTTTCCTGTAACACAACTTGTAATGCCACCTCACTTGGTCAGCTGCATCAGACTATGCAGTGGTCTCAGCACCTGGTCCCGTCTGCTACTGATAGCATGATATTTTATGCCATTATATTTACAATATAAGGTCCAGCAGTGTCTGGCAGCCATAGATGTAAACATGAATGAAGCTGCCTGCTCACTTTGTGCTATATTATGCAATAAAAATATCTAAAATCATCTAAAATTTTTTTGAACAAGTGGTATTTACCGAAGCAGTCAGAAATTGTAATTACACTGTTATCTACATTTTTCATTATACTACTTGTTATTAAACATTTTTATTCAATCTTTGTATTGAGTATTCTACTATCATTTGAACTGAATAGATTTGTGAGCTGAGAAATCATTTGCTGTTCTTTAGGCCTGTCTTCTGCTCTCAGAGGACTCTGCTATAGGCCTGAAGCCTGGGGATTCAACCTGAAATGGAGGGAGGATGTGCTCTGACTGCCAGCCTCTTTTTCGATGACATGAAAAGGCTTCTCCACTGCTTGTTTATAAACTGCTGAATAATGCCATGCCAGACTTCTCTCCTTACACACACCCAGAGGAACTGTCAGTGCCACGCTGATTCCCAAAGCAGCATCAGTAAACGAATAAGGCAGACCGTCTCCTCCCCCTGTGCAATCTGCATTGTGTGTATTTGAGCATTGTGTGCGTGAGGTTGTGCTCATTAAAGATATGAGCCAAATTTATTGTGCAGGACTTCAACTTTTCACAGACATTCAAACAAAACCTTTAGTTGTCAAGAATGTTCTGCAATATGTTTGGGCACTAAGACTATACACAGAATTTTTCAACAGTGACCAAATATAAACTTACGCATTTGATAATCTCCCTTAAGAGAGATTTGTGTGAAGAGACTAAGTCTCATGTCAGGGCAGCAGTTCAACTCTGGAGTGATAATGAAGTTAGACTCTCTGTGGTGGAAGATTTATAGCTAACCAAACAGTCAGGCCCTTGAGACAGGCTATCTTGATGTCTTGGAATGGAGGCAATTTGTGTTGGAGGTTGAGGGGACCGTCTCTTCTTGTCTCATCTTGCTTTGCATCTTCTCTTCTCTCCATCTTCACATTTCCCGTATGTCAGAGGTTCAAAAATCACTAGGGAACCCTCAAGGCTTTATCACAGAGGTGGTTTTTTTGGCTTTTGTGTTTATTTTTTTGAGCAATTTGTTTCATTCATGGCCAGAGCTGAAGGCACGCCTCTAATTTTTGGTTTTCTACTGACTCGGATGGTAAAGCCAACAATTCTGTCTTACTCCTCTTACACTAACACAGGTGATCTGTGGAAAAAACATCCAAAAGTCCAGCCTAAGTCCTGAACCACTACCTACCCCTGCACTTACAGTCTGAATAGTGTCAAGACTGAAGTGATCCTGTAATGGTTCTATTCCACTCCTGCCTATGAATTCTCATAAACGCAATTAATACAGGATGACCTTTCTGTCTTTCTCATATTAGCCTGATAAGACTAGCAGCGATGTGCCAAAGGCAAGTGATGACTCCAGGGAGCAGTTTTATTGCATGGGCCACATGGTAAGCTTCTTAAAAATCCTGTGGCACTCGGTGGCTTTGCTGTCACTCTAATATGAAGTCTCCTGACTCCATAATTTGAGAAGCATTGCATGCAAGCACTTCACTGAGAAAACACTCGAATACAGTGTGCTTTGTACAGTCTTGTGCTATGCACTTGTTTCTTTAGAACAGTTTGTCCCGACCTCTGTGAGCCTCTGCTCTCTTGGAAAGGCTTTGCCCTGGATGTTGATACTACTGTGAGGATTCTCCATTCATTAACAAGAGCTTTAATGACAGGTGCTGATGTTGGATGATTAGTTCTGGATCACAGATGCCACACACGCTCATCTCAATGGAATTGGATGAGACTTTTTATCAATTCCAGAGAATGCAGCTCAACTGCTCCACAGCCCATTGCTGGGGGGCTTTGTACCCTTCTAGCTGATGTTTGGCAGTGGGCATGGTGACCGTAGGCTCATGTGAAGTCAGAAGTTTTGTCTGAGGATGAGATGAGCAAGGGTGATTGCTGCCAGGTCCCAGGACACTATGAAATGTTTGCCCATCAGGATTGAGTTATGGCAGCAGCGATGGCTTTCTTTGGAGGCTGGTCACGCACAGCTGGGACGGTGAGGGCTTTGGAGTGGAAGTCGATGAATGCCTCTGTAGGGCGCAAAAAAGAGAAAGATTACCTCATTTTCTCTCTCTCTCTAACCTCAGTCGACTCTTTCTCTCTTTGTCTTCTCTCTCTTGACCCCCTGCTCTGCTTTTCCTAAAGAGTGAGTGCTGGTTGAAGTCCTGTAGTCCATTCTGCCATTATTAACAAAGAAACACACGCCTAGCAGTGATTAGGAACGGGAATTCCTATATTCTGTATTCCTGTATATGACTAGATCATTTTATTTGGCAATGTTCATCTAGTAATAAGGGTGGCAGACTAGACTGATGCACTAGAGTGCAAATAGACTTTGAGAATAAATCGATAATAATTATTAAATAGAACCCTTTTAATAGTGGTAATCTACGTTCAAAGTATTTTCAATTAAAATTTTGATACTGCTTTGTTCCTCAGCTCAGTATTAGCAAGAAAGGCTTGAACAGATACTACTTCAGTACACTAGGTTGCAGGCTAAGGGTTCTCCATAACTAACACCACAATCCAACATGGCAGCATTTCACTATGGACGTTATTGAGAATAAAAAAGCTGTGAATTTGAGGGAAATGTCTTGGTAAACCATTGTGGCATGAAAATGCCAGTGATTCTCTGCAGCTATCTTATTCTTTTTATTTTTTAATAGAAAATGCAAAGTATGAATAATTATCTATATTGAATGATAGGGATCCGTCTCACAGACGGATCGACCGATGAAGGATCAAAGAGGAATAGGAATGGAGAGGGGGAGGCTGTGTGAAACCTCCGACATGGAGAGCAAAAGATTGAGCTGAGAATATATAAAGGAGGTTTTGCAAGGAGAGTAATGACTTCACCTACTGCATAATCTCATTGTCCCACAGCAAACAAGAGTGGCAGTGTTTTGCGTGTAACTGGATGGTGTGGAGATCTGACTGGCCTAATGAAAAAGCCCACTGCAGCCTGACATTGTGGTTTGACGCATGTATTTCGTTTACATGGTGTTCGTAATGGAGCCTTTCCACCTGACCCGTTTGTAAACACACTGGACTGTGGCTTCCTAGACGAACCTTTAATTGCTCTTGCCTTCCTCTCTTTGTCTCCCACACGTCGTTTGCTGTTAGCAGCCTGCTCTGCTACATCACCTTGCCTAATCACAGCTTTCCCTCTCTCCTGGTTCACTGTGTATGTGCATTACAGCTTGAAATATTTGACTCAAGGCATCCAACGATTTACAGCAGGCATGAATAGGGTCCATTTTGAGAACATTAGTTCTCTAATATTTATTAGAGTTGTTCAGATTTTCCAGAGCCTGTCTTTAACAAACCTTTAGACTTGCTTTCAATTTTCTCCTTACTTCATTGTTCCTACTTTAATTTCCTTGAATGTCTGTACATTTTTATTGCATTGTATTCTAGGTTTATGTTCCCAAAGAGCCAGTCTCTCTTTATCCCCTAGAGTTAAACATGCTGTCTTTTGTTACTATGGCTTTAAGATTGGTTTTATCTTGATATACATAAGTGACCTCTGTTCTGGTGGTATAGTGCCTCATTATAAAAGCATTCCAGGCTGAAACATCCCTTATAACTTCAACATGAATAGGCAGAGCTAAACTGCTGTATTGTGTTTTGCAGCAGAATTTCCATATATGGACAGTATAAACTGGATGAAATTCATACTTCAGAATTCCAAGAAAAGCTTTAATCTGGCATGTTGGATTCAGACGGTGTTGGTATACATAGACTAAAGGTTCTGAGATGGACAAAAATTCTTTCAGGTGGAATCTGATGGCACTCGTTCATGCTAGGTAACTTTGCAGGCGCTGTCACTAGTAAAGGACAACCCGTACGTGTTTTTCAGGGCTGATATTGATACCAATTATTAGTAGATGAGGAGGCTGGCAAACATATGTGGCCAATATTAGTTCATCATAAGTTTGAACTTTGAAACATTTTGTGAAAATTCACCTGACTACAATTCCTACACTAAACAAATATGGTAACACTTTACTGCAGGCCACTGTTTATGACATTTGACATAACCCAACATTCATAAATGCTTATTCCCATAACTGTCATATACTATAAAAGTTACATTAGCAAATTTTGATCGAGGTTGGCTAAAATAGTCTTTATGGCAGATGAGGCCTATGGGAATAAACATTTATAAACATTTAGGGTTATGTTAGTTATCATGACAAGCTTATAAAGATGTCATGTAGCCTTATGAACAGTATCCTACAGTAAAGCATAACATTTGATGAAATACTGATGTTCACCGTCAGCCTGTTCTCACCACTCCACTCAGTATGGAATCAAACACATGCGCAGCTCATTACCAGTTTCAATCAATCCACTGAAGCTGTGGGGAGCACATTTAGCCAGAGGCATTTCTTTCAGTTGTGGATGGGTTAGAGAGGCGCATGGCTCACGTATGAGCTTTTTATCTGCAAGAAAACAAATAAAAATGGTGATTAGGGCCTTGCTGATAATTGGTCGCCTCTTAAAGAGGGGCACTTTTTGGCCTCTTGTTGGTTGTGGATTCAGCTGGAGTCAAATTCAGATTGAACGTGATGAAAATTCTGGCCCACTTAAAGCTCTGGTGTGCATACACAGCTGTGGAGTAGTGTTTAACCTTACATAGCACCTTACATCCAAAAAGAAAAAGTGTATGCTGTATGCTCCGGGAACTCCACTTAGATCATCTGTGATCTTCCTCAGCTCTCTAATCACAATACCTTCGTTCCTCTTTCTTCCTTCCTCTTCTCTAATTAGCATTCAGACTCTCAGAGGATTTTGTTTTGCTTACAGGCCCACACACTCCACCAGTGTTATTACCGTGCCTGAGAGCTCACTGGCCTTTGTTCCCTTTTAATTCTTTTCTTGTATGCATCCGTCATAGGATGTAGCTGCTCCTGCGTTATCAGCAATAGGTGAACTGAATGTAGAAGTGTTGGCCAATGTTGTACTTAATCCAGCAGGAAAGCTTAATGCTGTTTGTATTTTGTGAATTGCATCTTTTTACATTAGATTTAGGACCTAATCAACACGTGGTATACTGACTGACTGTTTAAACCATGTGTTTGAAAACAAAGGGATTCATCTTTGTCAGTTCCAAATGGATTTCCTAGTACCAGCTCTAAAATGAACTGTCTGTTCAAATACCCAGAGTGTTTTGTTCACAAAACAATAACTCTTTTTGCTCTATTGTCTTTTTCCTGGCATGATTCATATCACCCCCATTTTCAGCCAAGAGATATTTGATTGTGAAGCTCATTGGTCAATATCTTTTGGCATAAATGTACTGTGGAAATAAGCATGACTTGATTCCGTAATAGCTGTGTGATACTGTATGGGGCTGCAGCCGTCAACAGAGTCGACTATATTAATTATAAAAAGTTAACAATTTTTTTGTTGATATGTCATTCCCTTAAAAATGCACCCTAATATGTCCACTTTTTCTTTTTTCTGTACACTTATATTGCTTTTTTAGTCACTTTTTGTATGTACAAAGGACATGGAGCCTGTTTTCATGCTTATGGGCAGAATTAACTTTGTTTACTAAATTTATTGCTAAATTTCCTTTATCTATCTATCTATCTATCTATCTATCTATCTATCTATCTATCTATCTATCTATCTATCTATCTATCTATCTATCTATCTATCTATCTATCTATCTATCTTAATTCCAACAAAGGTCAATACACACTACACACACAGAGCAGTGAGGCTTCTGTCATTTCTTAGCATCATAAGAAAATATTATTCATGGCAGAGACAGAACTTTAAACAGTGCCAGCAGCAAAGGGAGAACTTGAAAGCAAGACCAAACGAAAGTCACAGCACACCAAGCACAAGAAACAAAGCAGAGACAGTAATGAGTTCCGACACATTTTGCAGTGGTTTAGTGCTTTTAATTAACTAGCCTTAGAGGCTAATCTCAGCCCAGTAGATGTAACATTAGCCTACGCATTGGAAAATGAAATGGCTCATTTAAGGTTCAGTTTAATTTAAACATACAGGGACAATGCACAGATGCATTACATGCATAAATATTTTGTTAAATGTGCAGGTTTAGCTATTTTTTAAAAGTATAACCGATTATAGAAGTAAGTTGAATCCGCTTTCGCTTAAACAAAGGTATGCAGCACTTACGTGCTTTGCCACCCACATCTTACCAGCCTTTAAACGGGATGCACATAACAAGGCTTAGTATTCCCAGGGATACATGGATCGGTATGGATCAAAAGCCATTTTCAGTTGTTTTTTACCCTGTCAGCAGTGCTAGCTCCATCAAATGTTAGGACCCTGTGCAATCCTCCAGTACAATCACAGGTAAAGAAATACAAGCGTGGGAATAATTACACGCTCTGTCAGTCCCCTGGATCACTGCTGTCTGCTTACCTGTAATGTGTCGTCTCACGCTCCTGACAGCACAGCCTGCTGAAGGACTGTCAAACAAGCTGTGAATCGGGCTTTCAGCTGCACTAACCCATATGATGAATACTAGGCATTTCAGAATCCACCTGCTTAAGAACTGAAAAGCCTCTGTGTCACCTTTTCTTTGTAATGCTATTAGTGTTTAGCCTAGCATTTAATTGAATAGCTTTTGTAACAAGTGTGTCAGTCATTTCTCTTAGTTGAGGTAGGGCTGCAAATTAGGGTTTCTGCACTCAGAGGCGCAGTATACAATTCTGATATTTGACCTCAACAGCAAAGCAAACACACCCCTCCCTTCAGTGCTGCTTCAGACGCTCCGCCATTCAAATCCATGGATGTGAATGGATGACATAAACAACAAAAATAAATTTGTTACCCACCTGTCAAACAGCAACCTCTTCATCCCTTTTCATGTCTTTTAACTCTTGAGGATGAAGTCAGCGTCTTTTTCGCCAGCTTCTAGGTAGGAATTCCCTATTCCACCATGAATGTTGCAGCAGTTAGGCTACATTCAGGTGCCTCAGCCTCTTGTTTCCACTGTTTAAGGTGGAACGAGAAAATGCGAATGGGAAGACAACTTCAGCCTCGTCACCTCTCTCTCCATTGATGAAGCACCTCACGGTGAACTCGGAGCTGAAATGCCCTTGCCTAGTCTAAGAACTTTGATTTTCTCTTCTTTGGCTGTTTTCTGACCATCTCTCCTTTTTGTGGAGTTCAGCACCTTGCCCCCAGGAGATGTTCTCTGAATTTGACAAAAAGTGTAACAGATTAAAACTGTATACTGCACCCTTAACCTAGTAACCTAATAGCCTAAATAAGAGGCAGATGACATGACGTGAAGCAGCATCTCTGCTTTGCGTTTATCTATAATTCTATAAAAAGGCGGGTTCAAAGAGAAGTAAAATCATTGAGAAACACCAGTAACACTTGCCTGACCACATCTCTTCATGTAAAAATCTTCCCATCTGAATGGTAGTTGTGAAATACAGACTTAAATACAGTAAGTAATAAGCCAATATTATGCTGATATGCATTGCAGTAGCTACACAGCGCCTAATGACAGTGTAGATCGGGTTGTGTCAGGGCGGGTCACGGCAGAGGGAGCTGCTAAGGTCACCTCCCCAAGTTTTGCCTTCTTCAGTAACCCTCCCTTTGCCGCTGTATCTTGCAGCAAGCAATTTCTTCTTTTATGGTGGAAAAGAATAATAGATACCATATCATTTCAAAAGCTTCCTAGTGTTTTATAATCTGTTTGAATGGCTGTGGTTAATGGCATACTCCATCATTTTTCCTAATCTCAATGTATAGCATAAGGGCAATCATTTCCTTGCCCTTACAATAGAAAAGAAAACCCATTGACTTAAAACAGGCTTACAATAGAAGCCAATAGAAGCCTTCAGTACATGCCCATTGGCTTTCAGTTATGAGTCTGTTTTGAGTCTAGTAATTATTTTCCATCGTAATTGGACATGTGATACAAATGAGAGCCAGAGATTCTTTTTGAAAAACAGTATAATTTAAGTAAATTTAAGTAAACAAAGTGTGAACGTAAAAACATTGTTTGATAATTGATGTCATCAGCCTTGGCTGGGCTTTGTCTGAGTGCTGCAGGCTTACGTTTAGTTTGGCTTTTAGTGTTCACTATGTTTTTGCTGAGAGGAGAAAAGGCAGGAACCGACCTCTCCAGCACCGATGACTAGGCCGTGGCCCTTCTAGTGGCCAGCTGTGAGTACAGATGGTCCACTCCTGCCCGGAAATGTCACATGTGGCCTATAATATCTGTAGCTCCCACAGTGCACTGCGACTATCCTGACAGCCAGAGAGGTTTGATAAACCTCATACAGTCCCAGAATTCTTTGCACGCCACATGCAGGGGACCTGGAATTCAACTCCCTGTGAGGCTGAGGGCATGTAGGCTTACTTGTGGTCCTGTTACCCACAGTGAGGATGGTAGTTTACTTTGGAATTGGCAGCCGTACCTTTGGGGCGTTTTAATTCATTTGAACAGCAGGAAACACCTTCATCTGTGCTTTGCTGTGTAGCATGGGCAGTCTATTCAGTCTGTCTTTCCTCCTCTCTCTCACCTAGGGGTGAGCAAAATGGCAAAAAATATCATTTAAAAATATACTTTTCTGCCTGGGTTGATCTGTTACATCAAACAGATGACTAAAAACACTTCAAAAACAGTTTTTATATATTTTTATGTAATATTTTTAAATATTCACAAGTATTCAAGACCTATAAACCGTTATTCAAGCAAGCCCAAATAAAATAAGACAATGGCGTATTGGGCTTGCATCTAATCAGCTACTTCTTAGTATGTAATTTATGCAGTTTTGTACACTGGCTGTTGTTGACAGGCTTTCTATTTTTGTCTGTATTTTTATGATACATGCATTTCAGTGTTCCAGATATACTGATGATACCCATTATATAATCTGAAAAGTGTGTCGTGATATAATTCATCATGATAACAATAGCATCACATTGCCCACCCCTGCTCTCATCCTGTGTTTGTTTCTTTATTTCTTTCTTCCTTATCTCCCACCTCAGCAGTGGGTCTGCTGCATCAGTGCAACACTATTCTGCATTCTGAAACATGCATGGAGAATCAGAGACAAACAGGCAAAGAAGAGCATTCAACACAGAGCGGAAACAGATGGAAGACCAAAGGAAAAAAGAAGAAACTGGAAAGGCAGAATGACACGAGCCTCGTGCTTTCAGCTCTCTCTCCAGCTCTTTATTAGCTTGGGAATAAGCTCAGACGACAGAGCTATTTAGTGCGATCTCAGTGTGCTTTGTCAGTGTCCATCAGGACAGAGAAATAGTGAATAAATGCTGCCGTCCGTCCCCGTAACGAGGTCACTCAACGAACAGAATGCTCCAGAACATCTCCTTCACTGTTTACTCCACCATTAAACAGACATGAAAGCAGCACTAGAACATCCACTCACCTACTTCTGTCAGGAGCACTCTCCTATTTTTATCCAAGTGTGATTTTTGTCTCACTGTCTGACCTCCTGCACATTGCCATCTTTAGATAGCTTTATGAGGTTCAAAATGGATTAGCAAAACTAAATCTTTCAAAGGGATCAGTGGCTTATAACTGTGTCTTATTTAGAGATAGCTCAAAAATCAGATATACGCAGTTTCTCCTTACCCTGAACGTAGACAATCAGACATGCTTGGTGTCTGAAGTATGTCTTTAGTTTTGCACTACAGCTTCAAGGCCTATGTAGCTAATAAGTAAGCTTATAGCCCCCTGCTAGCATAGACCTAATTGCATGATAATCCCAAACGTGGTTAAAATTTCAGGCTTCACAATGACTGCTGCTGTTGTTTTTAGCTACATGCAGTGCTGTGCAAAAATCAGAGACCACATCTCAAAAAGTCAGAATCATGTTCAAGTTAATCGTTTTCAGGGATTAATTTGAAGAGATTAGCTGTAGGAGAAAAATCTAGCTCAACTCTCACATCAGCTCTACAAAAATCTCTATCAAATTATTCTGTACATCCGTCACGCATGGGAGTCTGCATTCGGACTCCAATTCCCAGAATACACCGGGAGATCAGGTGACCTCGGACATCGACAAGCGCTCACAATCACCTGACTTAAATGTCTACATCTGTGTGTCATTTTAGTCTAAACTCTATTTTAAAGCCCGGGCTGTAGATAGAGTCAGTGCGAGGATTGATCACATGTATGACCTTCTGTATTGGACTACGTCTTTTGCCTTCCGTTTTGGTACCGTTGCTGTCTTCTGGATATTGGTTTTTGACCCTTTGCTTGAACTCTGTTTACTCTTGGTGTTTTGCCCCTGTTTGGATTTGGTTATCTGGTTTATCATTAAACCTCGTTTTCTTCCATCCGCAAGTGTCCAGAACTCATCGCTTCGCGTTACAACATCCTTCCATTGTGAGAGGCCTCTCAGCACTATGGGTCTGAAAGGCTGTCATGAAGTTCTTACTAAGATAGGGAAACGAATACAAAAGAAGAAAAACATTGCATATCAAACAAAGACGCTGATGATGTCCTCAGAACTATGGACTGACCACTCCAGTGTGGACTGCAGTCCAGACCTCACATCACTGAATGCGTTTGGGATTACTTGGTTCATCAGAAGCAGAAAGTGCTTCTTCTAAGAGAGAGAACAAATCTCCTGAAAAGAATGGAAACTGTAATAAAAGCAAGGGATTTAGTTTGTTTGTATAGATAACAGTTTTTTGTATGTTGTCTGTGAGCATTTGGGCGACTCTCCTTTCTCAGCTTTTCACGCAAAGATGTGTGAAAAGCAGGTTGTTTTCTGCATAGTCACTGCAGACAACGCTGAGTGGGGGCCAAGTATTGATCCCCACCAAACAATACCTAATGAGCACAGCTAAGCACATTCATCAAGTTGACTAAAATCACTGTGACACTTTAGAGCTGGAAATCACCTATCAGCTTCTTAATAGCTGGCTTGCCATTACTGGGTGCTGAACCCTCTCTATGCACACTTCTTGTTAAAAGTTTAGGATGACTAATGACTATGATTTCAGTTTAATTCAAAATGACTTTTTTTCTTTGTTGATATACACCAAATACCATATTTAAGACCACGCAGTTTTTTAAAGTAACTATCACATGTAAATATTTTACATGATATTTGTGACAGTGCTACTTTGGTAAGAATGCCATAACCTACACATTTCCTCTTGTTGCGATGTCAGCATTCAAACATTTTAGCTGTTTAAACCACCTTTGGGACAAAAAATTGCAATATGTGCTTTTAACAATAGTTTTGATGAGAAACCTGTCAAACCAGCATTTAGGCAAAAACCTACTCTTCATACTAAGGACTTACATTGGGGAAATATACCCAAAGTAATGGTAAATGGCTGTTTTATGCTACCCATTTTAGGTATTTCCTAATTAAAATGTTTTTAAATGAGAAGTAACAGCAAGAAAAGTGAAATCTTTAAAGGAACGAGGTATCCTCAACCCTTTAACAGGAACATGTGTTTATACTGGCTATAGTTTAGTTTATCTGTGGTCTGCAGGATACCTGAAGGTTTTGAGCCTGAATATTTTCCCTAACTTCTGTCCAAAGAGCCTCCCTTCTACTTACAGCCCAATACAGAGCTCTTTTTAACAGGAGATTAGTGACTGGCCCCTTTGGCTTACCTGGCTCTGCCCCATCATGCCTGCACACAGTAAGGTCTGTGTCTAAATTCAGCCATATTCCACTGACCGACACTTTCACGACTTCTGGACAACAGCATAATTTGATATCAGAGGGGGAAACAAGAATAAATCTGATTGTCCTTTAACAAGTCCAGCCTGAATTCTCAGCCATTCACACTTTGTGATGTGACGTTGTCAGCTTTATATTTCTTCCTGTGAGGTATTGTGACTGTGGAGCCACTAAATTTTCATATATCCGTCGGGCCCTGCCTAACAGGCTCAGAACATCTCCACAAACCTGCTTATAACGAAAAATCTGTTCTGGTAAAAGTTAACACAACAGGCCCAGTACGCATTAAATTTTGAACCGCCAAGATATTCCTCACCAAGGAAGAGAGTCCTAAATTAAAAACACCTCCCTGCTCTCTACACTGTCTAAAAGGATTTTTCGGTCCTGTCCGGATTTAACATTACATGAACTAACACTTTGTGTAAGAGCTTTGAGCCCCACTCTTCATCTGGAAAAAAATCTGAGCAGAAAATTAAACACTGAAACTGCATTAGAATAACATTCAAATTAGGTTAAGATAATAGCCTATAAATTATGAGTGAGATTCCTAATGCAACAAAATGAATATCCATGCAGAGACTTAGCCCCATGAATCTTTATTATGATTGCGGCAGTGCTACACTGCCGAGTTATTTTTCACCAATTAAGAACCAAAGCAGAAAGTCCAGAAGCAGTGCACATGTTGATGAAGTGATTGGGCACGGGTCTGTAGGCATATGTAGTGTGTTTGAAGCAGTTGTAGGCATAGGTAATGTGGTATTTACATCACAGAACACTTTTCTGGATGGATCATCAGTATTGTCAGTACTTCTAGAACACTAAACAAATGCATATATACTTTAAAAAGACAGATTTAGACCAATTATAGGTTCTACAAACACTAGCAGTCAACGTATAGTAACCATGATATCTGATGCTGTGGTGAACACTTACTACACCTTCACATTAGCAGCTGTCAGAGTGACGGGGACCCATCATTCCCATCATCTTGTCAGTATTTGTAATACATTGATCCGCTGCGTGTTTCACACGGTGAGCATAATTACTCCCGTTATAATTAGCGCAACACAGTAATGAAACATTGAATACAAATCACTGCATTTATCGTTTTTAGTTATATTAGTCATTTTTAATGTGGCACTACTGTTTTTTTTTCCAGTTGATCAAACCTCAAAAAACGAAATACTGTGACGCATATCGTGTAACGTGCCTAAGCTGCATTTTTAAAAATTAAAGCTTACACTATTAAAATATATCATCAGGGTGATATTCAGTTGGTCAGTTAAGACAGGGGTTCCATATAGAACCATAAACTGTAATATGCTTAAGTGTATCTTTGCACGGTGAAATATCCTCAGAATAATGGAGAATGTATTGTATATGGTTCTTTATAGCACCAGAAATGGTTCTGCTATTATATGCATTTCTGGGGCTATATAGAACCCTTTTCAAAAGGTGCTGTGTAGAACCATATACAGCACATTCTCCATCAAATGAACCGCTATACCATGCAAAGAACTTTTTAAACAAGCTGTTCCTATTTTAAACAAAACTGATATACAGTTAATATACAGTTTATATTTTTCACTTTCTCAAATAAAAAGCTGTACAGTGTACAAGCCCACGAGCAATGACAGTAGTTTCTTAAAACATAGACAATCTTGAGCTGATATTAGTGACCAGTTGCCTCCTCGTGTGAACGTACAGTTAGATGGTCGCTCCACTCAGAGCTTCTGAAGTCACACATGTTTTTGTGTCTGTAAATGTTTAATACCTGCATACACTGATTTTCAGTAGGCCGATCTAGCAGTACTAAACCTGCCTATACAAACAGGAACCTGTGGTACTGATAGCTTTGTTCAAAATGGTTTTAATTAACAGTTAACCCTTTAAATCCCTGTGACTCCACAGAAAGATAAAACGGTTAAAAAGGCCACTAATAAATATCAGTATTACTGGCCAACCAATAAATTGGTCTAGCATTGCCATCAGGTGATGTCAGTGTGAATTCTGACACCACATTGTTGTGTATGTAAATTTTTCACGTTTGATGTCACTTTCTCAGTGTTTCTCCAGGTATCATGCAAGGTGACAGACTCTGATATTGTGAACTGTGGCTCCAGAAATAGAAAAAACAAACAGAAAAGACCCCTAGGCGCGCACACACGCACACACACACACACACACACAGTATTCACACATCCACACTATTCATGCTCAGAGCCCTGAGAGAAAAGGCCTAAAACGGCAGCGACTTTTCTTCTTTCTTCACAGCTTTACACACACACACACACACACACACACACACACACACACACACACACACACACACACACACAAAATAGGAGCCATTTTCCCCTCCTTATTTTACAGTGTAGTCTCTGCCACCCGCAGCGTGCTGTATTTAGCGACTGTGAAACAATTTCATCAGCCTTGCAGCTCCCTGTCCCCTGTACAATTCTTTCTAAATGGATCATCAATGAGCTGTTTAATAATACGACCATTATTAGGCTCTCATATGATCATGATGTTCTCCAGAGCCTTCAGTTACAAAGTGGAGCTAGTCGTTTCATCCTGTCATGCTTATTTGATCAAGCCTTATCATATCTGTGATAGTTTATTTACATGGCGATATGAAAGTTGCGTACACTTTCATTCTGGTTTACTCAAATGTCACTTGTAATCTCAATCACTGATCAAGATGTCTTTGCCTGAAGACAGACAGGAAAGGCTTCATTTTACAAACAGTCAGAAAACATGGAGTGTCCTCTATTGAGGAAAAACTGAAAAAAACGGGCAACTGCTCAGGCAAAACTACTGAAATTCATGAAATGTGGAAAAAGTGTTCATGTGTTCATCAACACCAAAGATTGCATGTGTCACTCTTTGTGCATAAGGTGCTGATAATGGTTGAGGCCATGTTGTAAACAGTGGCACAGGCTGCTGTTTGTAAGCAGAGATAACGGAGGCCGCACTCCTTCTGGGATTTGCAGAATGCTGGAGCACATAAACAAGCAGGAGAGAGAGAAGGGGAGGATGGAGAGGAAGACAATAGATATACTCATTAGTAGTCTATGTGCAGAAATCGGACAGTCTGAGGCAAGTGTGTGTCACTTTATGCATTTGTAGAGAAAAATATGCAATGTGTGCTTTTTGGTTCAACAGCTGAACTTGAACAGAATCATTATTACTAAACTAATACTGGATATTGCTATCAGAATACACATCAGTGAACACATCAGAAAAGATCGTATTACACATGCACAGCTCAAGATTGACATCATTTAATTGGCAGGAATGTAGTGTTAATAATGCTCTCAAGAGGCAGATTCAAACCCCAGTCTCTTGCAGGCAGGGAGTGACTTAACCACTCTGCCATATAGCCAGTTACAAATAACTACTAGAACTATTAAAATTAAAATCTGTTCTTAACTAACTGTAATAAATCCTCAAATAAATATATTACACACACACACACACACATTTATTTTGCTTTTTGTGGTCAGTTGCTGTTATGAAACAGAGGTACCTGATTTGCCTAGAACACATTATTAAAAAAAGACAGAACAAGGTGGAAGTTAGTTTCTCAGATGTGGTTTCTGTAGTAAGACTAGCTCTGGTACAGCTTGTCCACTAACTAAGCTAACGACATTAGCAGATGTTGGCAACATTGAGAAACAATGAACAGATATTTGTCTGACAAACGTACATGTTGGCACATCATTAGCTGAAGATCCAGCCCAAAAACCTGATGATTTCCCCTGGCTATGTTTGAGCAATAATGCATGTTTTTTAAAATGTATTCCTCTATGTGCTGCCAAAGTTTTGGTGCTACTCTTTTTAGCCTCTAATAATTAGTGCTGTTGCCTCAGCATGCACATCCCTAGAATGTTAGTTTATAATAAAACAAATTGATGTAATAAATTACCACTTTAGTATTCAGATAAGCAAAAATAGAAAGAGAATTTGGGCTAGGTTATATAGACGCATCTAATCTCCAAACATGTAGAAATACTACATAAAATCAATGCTAGAATCAGTTTATCTGAACGACTGTGACTCTGTGACAAATCATGAAGGTTTACCTATCTCACCCTCTCATTTGCTGTCATTGCTTTGTGCAGAGAGGTGGCACAAATCGATCAGTTCCTGCAGGAGACGGCAGCACGGGAGGCGAGCGCGAAAGTGCGCCTGCAGCAGTTCATCGAGGAGCTCCTGGACAGAGCTGACCGTGCTGAGAAACAGCTCCAGATCATCAGCAGCTGTGGAACAACACCAAACGGCAGCCTGGGCTGCTGTAGCCTGCAGGGCTCCAAAGCCAATGGACGACAGGTATTCATCATGATTCTACACCCCAGTCATTTTCACTCTGCAGGACCAGGGAGCAACTACAGAAGCATCAGTGCATGTGCAAATGAAAAAGGCCACATTGTTATCAATTGTATTATTGGCTGTGATTCCAGTATGAGACATAATAAATAATAATAATGATAACAACAACATTTTTAGGTATACACCAATAGTGTATGGTTGCAGAGCATTACAGAAAAATAACACTGTAGTTATAACAACCGCATAATTAATAAAATAATGTTTTTGCACTGTAGCCTAGCATTACCAGCGTCATCTGAGTAAATCGTTTGTCGGAAATCTACAAATCTGCAGAACTCAAAAAAAATGTACCATTATATCAGTGAGGTGTATAAACAAAAACGAGCAACTGCAAGTTTTCAGACGGTTGGCTTAGCAACCCAAAATTTCCAGTTATTATGAAATGGACCAATGAATCCACAAAAATCTGGAAAATTTGGTACGGAAAACGTTAGGGCTGACCCTAACAGCATTTCACATGCTTTGTTTAATCTTTGGTATTTCTTGAATACTAACCATATTCTTATGTATGTTCGTGTAAGTATAAAGTATATCCAGTTGCCGGCAGATGTTCTAATTAGAAAAAGCTACCATTTTAATCAGTGCCTTAGTCCACGCTGGCTGTGTCAGGAGCCCTTGCATCCTAGCACTTTTTCAGGAGGTTAATTTCTAATGTTCTCAACTACAATTAAACTAATCATTTACTAAAATACTTTGATCTTGTTGCCCTGCAGCTCCTGCGCTGTACTAATATAATAAGGACGATTCTCTTCTCTGACAACAGCTGCAGAAAAACTTGTGACTTACTTGCTGTTTGTGCTTAAACCAACTGGTCAACTGGAAAATTGTGAAAAGAAATTACATAGATCAGACTTGGAATCACTCAGTTATTTGAGACGATTCATCAAACTAGTCATGCCTTCATGCTATAACAGCCTCTTGTCACAGATTTAGCTTGTTCTGTAATAACTGTTCTATTTAAAATGATATCATTTACGTTACACTTTTTGTAGCTTAAATATAAAGCCACCAAATACTAGCCAGAGAAATGAAAACCGATGTTACCAGTATTCAAATTATTCAGGTCTGCCCTAGAAAAAGTATGGAAGTGTAAAATGTAAAATGTGTTGCCACTCAGAGAGACAGAGAGAGAGAGATAGAAAACAAGTGTGACATGGTGGTGACTTGCTCTGCTAGTTGTCTGCTCATTCAAACCTCACTGGATGTAACAGTGATTATAATGACCCATATTTAGAGCATTTGTTGAAAAGCAGTCTTAGTTTCACTGATGACTTGGGTTAATTTTTTTGGGGAGCGTTATCCATCCATGCCGTAGATAAATCAGGCAGGCAAGCAAGCGAGGATCTCTCTCAAGATACACACAAACCACAGAGGCTGACGTGTGGAAGATCTGCAATTTTCTCATTAATTTGTACAGAGCCCGCAAATCCAATCACAATGAAAGCATTTGAAATTTTCATTCAGGGTGTAGATAGGAATGCACTGAGCTGTGAGCATCAGAATTAATCGAGGAAGAAGCTGGGTCTTGTCCTCTGGGCATAACAGCACTGCATACTCTCCCCTGGATTCTCACATGGCTGGGCTCTAACAAACAAACATATATTTACTATCATATAGAAAACGTCATATTAATCATTTTATTATTCGCATTTTGACATTATTTCAAATCAATTCTTGATTTGGGAAAATTATTTACAGTAGCCTATTTCTGCAGGGCACTCTGTGGCCATTCCACTTTTGACTTATGTATTTTTAATAAATATGATCAAATATTTTTTCCCTTTAACTCTTAAGATTAACAAGGACTATGTTAGGCTGACAGCAAGCAGGGAGGAGTGAGAAGCCCCCTGCTCTACAAACATGGCTGTGCCAAGACGGCATAACAGTTTTCTTCATCACAAACATTTGTGAACTATTGCCACAATAAAGACAGCATGCATCCAAAGTGAAGCACTTATGAATGTTGGCTTGCCTGCTCATGTACAAATACAAAAACATTTTATGACTACTATGTAGGGTCTAAATAGACTACATTAGTGATGTGCTCTGTACATGTGTGCTTGTAGGGGAGTCTCCGATTGATCAGTCTCTTAGCAGGCCAATCTCAAAAACTAATCCTGTAGAATGAAAAATATGAAGCAAATGTTAAGCAGAAGACAGAACATTCTGGAGAAACATTTTCCAAATGGTCACCAGAACTGCACTGCACTGCACAACAACAATGAGAACTGTGATAACTATAAAAATATATAATAATAATAATAATAATGTCTGACATCAGTAGAAAACAGCAACCCTTATGAAAGTTTTACTAGATATCTACAAAAACAAAAAAACTACAAAAAATGCTAGCTTGCAGAACATTTTCAAAAGTTTCTCGTGGGTGGATCATCAGCTAAAAAATGTTCAAAACCACACATTGTACCGAAATATTGAAAGAATGCAAACCTAACCAAGTCCGTGGCCATGCTTTTGCTTCACTGCCAATAACAGGAACATTAAAAAGAAGTCGTCTTATTAGGGCAGAGATCTGACCTTGCTGCTGTAAACATCAAGCTTGTTAGCCCAAGAGATAATGCAGACAGACTTGGTTCATTTTAATGTCAGTAGGCTGCTTTCCAGTTAATTCAAGTACATTTCATTGAACATTTTTTCCGTTAGAAATCTGAGTTAGGATGAAGTACAGCATAGAACATAGACCGTTTTATCTAAAGATTTAAAGAAAAAGGAACTTACCAATTATAACACAGTCAATATCAGCCTAAAACCCTGATCAGAGCATGCTTAGTGCTTGCCTTTCTGCATTCATTAGGAGAGAATGTGAAAATGTGAATGTGCCCACACACACTGGCTCTCTAAGGACCCCCCACCCCCCCTCTAGGACACACTGTAAAGCAACACCCAGCACCCACACCCGCCCACCATAGTGCAGGGACATCTCAGTCCACCTTCAGTCAGTGGGCAGGGCTTTTGTTCAGCCAGTTCTATGGTCAGAGTGCAACAGTGACTCACAATGACAGCACTACCAAATACAGGCTGTGCTCCCAAAATGTGACCCCATGGCCTATATTCCCCTTGCCCACTGATAAGTCTGCATTCATGATGTCAGGAGAAGGACACAGTGTATCAGGAGCACACTGAGATTTGGAACAGAGCCTAAGTAGAACGAGAGAAACGAGAGAGAGAGAGAGAGAGAGAGAGAGAGAGAGAGAGAGAGAGAGAGAGAGAGAGAGAGAGAGAGAAAGGCAGACAGAATGACAAACTGAGGATATGTGGATGACTGAGTTTTGGCTACTCCCTGTTTTCTGCTTTTGCACAAGGGCACTTTAATTGACCCAGGAACAGCATGGAACTATAGTTCAAAGTATTCAACTATATATTTAAAGTAGTTCAGCATTGCTGTTTTACCATACTGAGATTACTTAAAGTACAGCAAGAGAGAAAGGGGCAAAAATAATGAGCGGGATGCAGCGGAGATTACATTATCCCAGCTTTAGCATGGCATGCTTACGAGTTATAAACATGTATTCTGCGGCTTAGCGTGACAGTCAACAAGAATACAGGACTGAATTACCTTCACATTACACACACAGGGAGCAGCTGGATATCTCCTCATAACTTTTTTGCTGCCCTTTTTGAACACTGCCACATACCTCAGTACTTTCAGAAAGAGGCATGACTGTCATCATGGTGATGTGGCTGGGCTCGGGACTTAGAGTGACAAGTCTCGTGAACCGTTTTGGAGGCCGCTCTTTCAAAATATATTCCCTTAGTTGGTGGTGGTAGAGTGTGAACGTATCTGTCCAAACTCTCACTGAGTGTTCAGTAGTGTTAAGGCTTGGTTTCTGTGAATGCCACAACTTATGATTTACATCACGGTCATACTCAAACCATTCAGTGACCCCTATTTACCCTGTTAATGGGGACCGTATTATCATACAAGAAACCACTCCCCAAGATTTGTTTAATCATTGGCTAAAAGGTGATCAGTGCAAATACCTTCGTATTGATTTCCAGTGACGCTTCTCTTTAAGGCAAATGCCCCCAAAGCATAAGAGAGAGACACTGAATGACAATGAAAAGGTCAGAGCATTCCGGCTTGTACTGTTCTCTCAGTTTACATCACATATGCACTCATCGACTTTTGGAGAATATGGTGAAGGGTGACAGCTGACCAAATCACGCTTTTTTCTACATCTCTGTAGACGAGTGCCTTCATTTTTTTTGCAGCGTTGAACTCTCATATGTCTAATCGTCTTTGGAGGAGCTTATTCACTGCAGCCCTTGTAGAATATGCCTTTCTTTGTATTTGTGGATGGACTGTTCTTGCTGACAGTCTGATCACTATTGCATTGACATTCTCAATAAACTGAGGAGCAATTTTTCTTGTTTTTTCTTACATAATCTTACTAATGCATGTGCATTAAAGTCACTGAATGTGCATTTTCCACCATAAATGTCCATACTTATTTACTGAATCTTTCCTGTACATCTAAATGAAGATAACTAGTCACTGTTGTACTAAAGAACTGGCCAGTTGAGCAGTCTTTTTGACTGAAGCAGCCGCCCTTGTCTTAATAATGAATCCTCTTTTAAAGTCTGATCTTTTTCTCTTGCTATGTTGATTCAAAAGGTCAGCTGGGCCTGCTAAGCACTTTTTGTACATTACAGAGCCTGGTAGGATTAATTGCTTAATTGTATCACACCTGTATGTGCACTTGTTACGCTTCTCAAATAATTTATCCAGGTTTTTCTTTTATCACTGTATTTTGTGATATTATACCCTATTTTGCCAGAAGTATTCACTCACCTGCCTTTACACGCATATGAACTTGAGTGACATCCCATTCTTAATCCATAGGGTTTAATAAGATATTGGCCCACCCTTTGCAGCTACAGTACTGTGTGAAAGTTTTAGGTATCTAAGCAACTTTTTAAACAGTTTACCTCAGCAGTGAGTTTATCACAATATACATTAGAATAAATTTGTATTCATAATTCAGATAAACATAAAAACAATACAAAGTAACAAGAACTTCTTGGATCTATATTTTTCCTTGACACCTTCACAGCCGCCACAGAGACTCGTTAATATCATCAATGACATCATGAGCTCAATTTACTGAAGCACTGATTGGTCAAACCAGGAGCTGCTTTTTAACTACATATAATACTGGGCTTCCTCAATACTGGCCACTATTATATAAATAATCATTATTAATTAATATTCTAGAAATTTTGTTTACTCAAGTATTAACATTTCTTAGCAAATAAACACAATCTACACAAATAAATAGATTTTGAAAATGTGTCTTGGGTGCCTAAGACTTTCGCACAGTACTGTATAACAGCTTCAACTTTTCTGGGAAGGCTTTCCACAAGGTTTAGGAATGTGTTTATGGGAATTTCTGAACATTCTTCCATCATTTGTGATGTCAGACACTGATGTTGGACAAGAAGGCCTGGCTCGCAGTCTCTGCTCTAATTCATCCCAAAGGTGTTCTATCGGGTTGAGGTCAGGACTCTGTGCAGGCCAGTCAAGTTCTTCCACACCAAACTTGCTCATCCATGTCTTTATGGACCTTGCTTTGTGCACTGGTATGCAGTCATATTGGAACAGGAAGGAGCCGTCCCCAAACTTTTCCCACAAAGTTGGGAGCATGAAATTGTCCAAGGGGCTGAACTCAACTCCTGAAAAACAACCCCACACCATAATCCCTCCTCCACCAAACTTTACACTTGGCACGATGTAGTCAGACAAGTACCGTTCTCCTAGCAACCGCCAAACCCAGACTTGTCCATCGGATTACCAGACAGAGAAGCATGATTGGTCACTCCAGAGAACATGTATCCGCTGCTCTAGAGTCCAGTGGCGGCGCTTTACACCACTGCATTCCACGCTTTGCATTGCGCTTGGAGATGTAAGGCTTGGATGCAGCTGCTCGGCCATGAAAACCCATTCCATGAAGCTCTCTACGCTGTTCTTGAGCTGATCTGAAGGCCACATGAGGTTTGGAGGTCTGTAGTGATTGACTGCACTTCGTGGCTGAGTTGCTGTCCTTCCCAATCACTTCCACATATATATATATATATATATATATATATATATATATATATATATATATATATATAATTATAATCCCACTGACAGTTGACTGTGGTACATTTAGTAGTGAGGAAATTTTACGACTGGACTTGTTGCACAGGTGGTGTCCTGAATACTTTTGGCAATATAGTGTACATATTTAAAAATCACATTAGAACTGTAGCATAACTGAAATACTCTATCAATTGGGCCTCCAGATAGCCCCTCCAATGCATTACATCTATCCAAACTAAGGGCCACCTAGCATTGACAATTAAAAAAGATTCAAGAGAAAAACCTACCTTTCTTCTTTGCCAATAAAATACGGCCATTATTGTCCTAATAGGCTACACAACTGGCAGTGTAGACCCCAGCACTAGAACTATGTTGTTTGTCTTGAGTGACAGGCCAACATTTTTGAGTCCAGGTGTTCATTCTGACAACGATGTGAATTTTTGTTCATCATTCTTGGCATGAGTGGTTTGCGATCCTGTTTTCTCCTTCTCTTTCTCTCTCCAGCCTCTATCCTGTAAGATCAGTTCAGAAGTGTTTTTTCTGTATTTTATTAAATTATTGCCTCCTTTCCTACTGTTTTTATTTAGCATCAGTTCACAGCAAATGTCTTTTCATCTGGTTTCCTTTTGCTGGGACATGTGTATAATGCTGCATCTTTCTTCTTGGTTCTAAAACAGTGTGAGCATTCAGCCTCTGACATTGCTTCCCAAAATCAGGAGTAATTCAGTGCGGTTTAAAGTGACATTTACCATTGTATAGGCTTGAATACGAGATTTCATAAATGTTGGCATTTTTTATAGTTTAGTTAGTGACCATATGTGTCTCGCTCACATTTTTTTTCTCTCCAACCTTCTATTTTCTCTGTCTCTGATGCAGAGGAACTCCAGTATCTCTGGATCGAGGGGCATGTACCAAGTGTCTGATCGACGCTCCTCCCCCAGCACTGGGTAAGTTTCTTTTGGGTAGTTGAGTTTAAGCCTGAATGCACTTTATTTTGGCTAATCTTTTATGCACTGGCTTTAGCAGACAAACTAATAAATCCAGCAGACAAAACAATTTGTGAAACCATCAGTTTTCAAGAACAGCAGTCCAGGCTACAAATGTGCATTCTACCTAAAGCCATAGTAAACCCACACTGCTGCCTTGCTGTTTTCTTTGCAAGAATAGAGAAAAATCAGGCAAGTATAGGCAGTTCTGAGCCATGGAGCAGCTCCTCCATTAGGTTTATCTCAGAACAAGACAACAGCTCACTCTCTTGCTTTCTGACTCACACTTCCCAGGCTTGAAAATCACAATGTTAAAGTTCACCTGGCTGAATGCACCATAATGTGAAACTAATAGTTACAGGAAGTGAATTTCCACTGAACACCATTTTTGACATTTGCCCATTTTCTGCTGCAGGACCAAATAGTTTACAGATTGCCTGAGTCTTAAGTAAATAAAGCTGTCTGTACTTTCCATGATGCAGCATATTTGCCCATTCACTATGAACACACCTAAGAGACTGGCTATGTCAGAACCACAAGAACTAGAGAAACAACACCACAAAGAAACAGGGACTTAGAACTGCTGGAAAGTATGAGCAGCATTTAGCAAGAAGCCTGACAAAACAGTGGAGAATATATAGCCGTCTTAAATGAGCCCCCTGACTAACATCAGGTGTGTGTGTTTTTGAGGAGGTGGAGCCAGTGCCTCAAACAACCAGTCAGAACCTAAAGATCAATCAAGAATGTCCTGGAGGCTCCAGCAGCAAAGCCACTACACTTTCATAGTCTTGCTTTCCTTTTTGATAATGAGACAAGCTAACCCATGGGTGCTCAATCTATCACACCTGGCTGTAATATTCAGGTCCCCCCCCCCCAGGCCTTGATTACCAGGGCTACGTTCAGCCCTGACAAAACATCGAAAAAACGATTAAACAGAAACGGTGATGTGTTAAACATTGTTGTGTTGCGCAAGTGTTGCTACTAGTACAGCTGAGAAGGCTATTAGTGATATTTTTTGAAGTATTTTCAGAACCTGACAAAATGGATTTAAATACATGTGTTTATGTCAAAGTGCATTTTCTTCATCTTCAATTATTGCTTACACCAAGCTGCCGCAGTCGCATTTGTGAAGGACTTTATTAGAATCCACAGTGTGCACTGCCTTTTTAGTACAGCTGTGTTTACATACGTCACTTCTGATTGGGTAACACACATCAAATGAGTGAAAACATACATCAAAGCCCATTGCACACTCTGGTGGTAGATCTCCAGGACCAGGATTGGGCACTCCTGAGCTACCCATAATGAGTTAAGTAGAGCTGGAATCAGATAGAATAAAACAGTGGTGGACAGTGGCAAAGTACATGTACACCACTGTTGTACTTAAGTATTTAAAAAAGTATTTCTGTTTTTATGACTTTCACTTTCACTCCAATACACTTCACAGCAAAATACCCTACTTTTCACAACATACTGTGATTAGATTTTCCAAAATATGGGATGAACTTTCACCAAGCCATTCATACTGCAGCTGTCAATAAATCCCTCCCCTAAATGCTGAATGTCCTTTTGTATCTTATCAGCTGTAGCTACACACACAATATTCTGAATGTAGGAAAGCTAGTAGTCCAGGATTAGACTTAGTTTCCCAGACCCAGATTAAGTCTAAGCCTAAACTCTAGCCTGAGCCTAGAGTTTCCAATGGTTCCAATGGCTCCATTGTGACTAATACTTAAGCCTAATCTAACCTAATTTAAGATAAATCTGTGTCTAGGTAACCATATGCTTTAAGATTAGTCCTAGACTAATGATTGCTATCATCGTTGAGCATATAACTCTGTCCAAGTCTAGGTTTAATTTGTGTTCAGAATGTCTAAGTGGATTAAAATGTATTCATTATTTCTTATGTTCAAGTTTGTTCTAGGGAGTTAAAGATGTGGTTCACCGAAAAAGAGAATTCACAGAATTTTCTCTTTAGCTCAAACGTAGTTGATCAGCTTAGGCTTTGTTAGTAAGCAAAGTTTGCTTCTTTAGTTTTACCGTGGAGCTACAAGGCTAATGTAGGTAACAAGTACTGCAAACTGTGGATGTTACTGTAAGGAAGAAATGTGGATGACATAGTGCCGTGGTTTCCTCACTTAGACTGACCATATTGGGCATACAGAGAAAATGAATAATAAAATCTATTATTTATTATGTATAAAATCTATTATTTAGTGGGATACTTCTTTAAAGGATAATGCTGGTCTATTTTTTAGTCACCTCCAATAACTGAAACATTTAACTAGTGATTGTTCCAGAGTCCTTATAGGGAAGCATGTCCACTCAATGGCTATCTAAGTGATGCTCCTGGGCAGTTATTTCCAGTCATACAAAACCAGGCTCCTGTTTTTTTAACGTTGTATGGGAGGGACCTTTAAACCTGAAACTGAAAGCCATGTTAAAAACCAGTTGGCTATTTTGTAGAGCGAGACCTGTAAACAGACGCCGTTTTAATCTGTTTAAACACGTGCATGCACAAGCACACAAATACACAACTCTGTCATTTAGAGTGTGCTTGATTTGATTATGTCCATGTATCAGTAGACAAGGTAAAAGAAGCTAAATGGGCACCTCTCAGACACAACCACAACACTGCACAATATTTTTGTATAAAAAGCAGGAAATAGGGACTGTATGAAATCACTTCTCTCTAATCACAGGCAATTCAGAGTAATTTCAAAGTAAATTACCTCTCTAATCAAAGGTGATTCTCTCTAAAGTGCACTGAAGACATAACCTATAGAACCATGATTTTTAGTTATCCTTGTTTTGCAAAAGAAAATTGCTTTCAAGTGCTCAGAAAGTGCGTTTAGCACTAAAACCCCACACTCATAATTATTGTGGTGGGTTTATGCCCAGGATGCATTTGAAATAGCAAATTTGGGCCAGCTGGAATTCCATGGCTTCAGTCACCCAGACAGCATCAAAGAAGACCGAACATTTAAATTTGGTCTCATGCTGTAAACAGTGAGAAATAGAATTATTAAGGTCTGCCAAACCCATTAGTCAATTCAGATTCAAAGTCTCTGTGAATATGATTTTGCTTTCCGAATCAGAAGAACGTTATGGTAACATAATGCATGAGTGATAACAGATGACCGATGCTAGAGGTAATAGCCTGACATGATATTATATACAGCTTAGCCAGTTTAATTGCATCACAGATCAATCACTTCTTATCTTGGTTATTCAATCTTGTTTACTTACTATGAGCCTGGTTCACCCACACAACGCCCCTCTGTCGTCACCTCACAGATATAATGAGTGTATTTTCTTGCACTGGGATATATATATAGAACATCATTTTTATGTAATATTGCCAAACATACATGAGTGACTGCTCTTAGAGCTGAGAGCAGTGACTGACACAGGACTTTCCATCTGCTTGCTCTGTATTTGAGCATTGGACTCGAGAGTGTGGATTAATCATATTCTGGTATCCCTGAAGTTGATGTCACTTATGCCTCAGAGATTTCCCTCTGTTAGATCTTTAAGCCTGAGCTAAAAATGGCTATTTTTGCCTTTTAATCTAGTGTCTTTCTTTAACAGCAAGATTTGTCAGTGCTTTCATTGCATCGCAATGAAAGTCACAAACTATAATTTTGTGCAAGCAAACATAGAAATGGGATGTACTTCACACTTTCCTGGCCTTTTATTGTTACTCTGATGTAAGGTTTCACCACATGGACATAAAATGCAATGTTTGATAAAGTTGTTGGATATTGCCATTACAATGAGAAGGGTTAAATTATGCTTAAACAGTATGCCTTTGATTCTGATGGGTGACACTTCATGAGCTTTTTGGCTGCATAAATAACAGAAATCTAACTGACTTTTTATTCTCTATTGTGTGAAATAAAATAAATATTTTATTGGAAAATAAAAATAATGAAACACCTGCAAGCATAATCTATATGTGTCGTACAGCTGTTAAAAAACCAGTCAGAATTCCTTGTCATTTTTTTTTCTACAGGCTTGCCAAAATGAATAGATATGTATTTTATCCCTTAAAAGCTCCTTGTAGTAGTGTTTTATTTTTATAAAAGGTTGTTGTGTATAGACGTGTGCATAAAGAAAGCTTCAGTTACACATGCTGATCTCTTTTACCATTTTAACAATGTAGACACGCATCTCGTGGGACCAGACAATCTTGTAAATATCTGGGGCCAACTTATTAAACTTCATGTCTGCACACCTTCCCCAAAATCCACCCCAAATTCCTCTAGTCCCTGTTCTCATAACATCCAGAGTATAATAATTAACACACACTTTCTAGGCCTCTTATCCTTAAAAAACAGTAACACAACTCAATACAATATCGTTCAGAACTCACATTCAGCCCAAAATTTATAATGATTGTCCAAAGATATATCTTTATGATCATATTGATCATATCTGGCCCTGGGAGGCTACTCTGGGCAGATGTTAATGAGTTGAAGGCAACAAAAACAAAATCTGAATGTATTGCTGACGACATGTTAGGTAAAGTAGGGTTAATCAGTTGTTTTGTTGGCTCCATCAACTACCTAATAATTCATTAATATGTGTCATTCAAGATAATTAATTCTGTAATGCTTGCACATGAAGTAGTATTAATAGGCTGTTTTTGTCACCACTGTGGAGCCAGCAGTGACGTTGTTGATGTTATTGTAAAATCAGAGTGCACGCTGGAGAAGAGAAGCTATTGAATAGCACTGTAATTGCTGCATTAGCAGTGCGTTAATGCCGTCCTCCAAGAGGGTGTAATTTAGTACAGAGGTCCCCAAACGGGATTTACTTGTGACTGGTAACAGCTGGGATGATGCAGTTTCTGTTTTCATAGCCCTGCAAACATCCACTCACGCGTCACATCTGCACCTCCGTAACAACACAGTAAAGGTCAGTGAGCTGGAAAAGCTGCGGAGAGTTGACAGCAGCTCCTGTGTTTGTGTACATTTGCGTGAACAAGACAGCATATTAAAGTGTGCGTAAAGTGCAAGAATGTGTTGCCATGGTACCCGGTAGACATTTGTAATATTTACTTGTGGGCAGTTCTAATTTTTCCTGATGCTCTTGTTTGAAGCAGTCACTGTCGACAGTCACAGTCCACTTCAGCCAGGTCCCTTTAAGTCTGAGAGAGTGGCCACAAACTGCAACGTCTAAAGAGTGACTAAGTGTCTGGCTGGAATCCCCAGTGGAAATTTTGTCCCAGCTAAAACCCTGGAGGAAAACATTCTTTTCCCACAATGCCTTGCAGAAGCCCCAACTATCTGTGGTAGTAGACTTTAACTCTTAACATTGACCTGAGAGCAGTGAGGGATACTGGACCTGAATCAGTGCAGCTGCTGGAGGCAATCTGACAGAACAGTTGAAAAGTTTTTCATATTAAAAACTTCAGCTAAGAGTGGGTTGCATCTAGCCAGCTGAAGGAAACTACTTCATTTAGCCGTCAGGGATTTTCCTGCACTCACTGAAAAGGTTTTATAAGCATGCAGTGTTTCGCGTTTGCACTCGAAACCTGACATGAAGGACAGTGTTCAAGATTGTTGCACACTGTTGTATCTGAGGAAGAGTGCATGCAGAAGGTAGGATACCAACAGAGGATCATAAACCAGCAACTGAGAAAACTGAAAAACCTACCAGAAGAAAGGATATTCTGCCAGAACACTACCCACATGATCATTAGGAGCCAGAAACGACTTGATGGCACTTAATAATAATAACCTAAGCTCTATTAGTTTGTAGCATATGACTGTGAGAATTAACAGATAACTCAGTCACTGTTGGTTTTAAAAAGTTGTTCATTTATTGGTTTACTTCATGCAAAGCATAAAAAAGGCATTGGTTTTTCCTGCACGTGAGCATAACTACCACCACATCTTCTACTGGACTGGATCTCATACACCATCAATGTATTCACTCCTGTGTCCGCTTCAGGGTTAGGGATCATCTCAAAATGACTATGTGAAAAAAATGCTATTATTATAAAAGTATTGAACACTAATGTATCCATGGGCATCTCTTTCATAGGGCGTCTGGCCGGGTGAAGTCGGTGTCTCAGGGCTCAGCAGTAGGCTACGACAGTGACAGTGTGGACCTGCATGCTCTGGAGGGCAGCCTGGAGGCACAGTACTACCATGCACAGTGCCGCCTCGGAGAGTCTGGGGCTTACGAGCGGGGTCCTGTGTCTGGCGGGGCACCCCGCAACTGGGGCCTCCGCAAGCAGGCCATCCAGAACTGGCAGCGGCGGCCCTACCGCAACAGCACAGAAGGCGAAGAGGGCGATGTGTCTGATGTGGGCTCCCGCACCACTGAGTCGGAGGCAGAACTCTGGGAGCAGGAGAGGAGGGCGTCCGCTGACAGCCAACAGCACGGAGGCCATCGCGGAGGTTACCGGCTTGGCACGGGTATGTTGGTCTGTGACCGATGGACCGAACTCAGGTTTTGATTCTTTTATGCTCATACTTGATGGACTCTGTGATACCATGTATCAGAATAAAATCCAGTCCAAGGCCTTTGGAAAAAAAACAGGTATCCCATGGTATCACAGATCCATCGCCATGCTTCACAGTGGGGATGGGGTACTTTTCTGTATAGCTATCTTTGTGTCCATGCTAAACTCACCGCTTGCCTGAAACCTTTTTTCTGATCCCATCATGTTCCACTGAACAGCTTTAGTAATGTTTGATGAACTGTAGGAGCTACAGTTTGCTGTTCTTGACAGCAGAGGCTTTCTTCTGGCAAACCTACCAAACAACTTGTGGTTATACAGGTAGTGTTGGATTGTGGTTTGGGAGACTTCAGACCACATTAGACATAACTAATGTCTGCATTTCCCCATCTGTGATTCTTGGACATTCTTTGTCCACTCAAACCATCTTTCTCACTGTGTGTGAGGTCAGTATAAACAGAAGTTTTCTTCCCTGATTCCTGATTTGTGCTCAACAACCTTTTGTTGTATATTATATTATTCTCTGTTTTTTTCTATTAATGATGGATGACTGTGGTAATTTGGCCTATGGTTAATCTCATACATATTCCATAGTGAAACAGGAAGCCATGGCTGACTATTCAAGTGGCCCTAATCACTTAGGTGAACTTTAAATGATAAAATATGAATGAGAATATACATCAGCAATTGTGGTGGCGACAATTGTAGCACACAGATTCAAGAAAAAATGTTATTTCATGACAATACTTTTTCTTTCAGTCATTATATTTTAAATAAGGCTTATGTTTAAATTAAACATTTGCTCATGATTACCAGGGTTGCCAGAATTTTTGGAGGGCAATGTTTTTATCCTTAAGTTTTATCCTTTACAATCCAGATTATTGTGTCTGAGGTTTGTTTAGTTGTAGTGTAGTGTTTATTGTGCATGAATGCTTTGACTAAGAGCATTCTGCATCATGTTTCATAAAAAACAAATATTGACATTATTCCAACCAATGTTTGTTTCCATTTACTAGTCAAACCAGAGAATGACATGAACGGTTGTTTTACACACAGACTGCAAAAAGAAATGAGATGCACAGTATCTAGCCAAAAGGGCAGTGACCCACACATTTTCAGTCCTATAATTACCCAAGCAATTACACACCTGATATGAAGTCATTATGTATCAAGTAGTTACATAAATGTTAGCATGTTGTAGGTTGTGTCAAGTGTCCCTCTGACTCTATAGCCAACAGTTGGTAGACCCCCTGGGTCACGACTGGAGATAGGGGCTGGGGTCTGTCTCTGTACACCCGCTATAGAGTTCACACAATAGTGCAGGACACAGGCCGGGGAAACTAGGTCAATGTGAGAGCAGCTACTGCTGGAGCACTTCAGAGAACAGCCAGGGCCAGAGTCACAGAGGGATGAGTAACGAGCACAGCAGCCCACTCACTGACTTCAGATCAGCCATAGGCAGCGACCACAGAGGGGATGAGTAATGGCCAGACGGCCACAAACTCTCTTACAAATGAATTGTGGAACACAAGCTATCATTAGTGCATACAGTGCATACAGGGGAAGGACTTTGAATACAAAGAAGTACAAACGAATGTGTTATCCATTGGCTCGCACTTAATCATTCCTCTCATGTGCTGTCATCATTACTGTTCTTTTCCATTGAGTTGTATTAGGTGAAGGAAGTGGCACTGTTAGCTCTACTGCTGTACTGCGACTAACAATTCACAATCTGACAGCACCCAGCAGTCCTTCTTTGCCCTCCCTCTCTCTCTCCCTCTCTCTCTCCTATTAGTAAAGACACTGCTGTGCTCGAAAAAGTCATCTCCCTCCTGCCTATGTGCTGTGTTCTTATTTTCAGTATGCATGAGGGAGTCGCATGATTACTCCCACTCAATCTCCAGTGCAATAAACAACTAATGTTTTTCAGCTGCACCTGCAGTTCCATGATTTCATCAGTGCAGCCAGACTCTCTGACACTGCAGTGGTATGTCTGCAAGTGAGGCCTGCTGGGATTGTACAGTCAGTTCATAAAATAGAGTTTAAAGCTTAATAACTTGATATTTTCAGAGTAATATTACATGAGAAATGATCACAGTCAGTATGACAATATTTGCCCTTTTTAATATGGATATATGCATATATGCAAATAAGGCTTTTGACCAATCACGGTGTCTTTTGTTGTGTGCTGTGAGCATCTGGATGTTTTCAGATAAGTGTTTCTCTAGGTGTTTTGATGGATCAAAATTCTATGAATATTCTGCAGATTCTAAGTCACATATCCTCCTACGTTGTGGTGGGGGGGTGGGATGCTGGAGCCTATCACAGTGATCATAGCTGGATCAAGCTGTTTAAGAAGATGAAGATTAAGATTTTTTTTTTTTTTTGGAGGCCTAATGATGTCTGTGTTTTTGGCTTAATATTATCATTGTACTTGTTGTATCTAAACAGTTACTCAAGTATTCTTACTTCATTGTTAAAGCTTGGTTGGGGTTAAATTCTTGAAATGTTCAATGAATGGAAAATCATCCAGTCATGCTTATTTTCCTCTATGATATCTAGGTAGATACAACCAAGGGCGCCCCCCAATTGGTTAGGTCTTCAGGAACCGGACAGAAAGCTTAATGCATCAGATAAACCACTAACATATTTAGGATATGACAATGGAATCAACCATTAACAACTTTATAATAAAAAACATCATTAGATATGTCACTGACTGCGAATGCAAGTGGTAGCCTGACCTGCATTTGAGTCAGATGTTAGAAAGGGAAACAGCAGCAGATCTTTGCCAGTGCTCTTTACTGAGTCAGTGTAAGACTGCTATAAGGTCAAATATATCTTAATATTTCTGTTACAAGGTTCAAATTAAACATGAAATGTCTTGCAAGCTTCAAATATTTTTGTTTAATCGAGAATCATTTTTCCTCATTTTTGAGCAGGTTTTGACATTTACGGTCCAGACTGAAGGCCTAGCTCTAACAGTCACGGTTTGCCACAGAGTGATAGGCTATGTAAACAGAACATGACTAACTAATTAAGTTTTTTAGTCTGGCAGAGAATAATGCAAATGAAACAAAAACTCAGCAGATCTGCAGGGTACATGAGATATCCTCTCTGGTAGAGAGTAAAATGGGCAAGCTTATCCCGAAAAAGGGTACCAGTTGATTGATTTTGCCTGTCAGTTGTTTTGACGTTTGCCTCTTCTAGGGACCACATCCAGGTTAGCGTACTGGGCTGTATGATGTATCCAGGAATGTGCTTGTAAAGAGGAAGTATTCCCACCCTTGCTACTAATATGTTTTGTGCACAGATGGTATGTAATTCTGTTAGCATGCAGTTCTGTGTTAATTTGGTTGGAAATCAAAATATTACAAGCTGGTGTCTAACAAAGTATTAAATAATATTAGAGGCTTTTGTAATATGTTCCAAAGCACATCACTGTGTAGCAGTAATCACAGGTAGTTTTCTGACCAAGACTGATCTGAGTAAATATTGACCATGCTGGAATCTGTTCAGAATGAACTACTACAAGACGATGTTGTTTCCGCTACCATCCCACTACAGTAAACAAGTGATATGTCAAGCTCACAGCAACTTCAGAAGACCTGAAAGAAGCATTGATCATCTTGATAGGGGCTTAAACACAACAGCTTACGCTGTGGATTCATCCGTCTCATCTACTTTGCCGTCCTCTAGTGGCCTCCTTATAATTTTTTAGACCCCCCTGTCTACTGTAGGAGGCCAGGCTTTATTTATACTGTGCCTCCGTTACAGAAATTCCCCCATACGTATCAGGTGTTCTAAATTTAATCATCACTTCAGATTTTGCCCTCTCATGTAGAGCTGATCGATTTAAAGGAACCATTTATTTCCATATATTTTACAGCTATATTTTAGACCTTTCTAATGTCTTTTGCTAAGACTGATTTGGTTATAAATGCACTAATATAATATTTTATATATATATATATATATATATATATATATATATATATATATATATATATACTAATGCTGTGGATGAACCATATCTCCCTCAGTATTTCTCTAAAACCAGGAGAGCTGTTCTTTCTCTCTTGGCTCTGTGCAATGTGTGAAAGTCTTGAGTGTGGGAGGGAGTTTTCAGCAGCCTGCTGTTACTTCAGAGTGGGTCTCTGGGCGTGCTGCGCAGTGCATGACTCAAAAGGCAGCTGATGGCTCCATAGCTGGCGCTGAGACATAGAAACGATTGCAGGTCACATGCTATGCAATGGCGTCTGTAGAATCACTTTGTTTATGACACTCTGGCATCACCTTATGGATGCATGTAGTATAGCACCATTGTGCGGTAGATTTCAGAGATGGCTTCAGTGACAACTGAACAGTCTGGCGGGAATAACTCACATTTTTCCCCTTACCCAGAATACAATCACTCACTTAAGACATGATTGGTGTACGAAGTTTGCTTCTTTAGTTTTGTACCGGAGCTAAAAATATAGCTAATTAATAATAGAAGCTCATAACAAACTAATTAGCATTGTGTAAACTGCATGCCTAAATCATCTCAAAAGTTGCCTCAGACCACTGCAAGTTGTTATTTATGTTCCTTCTGTGGGTTCTTATGTGTTTTGGATGCTCATTTGTTTACTAATTGATAGGGAATAAGCTTCCATTACTTGTTAACTCCAGTAGCCTCTGATGCAAAACTACGGAAGCAAGCTTCAGACATCAAACATGATTGATCAACCACATATGGAGAAAAGATGACATACATTTAGAGCATATTAGACTAAATAGCATTTTGTACTGCTCATGTAAAGAAATGAGGTTCGTCTAACTTTTTTGGTTGGCCCTGTCATTCCAGTGTGTTTCTCTTATGACTCCTCTCCTTCTTTTCTCTCCCCCAGGTCGTTCGGAAGCTGGCTACAAACCCTGCCGCCATGAGAAGAGCCCCTCTAAGTCCAATGAGGTGATCAGTCCTGAGGTGCTGAAGATGCGGGCTGCGCTGTTCTGCATCTTCACCTATTTGGACACCAAAACCCTGCTGAGGGCAGCTGAGGTGTGCCGCGACTGGAAGTTTGTGGCTCGCCACCCAGCCGTCTGGACCAGGGTGCTTCTGGAAAATGCTCGCATCTCCTCCAAGGTACCACCATACACGGCATTTATTTAATGTTATTTATTTAACTTTTTATTTATAATAACTTTTATTTCTTGTTTTAGTTCTTCTCTTTGTCCTTTATTACTTTTTACCTTATTTTAATTTGTTTTTATTATCATTATTATTATCATTATATTTTTTATTTTATTAATCGCTTATCTTCTTTTGATCTTAATCTCTTATCAATTAAACCTCAAGTTTAATTTTTATTATTATTTTTATCTATTTTTTCTTTTTTTCACTGTTATTTTTTTATTTTCTTTTCATTTAAAATGATTAAATATAGATTTAAAAATATATTTAAATATAGATTTCCTTGTCATGTCAATCCGTTTTTTTGTAAACGCTCGGCTACATTGAAAATGAGGGTTACCCTCAAATGTACTTCCGAGTCAAAATAAAAGTTGATTGATTTGCTTTATAAAAGTTATCATGCTGCCATTGCTTTAAATAAGGGTCAGCCAGGCATGTATGTGGAATTAACTGGCCTGACCTTAATTTACATAATGTTTCTAGAATTTATAGAAAAATACAGGCCAGTGGAGTGCTTTAAAACCCCCAGCCCTAAAACACTTGTTTTTTTAAGTGAGTGACGGATGGCTTATTATGATTAGATCCATTTTCAAATTTTTCTGTTGAGTTCAGTTTTTTCCGCTAAAATCTGCAGATTCTAAGATTCTAAGTGTTTTCACAACACTCGAGTAAAACTGAGCTCTGTGGGCCACTACTTAGCAGCATCCATCATGAAATAACTTGAACCTATCACAGTCTTGTATACTGAAATATGCTAATGAGGGGAAGAACCTCTATCTGCAGAGTAAGCACTTTTGTAGCTAACTTAATGTTTGTGGCATTTGGACTGTGTAGTTAAATAAATGCTACAGCATCACACACCACAGCACAGGTTTGATTCTGACTAATTGAAGCCTTTTATTGCAACAGTATCTTTAAAACCCCAGCAATGTCGTGGATTTGGAAACTAGGAGGCAGTGGAAAGTTTTTAACTTGCATAATCATGCATATTCATAAATCTTCATGTTCTTATTAAGAGTTAAGGTTTAGGGATGCTCCTGTGCCATTTTTAGCTGCTCTGACTAAAGTAAATTTTGACTTTAATGATTCTTTGAAGTCCTCCAACCCTGAAGCTGAGAGGCTAACATAGCTAACTCATAATAAGTGCTTATACTCCATCGGTTAACATCATGCAACTGCCTAAATCATTATACGCTAGGCTCCACTGAGGTGTTCAGTAATCTTCAACAGACTTACTTATGTGGTTCATGGCATTATCACATACTGTTATCTATAACAATGTGGACCAAATATGTTAAATATCTAAATATATTTAATAGCGGCCATGTTGAAGCTTGGATTTTGTCTTACCTTTTGTCACCGGGAAAATTTTAATTAATTGTATTTTAATTTTTTAATTTATTGTATTTTGTTTGTGTTTCTGTATCTGCAGTTCTTGTGCACACTGTCTCAGTGGTGCACGCAGACGCACTCTCTCATCCTGCAGAACCTCAAACCCAGGCAGAGAGGGAAGAAGGAGACCAAGGAGGAGTACCTGAAGAGCACACGGTACCATCCTTCACTGATAAACCCCTGTTTAAGTACAATGTATTCCTTTCTTTCAGCGTACATTGTAGTGGTTTATGAAATGCCTGAGAGTTTTCTCTATAACACAGTCTTCATATCCATTTTTAATTTATTTACCTCCCTATTCTCTCTCTTTTTCTTCTCTCTTTCGTACATGTTGTCCTGTATACTGCCCAGTATCCCATTTTTATGCCCATACCTCTTTTTTTCTCACAGACTCACAGAAACACACACATACACAGCATACTGAGTCAGTGTTTCTGCTGGAAGATGGACTGTGCCAAGGGAGCACTCTTTATCTCCTGTTAAAAAAGCATCAGCCTATCTGTATAGGGCCGAGTTCCACCTGTACACAGGGCTTTATTTGAGGGAGGATGCGAGAGAATGCCCTTTCCCCCCTGTCAAAGTGATCCAGAGAACATTCTCCAACACCCCCCTTTCCATCCCCACTATCTCCTTTGGCTTAATATCACCTAAGATGTTGAAATTTGTATTCCTTCCATATTTGAATTGTACACACCAAGGTGCCTTTGCACCAAAGCCCAGAAAAAAAACAACACACAGGCACTAAGATTATCACAAGCTGTTTGTGTTCAGTCAGTTGCAGCAAAGAACCTAAAATGCTATGGCATTTAAAAAGTGTGATTATTGGTTTGTATGTGGCCTAATCTAAATAGTGAAAAACATCTGAACAGGCTGAAAAGATAAAACTGTGATAAAAAAGAAAGTGCTATTTCTACAACCACATCAACAACCACTTCTGTCCTTTTTATGTGGTCTGTATAGACAAGAGAGCTGTCTTTGTTGTAAATCGTAATGAGGTAGTTTCATATCTAACTGTGGTCAAAACTACATTGATTATGAAACAGATCAGGGCTGGAGTTGTAATTAATATCCTTGATCAACTATTTAGTCACATAAGGGCTCTGCTAAGTTGTTCTTTCATTTTCTCTCTATTGTTCGTACCTGTATGTGTTAGTGGGTGTCTAGAGGAGGGTCTGGAGGCCTTGCTAAAAGCTACAGGAGGAAACCTGCTCATTCTAAAGGTGTCTCATTGTCCTAACTTACTGACTGACCGCTCTCTGTGGCTGGCCAGCTGCTACTGCCGAGCTTTGCAGGCTGTTACGTATCGGTAAGTCCACTAGGGGGAGCTGCTTTGTGCTTACTGTTTCATATCCATCTAACTCTGCTTTGGCAGAAAGTGAGTATTAATACATAAAATACTGTGTTTCAGAGTGCTGGATGATCTGAATATTTGTGTCTTTCAGGAGTGCCACAGACCCTGTGGGCCAAGAGGTTATCTGGGCATTAGGAGCAGGCTGCAGGGACATTATCTCCCTACAGGTGGCGCCCTTACATCCCTGGTAAGGGCAGTAACTAGTAATTCCCTCTAGAGCTATTGAAATAGGTGGTCAGCTATGGTAGTGTAAAGTTTTTCAGGTATAATATGTACAGTTTGAAATCAAGTTTGAGCTCCTGTATCTGTAAGAAATAATGTCACCAAATAAAGTCAAAAATAGTCCAAAGAAAGGTAGAAAGAGTAACAATACAAACTCCATACAGGTTCTCTAAACACCCTTGGTTAATTAGTCATATGAACCCACCCCACTGCCCCCCCCCCAAAAAAAAAAGCAAATAACAACTCTGACTCTGATACAGATAAGAAATTTTAAAGTCACCAGGTCATCATCTGTAAACTAAACCATAGAGCGCACCAGTGAAAACAATGACTGATTCTGACAGAGTGTCAGAAATGATCTAATAAGAATGAATATTAGAATTAAATCCATGATAATGTTCAGTAAAGTCTTTCCGAGGCTTTCAAAGGGTGAAAACGTTCAGTCTGTAAGACTTTAAACTGTTGTGCAGTTTGAAACTACGTCTACTGATGCTGTCTGTTATTTGTGTTTTTTATAAGATTATTCAGAGAAGTAATCTCATCTTAATGTTTGTTACAGTCAACAGCCAGCACGATTCAGTAACAGGTGCCTGCAGACGATTGGCCGATGCTGGCCACACCTGCGAGCCTTGGGAGTGGGCGGAGCTGGATGTGGTATACAAGGATTGGCTTCTTTGGGTAAGTGAAAGGAAACAAGTGGTGAGACTGATTATTCAGTAGAAAAGACAGACAAACCACAATCATCCAACAGCTGTTTGGGCATATAGAGAAAAAGACAACTTTGGAGAGTAATTATGTTATTTTCACCAAAGTGTTTTTTAATACAGAATACTATATGAATTCTTTTATACTTAATGTCTTCATAACGTTGCTGAGGTTGCTTAATCGTGGAAGTAAGTTCTTGCTGACTCCCACCGTATGTGGAGATGCAGAGGCGCAGGAAATTACCCTACAAAGTGGATGACATATTCATCTTCACCCGGGGAAAAACATGAATGACTTAATTGTGAATCAGTGTTTCGAATGTAGAACGACTGCGTGATGGTATGTGCATCACGGCTTCTTGCATTTTCAGACATAATGGCTTTGACCTTTATAAAATATGAGTTTTTTTTGGAAGGTACATTAAGTTCTTCTGAGCAGTTTACATTTTTCAGTCATGGGGTATTTTCACTTGCTCAAAACAACTTGAAGTAAATTTCAGCAGATTAACTGTTCTCCTTTGTTGGACAGGCTTGCTAAAGAGGAGCTGGGTCATTAGTAACAGTGCCTTTGTTTGTGTGTACCAGCAAGGAACTGCATGCGGCTACAGGTGCTGGAGCTGGACCATGTCAGTGAGATAAACCAGGAGGTGGCTGCTGAGGTGTGCCGAGAGGGTCTAAAGGGCCTGGAGATGCTGGTGCTCACCTCAACCCCAGTCACTCCCAAAGCCCTTCTCCACTTTAACAGTGAGTCCACAATTCTCTGATCCTATGTTTGCACACCATATTATGGACATAGGCTTTTACCTTTTTAATCCAATAAAGGGATTTTTAAAATAGACATCATTCAATTGATGAGAATTCCCAAACCCAGATTTGGTATATCCCGACTAGCGACGCATACTGAACGTTAAAATGAACTGTGCTCTTGTACATGTGGATTTCAGATCCATTAGTGTGCTACCCAACCTTCAGACATGGTGAAGTTTCACACCTTCACTTAGTCATATTTTCAATATTCTCTTATTCTCTCCTCCTCCTTTCTTCTCTCTTCCATCCTTCTCTCCTTGAGTAGGTGTGTGTCGTAACCTGAAGTCCATCGTTGTGCAAATAGGTATTGAAGATTATTTTGAAGACCCCAACAGCCCAGAGGCAAGAAAGCTCTTTGATGAAATGGTGAACAAGCTCCAGGTATGGATGAAGCTAAATTCAATGTTATACAATATTTAATCTTCTGTCAAAACGGCCCTTAATTATTCATTTTTACAGTGACAAGAAAAAAGCTGAAAGTATACATAACGAACCACGTATTTTTGATTAAAAAACTTAGAAGCCTCAACAACTAAATATAATATCAAGTTTTTCAGTATGTAGTGTGTCATCATGTTGCCTTTATTACAGCTTCCATTCTTTTTGGGAGACTTGCTTTCAGTTTTCACTCATTTTTTTTTTCACATCTCCAAAATTCAGTCTTAGAAGTTGGTTGCAATTTCTGCTTCTCATGATCCAAATAATCCCAAACAAATTCAGTGATGTTGAAGTCTGGACTCTGGAGTGGCCAGTGCACTGTTCTGAGAACATCACTAGCTTCTTTGTCTGATTTGTAAATTTTCCTATTTTGCCTTTTCTCAGTAAGATCTTCTTGACAGCTACACATCCTTTCAGACTCATAGTGTTGATTTGTCTTCTCACAGTGGAAGGATGGAAAGAAACTTCCAGAACTTTTTCAGACCTGGAGAAAAGTGTAGCTTGATTTTTTCCTCTCTCACAAAGATAAAAGCTTCAAGTACTTTTAATCTGAGGGAGACAGATTTGGTGGTCTGCCTGGTTTTCCACATTTTTTCTGTATCTTTTAAACATTTTTTGAGCTCCAGTTTTGGAAATCTCTGTGTTTTTTGTTATATTTCCGTCAGACTTCCCCCTTCTTTATGAAACATCTCTTGAAAAATGTGCTGTGGTTGCTACACAGCTAATGTCTGTTTTGCCTGGAAATTAAATGGATGAAGAGTTCTCTCTGACATCTGCACAGTACTGAATATGGGCTGAGAAAACAGAACAGTTACACAAGCACCTTGAGTTACATTCACTACAAAAATGCAATACTTCTTCTTCAAACTTACTGCCTAAACTTATGAAATCACAAAATGTCACATTATGGAATCATAAACATAACTAAGAAAATATTTTAAAATATTATTATACAACAAAAGTAATGTTCACATTTATGGAGAAAGGTCTGGGTAAAAGTTGTATCAGGCATCCAAGAGTTCCTGCTGTTGTGAAGCATTGCATTCCCTCAAATACCCTCCAACGATGTGGCACCGGAGAGCATGGCATCCAAAACTGGACAGTCTTGAGCAGTCACCCCAAGTCAAAGCAGCATGTGTGATGTGAAGAAGCTCGAAATGATCACCCGTCTGTGTAGCCGCCTACCGCTGGGCTAAAATTAACTAACCAAAGCTGTTCTGGAGTTAGAGGCCATGGGGTTTTCTGTCTCAGAGCCCGGCAGGCTGAGATGAATCAGTGACATTAGGGGAGCCCTTCTGCTACTACGTCGATGAATTGTGAGTCAACTGAAAATGACTCATCTTGTTTGCTTGCTCCAGGCTTGAAAGCTCTGGGGAGCTTCTGTTGGGACTAAGGATGAAAAAGACTTTTACAGGAAGTGATGAATGTGATTTCACCATAGCCACAGTTACATTTCACTTTTAAAGGTCTAAAGTATATGACCACTGACGTACAGGCCACCTGTCTCAGAGATTTGATGCTTTGGTTATGAAAGAGCCTTCTGACATGCAGCTAATAGCATTTTTGGATATGTTTGGGTAAAAAGTGCCACATTATCATGATTTGTAACAGCTTGCTTCGTATTTTAGGACCAAAACCATCACAGAGCACTTTCTGCAGGACACACTGAACTGACTTATGCTTCCCATGAAAGTCATTCATTTTATTCTAGGCTCTTTTGCTTTTTTACCCAATTGAATGCAATATGGGTCGTTTGAAGTATCTGTGTTCTTCTTAATCATGATAATGATGAATACGGGATCTCTATCTGTCCAAAGTGGCACATTTACATTTACTAAAATGATGTTTATAGACAGCAGGAATATTATGGTCACATATAAAAGCCATTGAGTATCATAATTGAGCAGAATTGAGAATTCACACTTGACAGAGATTGCAGCTAGGCATATAACATTCAGCATATTTTATCAAGTATTAAGACTAGTTACAGCAATAGTTGCTGGTCTCATTTGCATGTTTTCCCTGCTATAAGCATAACAGACCCAAGCCACGAAGGGTTTGACTACTGCATGATAACTAATAAAAGAAGTTGCATGTGTTAAAGTAGAGAAAACACAAAAAATATGCAGGTGTCCTCAGGCAGTTGATGCATCATGGCACACAGAACATTATATACACAATCAGTGGAATGTCTAACAAAACTAAGACACATTCAAGCTGTTTTTCTTTGTTCCTCCACACAGCAAGAAAGAATTAAGGAACAAGTGGGAAATCTAAGGTAGATTTGTACAGATGTGGTCCTCACTGTTTTTCCAAAAGAGTCATCAAAACACAAATCATTTTGCAAACGTCCTGCAACATATAGCACTTCCCAAAACTGCAGCCAACGCAGTGTGATGCATGCAAACCCTCCTATGTTTATTACTTTGTACCAGGTGCACTCTTTCAGCTTCATTATGATTCTTTTTTGGCATCTTGTCAATATAGTAGCATGTATAAAGCAGTTAGTTTAGTGGGGGTATGATGACTAGTTCACTATAATAATTAGTAACACTTGGCGCAGCAATTTTAAGCCCAAATTTATGCACAAAAATAGGGCCTCATATCTTTTATATGACGTTGATAAATGCTTTATGGAGACTGATCAGTAGAACAGTTAATAACTTACATAGTGTTACACAAAGTTGCCATAAAGGCACGTTTGCTGTGAAGAGATGAGGGGCCTGATTCAGCAGCAAGAACCCTCTTTTCACTGTGTCAAACAAGTAACCCCCCATGTTCTCCGGCTGTTTCAGGCATTGAAGAAGAGACCAGGCTTCTCCAAAATCCTCCACGTGAAGGCTGACGGTCTATGCTAACCACATACTACTATAATGGATCCCAGCGCAAGGTTGTGAAATCCTCCAACCTGAACAAGTCATTCTCTCCTCTGTGAAAAAGGCTGAACCTCCATCTTCAGTCTCAGCTACCTTGTCACTGACGAACAGGAAACTCCATACTACAGTATTATGAGTTGAAGATACAGTCAATAAACCTGTAACTAACATAGCTAACGGGTTTGGACTTTTAACGGACAGTCTTCAGAGGGACATTATGATCAGTCTCCTTTCAGCAACACAAGCTGAAACAGATTCAGATAATGGGCTGAGTTTTAATGGATAAGACATTTTCTGACTTATTCACGACTTTGTCTCAGACGTCAAAGGCCGTATCTTTGTCTTCATAGCACACAGCTGCAACCTGGAGTGGCCTCTTCTTCCAGCCAAGGAACATGACGATTTCAAAAGTTGGTGAACCATGGATATAAAGCAGCACATGTATGAAATATACTGTTACAAAGGAACAGACTGAGGAAGGGTATGAGTATGCACGTGTGTTTGTTTGTGCGTGTGGTGTGCAGTTTTGCTCTTGAAATTAAGCAAAACAGAGAACCTAGAAATGAAATTCAACACATCGCCACCACTGACTTGGGTTAGCATTCTAATGGCCATATTTCTGTAGAACACCAACTCATCAACAACACCAGCTTCACTCTTAGCAATCTAAGTCCCTTCCGTAAGGAAACTCCTTAGAATCAATTGCTATAGCAGCTTTGTCCTGTCCACTCAATGAAAACACCAGGATGTAGAAAAAGAAAGCCAGCAAATGCAAGAGTGTCCCGTTTTACATTAATTTACTATTATTCACATCATACCATGAGATGAAGTGTTACTTCTCTCATGTGTACCCGGTTCTGTGGACTGGGTTGCATGCAGTTTTGTGGTGCCATCTTTTTGAAAATGTGCTCTTCACAGGTTTTTAGGAGGGTAAAAAAATTTTTTTTTAGTTGATTTAGGTTGAATCCATGGTGCCATTCCGGTCCTTAAGGGATATCAAGGATTATAGACTCATACAGTGTTAACATTCTGCATCAGCATCCACGAAAAAGAACATTTTGATTTAGCTGGAGTGGTGCTAAAACTCCATTGCCAGATGAGCATTAGTAATAGTGTTGGTAACTTTGATCCATGAAAAAGCCTTTTTTACCATTTAGTATATTATCAGTTATCATGTGTTGGTTTTTCTTCCACGCAGCTCAGGTTGTGTCTCAGTAGTGCTGAGCAAGTCTGATGTGACGATGCTGCTGCTTTTGCACTGAACCACACAGTTTCAGTGGGTATGTTTCAATCCCCTTAGGGTGTCACTGTAGGGGAACACCATTAGAAATATGGTGTCCTTACCAGCGGCATTTTTCATGTTCCGCCTTTTCTTTAAAAGTGATACGGCAAAGAACCCATTTGTGTAGATACATAAGTTTGCTTGAAAGGTTAAATCTTGCTCCCAGTCGGTTGGGGACTGCGGGACCAGGCACGATTCAGAGGAAATTCTCCCCAAGCCCTGTGCATTTGCATTTCCCCTTGAGTCACGTTTGTCAGGTGGAGACTGAGATGAGTTTGATAAGCTCTTATTTTGCCAAGACTCATTAACATCTGGTGATGTTACAGTATGCCATAGCTCTGATGCTCATTCAGAAACTTGCTAATGCAATAATTACAATGCAGGCAATGGTTTCTACCACTTTTCTGCACTCTCGGTACTGTACCAGTTATCCATCAGGCAATGGTGTTCCCCTTGGGCCAGCCTCTACTCCAAGTGCTTTAGTCCAGGGGGATCACTCTCATGGTGCAATGCTGTACTTCCTGTCTTAAAAAAAATCTCCTCACAGGGCTTAACTGGACTGTATTCTACTGAGTGCCCTGACGTGATCACTGTATGCGTTCTGCAGTTTGCTTGAAGAGCTGAACGGTTGGTGTAGGATGGTTCTTGAGTTGGTGATGCTTGGTAGAACTAGTAACAGAGACTATAGTCAGATATTGTTGATCATACAACATTCCTTTCATTCTAATGTGGACTGGGGTTCAACTATAATGGTGGCGTTCCCGTGCTGGAACAGTGCACTTCTTCAACTAGCCCACTTGTCTACATTTTGAGTTCCTGACAATCCGTCTCCTGAAGACTATAAAAGCTGTACATATGTTATTTATGCAGATCTGAGGAATTATGTTCATATTCTAAGGTGGAAGTGAAGGAGAGAAAAAAATGGAGCATCATCAAGGTTCTCCACTCTAAACAGATTTTTCGTTTTTATTCCAAAGGTTCTTCTGTGGTGCCCACGTTCAGCCACATGAAATGTCTTTCAAAGCATAGTGTTGAATTTGCAGTACGTTGTGTATCATAGATGCTTTATATATTGAATGTGTATCAGAGTCCTATAGAGATGGAAATTATTTAAAAAGAGAAAAAGTTTATTTGAGCTATTTATTTCTATAAAAATGTCTATAATGATGGCATGTTTGTGTTCATGCATAATACATCATGTTGCCTTCTTAACTGTTCGACTATAGTTGCTAGAATATTAGATGTAAGAGCTTTATTGCTTGCTATGTTTCATTTCTAGGCTGAGCAAACTTTGCACCATCATATAAAAAAGGAAATGCTAATGTTTAGTATTAAGGTGTTATTTGGTGTCACTTTGTTTAATGTTGAGCTTTTTGCAGTATTTGGCATATGATGCACTTTTTTTAATCCAAGCTCATTCTGAGTTCAGTGATTGCTAGTTTTGTAAAGTTCTGTAACAAACCCATTCTATCTTCAGTAATGGCCATGCAATCCTTCCATTACTGGATTTTTTTCTCTCTTGTGCCAAAACACAGGAAAAACTAGCTTTACCATGACAAAAGTTTCTTTTCATGTGATTCACCAGGACGACAGGGCCTAGTTTCAGTGAAGTGGGTGTCATAAATGAGCATAGTTTTGCAGTGCTTTGAGAAGCTAGGCCCTGAACGTTCTTTGGTGAATACCTGCTGTTAAAACATCATGATTGTAGAAGTTAATTTTGAAATAAAGTACAATTGCACAAGATAAATGAAACTCGAATCTGTAGAAATGCTACTAGTGATACAAGAGGACTTCAGGAAGTTCTGCTTGATAGGTTCGTTAACCAGTTTGCCTTGGTGTGGCTAAATGGCTGGTGATATTTAAGATGGAATTATCAGTCAGTGGGTCACTTTTTCAAACACTGATTAAGCCTAGTCTTCGGCTTCCACTGTCAGTGAGGAACTCCCACTAGAAGATCAATTTTAAATCTAGGACTGGTCTAAATCTCTCCAACATAGGGCTGGTTTCCTCGAGATTTAGGTTAATCCTTGACCCAAAAGGCATTTTAGTAATAAGACAAGGCTTAATCTGTGTTTAGGAAACTCATAGAAACTCAATACTGTGCGAAAGTCAGACTCCACTTTGTTTAATGTCCAGTGAAACCTGCCCTTAGGTACAAGTTATTCACCTAAGTAGGAAACATATTTAACAGAAGATTACACATAAGCCTTAACACCTGAATATATTGTCAAAGTTTTCAGTGCTCAGTGTGTCCACCCGTTGCCTTTATTACAGATTTATTTTTTGTGAGCACCTCAAAAGTTCAGTCTTAGAAGTTGGTTGTTTTTTTTCAGCTTTTTTTTACAATCCCAGTAATTCCCAGTTACAAATTTAATCATATTCTTTTTTAACATCTCAGACATCTGGTTTCGCTGTTCTAGTGCAGTTTTTCTTCTTCTTTTTTTGTCTATTTCCATTTCTCAGTAAGAGTTTCTTTACAGCTACACATCCTTTCAGTATCCAAAGCAGGAATGGAGCTTGATTTTCTCCTCAAAAATGAAAGCTGTAAGTTCTATTTATCTGATGGTGACAGTTTTGTTAGTCTTCCAGCCCTTGCATGGTTATCTTACATCTCATCTCCTCAGAAATCTCTCCTGAAAAATGAATAACTTGTACTTAATGGCCCATATTGACTAGAAATTAAATAAAGGAAAGATGGCCTCTGATTTTTACTGTATGTGAATAAAACAGACAGTAGAACATGTCCTCATTGTTTCTGCCCGGTAGAAATATCACTGATGGCTTCTTCTCCACCTCGCAGTGAGGTTTTGCTTGGACTGATTCACTAGTAAATGTTGGCAGAACTCTCAACTGGCACAAGCACATCGTTTTTTAGCTTTTAAGCAAGGCCATCGTAGAAACAATGAGTTTTTAGTGGAGTTTGCTGTTTTAAAGTGCCAGGTGTTGTGACCTTTCTCGTGTGGTTGTTCTGTAAAGATTTGTATCCATAACGCAAAGCAATCAGAACTATTATTAACGGCTATTTATGTCAAAAAGACAAAGGAGTCTACAGAACTGATATGAAAAATAGTTTTATTTATACACTGATGTGTAAGTGGAATAGTAATGCTAAGTTATATTTATGACGAAATGTGCGTGAGAGAGACATTGCTCACATCTTCCCATCCAAAAAAAAAAAAAAAACTGTGGGACTACACATCCCTGGACTGCTACACAGCTATTTATACTGTACATATTAATATCTAGACTGAAACAGTTGGCTTTTCTTATTTTTCCATGCCATTTGTTTTTATTGTTTGTCTACTTTATCTTCCATTGAAACGGTTGTGTTCTAAGCTGTCTCTGGCAGGACGCCTATCTGTCTCTTCTTATGGATTCTGTACTGTGTGCACCTTCAAAGATGCCTCTGATCTATTGCTTTTCCTCTGACCAGCTTTGTGCCAAGGTATTCCTTTATCATAATGTATTTACTTAGCAAACCATACCTCTTCTGCACATGCTCCTGCTGTGAATGATTGTACTTTGTGCTCATCTTGTCAGTATTGTACAAATGCATTACCTCAACGTTTTGGCTACAGGAGAGGGAGACTACACGGCGGCTCATTTTATACGGACTGTCATGAGAACAAGGCGGTGTCATTTCATAGACCCTGTACAGATCATCTTCCACATAGCTTCTTCTTCTCTGCCAAAAAAAATGTAGAGAAACTGATGTTCATCTCTCAGTTTTGGACCCTCTGGTCATTGCCTGGCCTACTTTTCTGACTGCAACATGTTACAGTTATCTTAGCTTGCTCTGTCGACTTTAATCCTCTGCAAGTCTCTATCACAGTTTGCATTGCGTAAAAAAAAAACAAAAACAAAACAGAAGTATGACCCAAACGTTTACATTCCGAGTTTCATGCGGTTTTTCTTCTGGGCAAAGCCGATCAAACAATTAAAAAACATACATGAAACATACACTTGTGTGTGTGTGTCTTTTCTTTTTCGTTTAAAGGTTCCAAGCTTGTGTGTTTAAGTATTTATTGGCTGTTGTGGAAAATATATTGTATATCTTCTTATATTTTTTATAGCTTATTGTATAACTAGCTTTAGTTTTCATGTCAGATGCATTAGATTCACTGTGGTCCTAAATGGCTCCCTGTACATAGTTTTGACTGCCTTTGTGTCGTGTGTGCTCGTATTTTATTGGCTGTACCATGTCACGTGATGAGCCATGTCACATTACATGGTCCCTAACGTTGCTATAGCTACAGAATTTTTTTTTTTTAATGTTCTTAAAACACACTTTTATAACTTAAGAATAGCTCAACCAATTTGCATTGACATCATAGTATGTAATAAGACAGGGATTCTGAGGGTTTAGTCAGGTATTTACAGATACACATGATTTTATGTATCAAGATGGGTAACCCTACTGCTAACCTCAAAAGGTCTCAGAAGAGTCCAGATTTCTCCCCTGAGGCCTACTCATGACAATTGTTCTCTTTTCTGTAACAAAAACAATCATAATCCATTTCTGCAGAACCATTTTCCAACCTGTCTTTATCCCTTTGAATTAAGGCCGGATGCCTTTAAGACTTGTATGTGTAAATACACCTTTCTCTGACTGGCTACCTTGTATGGCGTCTCATTTAAAAAGCAGGCCAGGCTGAAACACATACAGCTTCAATGTGAATGGCTGGGGCTTAACTGCTGTAGGCTGAATAGATGCATATATGTAAATGCACTGGTTTTCGTGATATCACAAAAACAGTGAATTAGTTTTTGTAGTTTATTTTCCATATATGGACAGTTGGACAGAGGAGTGGACAGTACGTTTTGGATCTGGCAGTGTTTACATACTACATCAAACTCCTTTATTTAAAAAAACATACATAGGTTTCTGTCAATTCAGTTTCCTGAATTTGCCAGCAAGTAGTTGCAATATATATTGAGATATACACCCGTGGCTCACCATCCAGAGGGCTGTTTTCATTCACTTAAGAATGCAGAGCAACAGAATTTAGAAGTCTGCTCCTTTCAAGACGTTGAGGTTTGTAACTTGTCACCACAGCCACCCCAGCCACCCCAGTAACTGATAGAAAAGAATAACGTACAAAAACTGTTCATAAAAATGCCATCGCCTGGATTTGAAACTGAATGTATCTGTGTGCTTCTTTTTTCTGTTATGCCCACATGTCCTACATAGTAAAGTTGTGTTTCTGTTAGTATGTCTAGAACTGAACGCTCCTAAACAAGCCACCTTAGTCAGGGATTACCACTAGTTTTCTAATGGGTGCCTGGGCATAGACTGCCTGTAGTGGCCACAAGGGGGCAGTAATGCATCATGATTCATTCATTACTCAATTATTTATTGAATGGTTGGGGTGAATGTATTCTTTTTATCTTGAAGATACACCTGCTTGCTCACAGTCAGTCATGAACAGGTATCTATGTATCATAAAGTGCATGCATGTATATTAATCTCTTCTGAGAGGTTTGGTTTGTAAAGATTTGTTGTAGAGAAAAATACTGACTCACGTTTCTTTACAGTGGTGGTGGTGATAGGAACCAGGGGTGGCAATGTCAACATCTGAAATATAGGTACATTTTATTTACTAGCCAAAATAAATGAGAATATATATATATATATATATATATATATATATATATATATATATATAAACAATAGCAGTAATAAAAAATGGGTTTTCAGGGGCTATTTTGCCTCACACCCTGCATGTATCCTTCAGTCTTATGTTCGAGTTTGATTATTTTGACTATAAATGAAAGTAGTAGTGTTGTCTTTATCTGACCTAGCCTTTTCCTTTGTCATAAGTGGCAGGCACGCTGTGTTTAGCAGACAAGTTATCTGATAGGCTTATCACAACGTGACAGCCACTGCCAGGTAAGTGCCTGTATACGCGTATGAGTGAGTAAGAGAGAAGCAGGTGGGTCAGTGGGCCACGAGCACACCACTGTAAACAAACTCAAGCCCGATCTGTGGAAGCTGATTACTTAAGCAGTGTTACCCAAAGAGACAGACACTAAAGGCTAATCAGGATCTAGTAGTCCACTGTCTGTGACTGAAGTTGCCTGGTGGTTAAAACCTATGCCCACATTTCAGTATTGTAAGACCACCTTTTAGGTTATTTATTTTCCAGGCAAAATGGCAGAGAATAAGTATTTAACAGAAAATTACAAGTGAATACAATATGTAGCTTTTCAGTATTTAATTTGGACCCTGTAAGGTTTTATGACTGATATTCATGGTTTAACCAAATGCACCTAACTTTGAGGACTTCAGAGGTATGGAAAACTTAACAACTTGTGCTTAAATGATCTTGCATGATCTTTTACATTCAGCCATCGTTTAGGAACTGAGGACATAGATTGCTGTAGGTGTGAAACTAGAAGCATTTTCCATTTTTGCTTGATAAAGCAGTTCAGCTACTCAACTGTCCGGGGTCTCCATTGTCATATACTAGGCTTAATAATGCACCCCAGTCTACCAGCTGCACTCTTTTACTACAAAGCCACACTGTAGAAACACGTGCAGACTGTGGCTGGGCATTGTCTTGCAGAAACAAGCAGGGACGTTCCTGAAAAAAGATGTTGTCTAGATGGCAGCATATGCTTATGTACCCCTCAGCATTAACGGTGGCTTCAAAGATGTGCAACTTACCCACCAACACACCCCTTTAATATAACAGTGCCTGGCTTTGTACCAGTCGAGATGGTGCTTTTCCTTCAAACCCACTATTTCCAAAAAAAATTGGTGGACTTTGTTACGACCCCGTCTAGGGTCAGGCCGTAACAGAGGATGACAGTGGACTCTCTCTCTCCAGACCTGGTGCCAGACCAGACAACTGCCATTGTTTATACCAGATAATGGCAGGTTTATTTTCTTCAAAAGCTCAGACAAGTTGAGGTGATGGCTTCAGGGACGAGCATTCGCCAAAACAACTAACAAAACCACTAATGATGAAAAACTAAACCTACAAACAAGTGAAACCAAAAGACATATGGCGACCCTAACCCCTAACCTTAAACAGCAGAAAAAGGTACCCAAAGCAAAATGGCAAAATCCCCAACTTTTCCAATGTTCACTAGAGTTTCACAAACCTTCAAACTTCACACACAAAGTGAAGCGAAGAGTGGCGTGAAGAGCGCCGGCTTGGTCTGATCAGATTGTGTCAAAGGGGAAAGAGCCCTGAACATTTCCCAAGATGGTGGCTCGGCTACCTCTTATACCTCAGTGCCCCCCCGTGTGACCAGGCACAGACCTGCGCATCATAGAGAAACGAGGGAAAACAGAAAATGGCTCCACAAACACGGCCAGTTATTTGAGCATGGGTGCATATATAACACGGGCCACCCCCCCTGTCCGCCTCTTTACCCTGATAGGCTGCAAACAAATAACTAGTATTGGTCATCTGCAGATGTTTGCAAAAATTATGGTCAATTAGAGACTGAGAATATGCTTTTAAAAATGTATTTATTTTTTAATCAGTGATTTTAATCATTTTAAACCAGTTACTGATTTCCAGCGATGCAAACACAAACAGGTTGGTTATCACTGAATTTTTCTTTGTGCTCATGCCCCATTACTACATACCCATTCATGTCCTGCTGTCTGGGAAAGCCTGCATGTTGCTTTTACTTCACTCCAAAGATAGAAACATGGATTATTTATAACAGACACCCCTACGCTGTGCACGTCTAAAAGAAAGGCTACTGGCGAAGATGGTTTTCTGTAATAAGAGAGATCAAAAATGAAAGAGCCTCTCAACTATCTGGAGGGAAGTGAAGTGTTTTTTTTCTTGAAATCTTACTGAAAAATGATCCATGGGTTTTGGGAAATGGCTTCCATGTGGAAACCCATTCAAAAACATGACATGCTCCAGGAACTGTCTCAAATATTTATGCCAAATCAAAACTTGAGAGAAGCTTATTGTAGATAAGCTATACTAAAGGCACCTTCCACTAGTTGGAGATGTGTATGTGAGCCTCAGGTCTATCTGTACACAGATGGTTTACTGTGCCAAGGCTAGGACAGAATACTCCAGGCTGAAGATTATGTTCCATGTTCTTGGAATCAGTCCATGTGTATTAACAACATGGTGGGATGAAACGGAGTGGTAATTTGAGTGCGATCACTGCAGGCAACAACTGCATAGGGTATTTGGTGCTAATAGATGATGTGCTGTGACTGTAGCACAGAATTACTGTTGAAAATGAAGTTGGTATTGTCACAAATCATCTGTATACACTCATTATAATAAGCCACCTGAATTTGAAGCCACTTTCCAAGGCTGAAATGTAGCTGCTCTGTACTGTTGAATGTGGCAGCATATAAATTGAAACAAAGGATTATTGCAGAGGTGAATCTAAGGGCGCTGATGCAGACCATTCAAGCTTTTTCTTTAGTTCAGTTCATTTTGACAGGTGTGAACACTTCACCTCTCAGTCCTCATTTCAAAACAGTCCACAACCAAACAAGGGAGTTCAACATCAGAGCTCGCGTTCCTCTTCTTCTAGCAGCACATCAGTGCAATTACCGTTCATATAGTTACTGCAGGACATGGTGCTACTCATAGTGGCAGATAAGCAATAAACTAATGGCAAACAAATGAGTTTGATTTTGGCACATGGACTGCGGACTATATTTTAGGCCAAGCATTAGCAACCTGACAAACCAGGCAAAATAAAGAATCGGATATGAATCAGTCCCCATATGGAGTTTGTGGCAAAAAAAAACTGCTTTTGTTTTCATCATGCTTGTGATGTCACAACCACGAACATTGACATTCAGCCTACTGCGGTTTAGCCCCACTCATTCATACTCAATTGACGTGGAGTGTTGTTCCTGCAGACAGCTTGGAGCAGAATTAATAGAGAGGAAGATGTGCTGTCAAGAAGCAAATAGATCACTGCAACCATCCGAAGAATCCACACAGCTGAACAAAGAGACTGAAGCTTATATTTTGAAAGGACTCTGAGAATATCAGTCCAAGGTTTACAGTTTGTTTCAGTCTGGACCGCTTTTGGATTGATGCAAAATATAGAATCAGCCAATCGAAACTTAAAAATGAAAATGAAGGGGTAAATACATACAGGGATCTTTTTCTACACACAAGGCCCCATGGGGGCTGGTGTGTAAGTGTACATGTAGCCAGATTAATAAAGGCTGGGGTGGGCCCACTTGTCCCTTGTTTGAATAGCTCTGAGCTTGTTCCTCACGTCGCCAGATTTCTCACGTATCTGTTATGTCTTACTCATTATACTGTCTGTGCTTCCAGCAAGTAGAGACGTCTATTTTAGCACACACACTCGGGACCGAAGGCAGCCACATCTTTCATTAACTCCACCCTTCTAAAAGTCACACCAGAAGCTGTTTCTCATCTTTCTGTCCTCTACTCTCGCTCAAGGTCTGTCCAGGTCTTATATAATCATATCATATCCTGCAAAAGACTTGCTGAATAAGTTTTGGTTTATCGATTATAAACGTGGTCCCAATGGAGGTTTTCCAAAGTAGCTCAGAGACGACTGAAGCCCAACTGTTCAAGAAAGAAGATGGCATTGCACTAGCAGTGAGTTTAACACGACCGGACAGAGAGAGCTCCCTGACCACATTCTCCTCACGTTTTTATTCTCCTGTGACGGGGCTACATCTGAATCACATTTGCACGCTGCAGACCACTAGACCAGACAGGATGACAAGCCTGTCGGCAGTGAGTTTAGAACAGAAACAAACTGAACATTTTCAGAGGATCAGACAGTGGGCCTAATCCTGATCTAGGACCTGTTTGCCTTCTTGGAGTAGAAGGTTCACTAGAAGGTTTTACTAGCGGTGCAAAAATGCCTCACTTTGACTGTACTCATCCACTGCACTCATAACGTTCATTCAATGTAGTTTGGCACACTGACAAATACAGGCATAGTAGCTGCAGTTTTAAGAAATGTCAGTGTCATTGTTAGGTTGAGAATGGTCCTTCATCCATAAATAAATATAAATATAAGAGCTCTGTGGTCAGAAACTGACAACTGATGATGGCTAACACAAACTGTAGATCAACACATTCAGTCTCTCTGTCTCTAACTGTGCATCAGCAAGGTGGGGCTACAATGTAGAGGCTTGTAGTATAGTGCCCAATGAAGTGCACCCCTGCAACACCACTGTGCCCAATACACTCGTTCCACTACTATGCCAGTGTCACTGCTGTGCTGAGAATGGTCCACCCACCACCTAAATAATATTTGGTCTGGGGTGGTCCAATGATCGCCCCTTTCCACTGTGAATGAGGTAGAGCAAGGCTGATAAACAGATGGGCTACAGTCTAAAACCGTAAGGCTACCAAACACACCTGTATGGATGGTGTATCTGTTCAGATGGCCTACAGTTTAAGATTGGTGTTATACTGATGGATGGATGGATGGATGGATGGATGGATGGATGGATGGATAGATGATACTTTATTGATCTTGAAGGAAATTTACAAGCCAGTAGCTGTCACAACACAACACAGCACAGTTATAATAATAAGGGTGATACAATATGAAAAGAAGAATGCAGAGGCTCAGCAAAATTGCCAATAAATACTGTCAATCTTGTTTATTTATTATCTACAGGCATATATACAACTACAAACACACAAAAATATACAAAAATACTGGCTCAGTGAACACTGAGTAGTGTCTTAAATAACAGTAATCGAATCATTGACCCCCCCCCCCCCCCAACCCTACTGTTTACTAATCTAGGACCAGTCGGCTTCACATAAAAAAGGCAAGAAAAAAATGTACATTTTCAGTGGAATAGGCAACTTCTAGTAAATTTTGTCTGCCAGAAAGTTGCCCTCCCCCCATACCTCCCCACAAAAGAACATATTTTTAAACTATATATAACAAATAATTTTTTTCTGGTTAAATCATATTAAGCATTTCAGCAATAAAATATATTGTACATTAAAATATAATGTAATCTACCTATGTAATTTTACCTTTATTTGGTATATTGTTTTTTGTCTTTATGGCCTTTTGCCCAAATAATAAAACAATAGTAAAAGCAAATAACTCATTGATTAATACATAAATAAACCAACCAACCAACTCATTCTATGGCTGAAGGTCATGTTTCCCAGTTGATTCTCTGACCAGTAAATTGTAAAATCTACTACACCTGTGTTGAAGTATTTTAGGAAGAGCATTTTTAAACTCATGATCAATTTCTCCAACAACCGATTGGCTGAACCGTTGAACTAAAATGGACAGAGATGGTACAAGTGTGGCGGTTCGAAATGAGTTTCCTCCGCAGGGTGTCTGGACTCTCCCTTAGAGATAGGGTGAGAAGTTCGGTCATCCGGGAGGGACTCGGAGTAGAGCCGCTGCTTCTTCACGTCGAGAGGAGCCAGCTGAGGTGGTTCAGGCATCTTGTTAGGATGCCTCCTGGACGCCTCCCTCGGGAGGTGTCACAGGCAAGTCCACCTGGGAGGAGACCCCGGGGAAGACCCAGGACACGCTGGCGTGACTATATCGCCCAGCTGGCCTGGGAGCGCCTCGGAATCCCCCTTGGAGAGCTAGTGGAAGTGGCTGGGGAAAGGGAGGTCTGGGCCTCATTGCTTAGGATGCTGCCCCCGCGACGCGAACCCCGGAGAAGCGGAAGATAATGGATGGATGGATGGATGGATGGATGGATGGGTACAAGTGCACAGAATGTGAAGCAAGGTACTGCAGGTAGCACGTCCAGATGGGCTGACAGATAAGAAGAGCAAATCCAGCTGTCCAATTGGCTTTACTGCATATGTGCCAACTGTAGTGATCCCTGGGGGATTTGGGCCTAGAGTCACACCAAAGTCACAGTACAGTGTGTTACTGACAGGCTCTTGCCCCCGAGGACTGCCCATGTGTTTTATACTCTACCATTGACAAAGGCTGGAATTTATATGTGACATAATACAAAACCACATAATTGTACAAAATGTTATACAAAATAATATGCTGGACTATGTTTTAAATAATCTGTAGGAAGCAAAGCTGCAAAAATATGATAATAATGTGTCCTGATCCTTATTGCTGTTATGATTAGAAAATGACTGAGAACATCAGTTATGACGTTATTTAAAATTATTATCCCCAATCCCTCCTATCTCAAAAGTGGTGATCAAATAACTTGATTATTTGTATTATTGTACTTTAATAATTACAGCTTATTTATCATTTAATGGCTTTCTATTGTTCCTAAATTATGCGAAATATTGAATACAGTATCTAGAAATACCTTTTAAAGTCTTGTTTATAATATTTAAGTCTACAGAGCATTTATTATTGTATATTACATAACAAACATTACAATACACATGATGATGAGCTTTTTTGCAGCGGCACTAGCATGTGTCCACTTTTTCTGCCCTTTTGTAGCGAGCATGTTGTTACTGTTGCTGTGTTTGTCAAGCTGAAGAAAGACAAGGCCAGGATTCACTTTTATTACCTCCAAAACTCGATAATTTTATTTACAGTTCAAGTCAATCACATGCAACATTTTTTAAACACAAAATTAGCAAAACAACAAACGAAAAAAATCCATCTTTGTTTTCTTTTTTATTTTCTCCAAAATGTCAATTAAATATACAAAAATAGAGCTTACAAATACTGTACAGCAAATGTCTCCAAAAATATTCTGCTGCAGAATTTTTAGTTTTACAAACATGTTTGTGAGCTTCACAAACATTCTCAGTGTTAAACACAAGGGAGAGTGGGGGGGAGGTGGGAGGGGTGTGTTTAAGGGCTATGCTACGTAGACACAAGTGGTTGTGAGTGCAAGGGTTAATGATGCTATGGGGGCACACTATAGGAAGCCCTAGTGGGGGGCGCGGGAGGTAGGACATCATGGAGCTCTGTTTGACGCTGGACAAACATACTCACTATACACCACGAACCATGGAGGGCCAGGGGGTTGGGGGCGAGTGCAGAGGAACAGGAAAGGAGCGGAGGTGGGAGTCTATACAATATTAAGCCTCGAAGACTACAATCTGAATATTGGCAGTTAATTATGAATGAGGATCCATGTGTTAGGTAATCTGAACTAAATGAATGAGCATGCTGTCGTGAATCAGCTACAAATCAGGCCTACTTTCACGGACTTGGGCTGCAGAATATATCACACAAAAGTCATTATCATCATTTTAGCGTTTGCAATACTGGTATCACTGAAGGCTGCAATATGCAAATGAGACCCCAACCAATCACAATCTTTTAAACTGTATGTCATGAGCAATCTGATCAATCACAGATGATCTAGATGAGTTTCTGTGGGTGTCGTTTTTCATATATTGCCAGGTATATCACAATCGCAATATACAACAGTGTACTCACAATATGGTACTTTGTATCGTGCAGCCCTAACTGAGACTGATGCACCTTAAGAGCCAGGACTGGGTCTCAGTGGCACACATGAATGCCACTTCAGTCATTAACATACATTACTAAAGCTCATTCTCTCAGAAATAACCAGTGACTTTACTGCCTCCTAACAGACAGAAGGTCGTTCTAGACCAACTTTAGGGATGCACAATGATCAGGTTTTGGTACCTGTCCCAGTTATTACTGCTAGCACATTGAACTAATATGTATAGATATACATTATTTTTTTTATATTGTATTAAGCCCTGTTATGTGTTTCTATGTAAACTGTGCAGATCTCTTGGCACCTGGAAGAACTTCATCTTTCATTCTTGTGCCATTTACAAAAACACACTTAAGACTTAAGAGGGTTTTGATTTTTTTTTTTTTTTGTTGTTTACTTTTTTCTTACCTTTCCGTAACAAGGCGTTACATAGCCTGCCTGTTAGTGGTAATGTTTAAGGGTTGATTATCTGAAGATAATCAGAATGCTATAGAATTTTAGGTAGATGTTCTGCCTCAATAGATTGGTGCACTAATATCAAGACTGGTGTATATGTATAAATATGACATACATGGCAGACTTGGACACAAGCGACTACGTTCACATTAGATTTCACATTTTCACAGCACTCTATTGCCATACATTCATCATCAGTGACACTTATATACATTTAAACTGAACTTGACTGCAATAGCAGTATGTAAAGGTGTATACTATATGAGAATATGTTCCCTAAAGATAAGGGAATTGTCATATATTGTTGTTTGGACATTATTTATAACTAAAGCCAATTGCCTTACTTTTTTATAAAATGTACTTGTTTAAAACCTCTGGATGCCATCGGAAATGCCCTATGCAGCATTTTCCCCTCTTAGCCACTGCAATCAGGGGTAACACAAAAGCCAACCGGGGGTCACCCTGAACAATGCACAGGGGGTTCACACCAGTCAGATGGAAATGGCCAGAATGTAGCTTCAGAAAGAGCTGGCTTTATTCCTTTAGGTACAATGGCCAACCTGCTGACAGAGGCATTACACCTGGCTCAGCGTAGAAAAGGGGCCACCGTGGAGCAATGCAGTATGGGAGATGAGCTACACATTCATAGCCTTTTTTTGTGAGTTTGGCACAAAGTGCTGATCAATGCTGGAACATAGAAATGACAGTCAGGCCTGCAGCAATGGATCCTTTCTGTCCTAAGCTGCTAACCTACCTTAGGTTTCAGTTATCCTCATGTAGTGTTTGGTATGTGAGGGGTGTGGCTGGATGTGCCTGACTTAAAAAGAACCATTCTGTTGTGTTTGTGAACGGGGGAAAGAAGTGGAGGTTAACTCAGGGTTTTGGAATTTTAAGTCATTTTCCTCTCTTCCCTGGAAAGCTATGTCTTACTACACGCCAAGACAAACAAACACAGGCTCAAGACACTGTAGTGCATAATGTCACAATTTCATGAAAATTAACCACAGTCTAATCCCTTTGCAATGGGTCTGCGCCAGTTTTCTGATTTGTTTTCCGATAAAAAACAGTATCTAGTCTAACCAACTTGTGATTTACAGATATATACCAACAATAAGGACCCAATGTACTAAGTCTTTTGCTCCAGTTCTGGGCACAAATCAGACACATTCGGTCTGCATGTTATGTATGAAAGCCTGATGCACAGGTAATGGGCAATGTGTGCTTTGAAACAAAAAACGCATTATTTTCCTCATGCATTTACGGGAGGGCCGTGCAAAACATGGAAGAATCACACAAAAAGTGGGCGGAAGTATTATATGTATGACTGATTACACGGTCTGCTTGATTTACTAAACTCTGAGTGACTCACAGCAGTCAGTCGCATCATTTCCCTCCACTTTGAGCAATAGTGTTTTTTAAGACATGTTGAGAGACTTCCTTTAACGATGGCAGATACAGCACAGGCCTCAAAGATGTGTTGAAACAATATTTACAATCTGAATAACACTGTTCAAACTCTCAGGATCAGATGCATGTCTGTGAGAAGATATAATACGCTGCGATGATGCCGAATATGCGCACACAGCCAACATTCGCTTTCTGTACCTATTTAGCAAGCTGTTAGTGACTGGGGCTACGCACAGTTTGCTGGATAAACTGCAGTCACATCATGGGCACATATCACGATCGCATCAAGGCACATTTTGCCCTGTGACTTCACTCGTACATACATCTAGGTCTCAAGTTTCTCCATTACTCCAGTATGCTTAAACATCCAGCTCAATAATAACAAACTTAGACAGTCAGTGCCAAAGACTGAGTAATGCTTTGACTTGATCTGTTTTTGGACATGGAGGCAGTATGGGGTGGGAATCTGTTATATAAGTGAGAGGAAGAATGATGATCACTTCGGACTCCCTGTACCAGGAAACGATCTCACATTGGACTGACAGTGTGATTCACATTGCTTTGTGTTACACAATGGGTGCCTAACATTCAGATTCGAGTGGACTCTAGTGTAATAAATACTGTACTTGAACAGGCGTGAAAACAATGCTGATTTTAGCCTTTCTCTTTTAGAACGATTAGGCCTTTCCAGATAACTTTGCACAGACTTTGCACAACACAGCTTAAAGTATGCTGCTAGAGTATGCTGGCTGTATGAATATGTGTATTGTATGTGTGCGTGGCAGCAGTTTAAACATAAACACCTACTGAAACTTATGGAATCAACCTCCACTGGGCTGACGTGACCTCCATCAAACTCTTATTCACATTAGTTTGGACGACACCCTGAGGTCATTCCAGTGCCTGTCCAGCCAAAGAGACACCCTTTTGCACCGATGAAGACCAGCTGCCCCACTCGCACGCTTAATCATTCTAAGACAATCGCAAAACTGGTCTCAGATCAGCATATAAGGGCTATTTCCATCAATACCAACATTACTTCATGACGTGACAGCTGCTGTAACCAAGTTGGCTCCTTAATACCTACATAGTGCACTATACTGGTGCCTAAACACCCTACCTAGTGCACTACATATTAAATAGCGAGCCACCTGACTCCTAATTTTTGGAAGAGGACTCAACCTCCCACTTGTTCCCCTCACATACATAACTGTCAAAAGCTTGTCGTCCCTTCTTTAATATACAGTATAAACTTAAGGAAAGTCCTTTCTAAGACCAATCAAAATGATGTGGTTCTGTATTTACTAAAAAAGGGAAAATAGATATAATACAGTTAATTGAAATAATATAAAATATGACCTTGCTACTATCTTCACAAGCAATTAATTTCGAGTCCATGTAAAGTGCTTGTTAAAAAAAAACAAAAGTAACTCTTGTTAACAAAAACGCAGCCGTTTCTGACGTGATTTTTTCTTCTTCTTCTTTTCTTGCTGTTTGTATAGTTCGTGTTTTTTCTGTCACTTCTTGAGCTAGTGTCCCCAGAAAAAAAAGTGCTTTGGTGTGGAACAGTCCGAACATCCGCAGCACAGTGCCGTGGAAAAAGTTCTTTGTTGTCTCCTCAACAAAAAAAATTATGAAAAAAATCCAAATAAACAAAAAAGGTTCTTGGGACTCGGCAGTCATCGTAGTATGGTGAGAATCAGTTGTGAATCCACAGAGGCGGAAACAGAGCAGAACGCAGCCTGGACATGTGTGTGTTCTCCAGCCTGCCCTTGGCATGGATGCGAGTACCTGTACAATAGAGCAAGTGAGGGAGTAAGGGTGCAGGATGAAAGATGGGGGGTTGGGGCTACACCAGGTTCTCCACTCCAGGCAGGTGCTGCTGCGTGGGAGCCACCACTGCCACCGTCTCGGACGTCCCCTGCTGTTGCGCCAGCTGCAAAACGGGCATATTACAGAGCGGACACACTTTCCTCACCTCAAGCCACTTAATGAGGCACCTGAAAGGGGCAGAGTCAGAAACAATGGGGTAGAAGTCAGTTTTAAAAATAAAGCAATAGCTGACCAAAGTACTGAACGTAATACACACACAACCATTCAAGGGAACTGTAAACAAAAAACATGTCCAAAATGATAAACAGAGCTATCAATTATTCTAAAATAATAAGCCATATAGCATTAAGAGTGAAGTTATAATACACTGAAAATCTAAAATGTCTCATATTTGAAAAGTGGTGATCAAACCAAAATCAAAAATTACCACAGACAGAAAATAACAGTATATTACTTATCATGTAATGCATTCTTGTTCAAAAATACAAAAATGAATAAAGCTATCTAATATCTAAACATATCTTTGGGTGTTTAGATTACACTTTTAACACTAATTATTGTACTAAATAAGATATAATATAAATATATTGTACTAGTAATAAAATTTGCCACTGTAAACAGTAATACAAATTTTTAATACAAGTGACTTCAGACTTTTAAAATTTAGGAAGCGGTGTGTTTGTGGGGGGTGCGCCAATGAATCATGCACTGCATTCCACAACATGCAAAACAATAACAATGTCCACAGTGGGTGAGATGTGGAAATAGGAAATTAAACAGCTGTGCTGGACGTCATGTTCTCTGGTCATCACTCCCCCTCCCACTGTGACAATGCGACAAAGACCAGAGCAGGACCCTCATAGCTGCAATACAACAACATCTACTAGCAGACACTTCTGTGACCACATGCAAGATTTATATATATTTACTATATACATACACACATGTATGTGTGTGTGTGTGTGTGTGTACATTTATATATTTTTTTTTTTAAAGCTGAGCTCAAAGTAAATTTGCAATCAATGATAAGAATCAATGGCTGGTGCATCCTTACTTCAAATAAATTCACCTAGACTGAAACAAGTCTACAGTATGAGCTCATATCTGTTCTGTTAATCTTATTTGTGTGCAGTGCTTCAGACAGAATGTGGCTGCAGATTTAATGAATATGACCGATCTAGCTGATTTGAAGAGAAAGCACAAGTTTGAAACCAGCGGTGATAAACCAACAGGCTACTCCAAAGTCAGTGGGGCTGAGGTGTCCATGCTCCACGCTGCTGAATTATTCACTGCAGATTTTCTAGGCCTCTGGGTCCCATAGGAAGGGCAACAGAAACAGTGAAAGGTGATTTGAGGGATTTTTTTAAGTGACAACCAAGCAGTGAGCAATATGGCAAAAAAATCATATCCAAATTGTTTTCCCTAAAATCATTCAACATCAATTATTAACAATTACTCAGGTGCCACTGCTGGGATAGGCTCCAGCTTCCCCTGCACCCCAGAAGGATTAGGGGCTTTAAGATGAAGATGTGTGTGTGTGTCTGTGTGTGTGTGTGTGTGTGTGTGTGTGTGTGAGTGTGTGTCTGTGTGTGTGTGTGTGTGTGTGTGTGTGTGCGCGCTAAGGTGCCACTTTAAGTTTGGACAGCTAGTGTTTTGAACCCTGAAGAAAACAAAAGAGTTATTCTGTTCAATTATGCTCGCTTTAAATTATATTTTTAATCTGAACACATAACGCTAGCTAAGTCTCCTAACTGCGCTGTTATGAGAAAATGGCAAAATTTCCCCATCTAGCAGTTGAAAGCTGTACATCATCATCTAATGTACCAAAGTAGCTGTTAAAATTTTAAGCCTTTGCTGCTAGTATTGGATTGAAGAATAGAAAGAGCACAGTAATTTTATTGAAATTAAACTTGCATTAACAATACTTAAATGTTGGGTTTTGATGATTATCAGTATAATTTTGATGATTATCATTTGCTTTAGATTGAGATTGTACATGAATATTTGCACATATAGCCTGTGCTTTTACTCCCCTTAAGCCCCTATAGCTTATTCCCTTTCCTCTCCCAGTCCCCCACAGAGATGTTCCACTGGGTCTGTTTACACACAGTGGAGAGCCTGTAAAAGTCACCGCCTTCTGACATACACTGCTGCTGTTAACTAGGCCAGTGTGGGGCCTCAGCTTCCACAAACAGGCCAGTCACAGCTCCCCTACAGAGAGGACAAAGAGGGGGAAGAGGGGGTGAAGGAGAGGGCTGGTATTTTGCCAAAAGAGACCTCCCATTCATGTAGGTTAGCTACGTTTCCAGTAACCTCCTGTCTTGCACATACATGCCTGCACATGTCTCCACACATACGCACAGCTGTTTTGCATTAGCTGCGAAGAATTCACTGTTTCTGTTTCACAGGAAAGTGCTGCCAATTTAAGATGAGGATCACAGATGAGGAGATGCCACGTATCACTCCCATTCTCCATAACTGGACCTCTACTAAAGGTGGCAATATTAGAGGCCCTGCAATACAATATTATGGTCATACTAGCACTACAGCATTATTCTGAAGTGATTTTTAAAATTGTCTAAATATAATAATATTTTGACATACAATACTGTGCATGAGTTAGAAGCCACTCATCATTTAAAATGTTCAATCAAAACAGTTATTAATGTTTCAGGAGATATTTCTGAGGAGATTAGATATTACACAGTCCGCCTGCATGAGGAAGGGAAAAGTTATAAAAAATAAAAAAAATAAAACATCAGTACTTGGACCTCCATGTATCTAGACTGTTTTTCAAATACTGTTCTATATCATTTTTTTCTCCCACCCCTAGTCTTTACGGTTGATGCATGCTCAGGCACTTAAGCCTGTGTCCCTTTCCGTTTTCCAAATAAATGGCACAAGTGGTACTCACTTCCTGTGAAAGGCATGTTTGCACGGGCAAATCCCCAGCTCATCCTTCTGTTTGAACTCCTCCAAGCACACAGCACAGATCTGTGGACGGAGAGTGAGAGATGTTAACGGATAAACCAGTCAATGAGCACACAAAATACGCTGTTTAGACACAATATCCCACAATATCCCAAGCATCAACATTGCCGTCCACTGGACTACACTGAACATTCGGGCGTGTGTTGTCATTACAGGTCACTGAGCCAGTAAGGTGAGACTGATGCTTTATGTATACAGAATGTGGGTTCTGGGGTTGTGAGTAGACACAAGTCTTTATTTCCTGTTCTAACAACAACAGATAACAGTTCACTAAGGACACAAAAAAGCTGTTGACCTCCATTTTGCCTGTATTTGACGTAAATAATAAAATGTGCAGTGCTGATTTAACTCAGAAATAAACCTTAATCTTATTCACTTCAGTTGGTTTAACTTAAATCCTAGAGTACTTAAATTAAAGAGAAAGACTAGAAGTTTTATTTTTTGCCTGACTGTAATGTTGTCAGTCAACCCTGTCACATATTTCGATTTTGTTTAGTAATTAATTACAAAGACAGTGCCTTCGCTGCTGAAAAGGTCAACTGATGCCTTAAGAAATTATCCGTAGTGAGGATGAGACTTATTTTTAAGAAGATTTTTAGGAAATGTATTAAGAACACTTATTAAGAAGACTGCTGGGATAGGCTCCAGCACCCCCCCGCAACCCTGATGGAGAAGCGGCTTAGAAAATGGATGGATGGATGGATGGATGGATGGTATTAAGAACACTGTCACCATGAAAAACACTCCCAGGTTCTTGAAGAACATGTACAGGCAGAGGGCTGAGTGAGCCATAGGAAACACCATGACTTGCCAACCGGCAAATGCTACGAAGCAGATTCCTGCGAAACATTTGGGCTTGATTAAATGGTCATATAACAGTGGGAGTGGAGTTAAGACAGATCCTGAAATGTGCATGAGAGCTTCTGAGCTGGTTCCTTTCTTAACACCTTGTGTTTATTATTCAGATATTAATCTTTTCTTTCAGTAACTACTATGAATTTTCCTATAACTTATGACATTAATGTGCAAGTTTAGTTATGCATGTGAAGTGCAGACCTATATACAGGTATTTAGGCTTTGGGCTAATTCAGAGATTATAGCTCATTAAAAACTGTCCACAGAGTAGTTATGAAAACAAACACTATTTTAAATGTATTCACTCACTAAAACTCTAATGGTCGTACTTGCTTGCTCAAGAAAATGACTACTGCGAAAGATACTATTCAGCTTTGCCCCTTGTATATGAGAGCCAAGACAAAAGGTGTGTGTACTTGCAGCTCATTATCAGAGTATACTGTTGTATTTATGATCTTTTTGAGTGTCTTATCCCACAGTATTGTTCATTATATGGTGTTCTGGTGGGCCCTGGTGACAGTGCTTCTAGCTGCCATTGTGTGCCTTTTAATTTCATTGTACTGTATGTGGAAGGGCAAAATGCTGTGAGGGACACTGGTGTGAGACTGAGGCAGCCTATGCAAAATGGACAATAAAAGGGACAGTGAACGAGTGCTATACAATAGGCAGTTGTGTGTTTATGCAGTGCATGTATGTGGGAAGAAGGGCTAAATGTCTGGGTCTGCAGCATGAGTTCCTTTTATGAAGAGACAACACTAAATAACGCACTACCATGGAGTACTGTTCATGTCATAGTTTTACCAGTGGATGTTCTGTAATGAAATCTGAAGCATTTGATTGATGATTGAAACAAGACAAGAGTATCTATGTAACGTCTCCAAATTCTCACATATTCATGTCAGTGTCAGGAAACTCTCAACTCTCAATAACAATAACAACACGGCCACGTTTGTTAGTGTTAGCACTTTTCTCACTCAGCAGTGTTTCTGAGTTAAGTAAAAGAGGTCACCACATTTCCAAAGTGATTCCTATGGGTAGTGTTGTCCGAATGGAAATGAGACTTTATTTCTCCTGTCTCTCTTTGAGCATATTCACCTTACATAATCTCTTCTTATCACCACATAACAACTTGCAGACTCTTAAAGCTTTGTTTCAGTAAATAAAAACCTCCTTGGATTTTTGCATCCTTTGGTCTCCTTTTTTAAAGAAGCAGGATTTCTGAAGGGCATTTGATGGGAAGACACGCCAAAATATTTATACCTGGAACTTTCCTTTAAGACTAGATTATCTTTGTTTTCCTCAGGAAATGTGTTATTTTGATAAGAAGCAAACGGGATCTCTCAATAGCAGTCACAAGTGTACGGTTTGTGTGTCTGTGTGGTGGAAATTGGGGGTATATTTGCAAGCTTGGCAAACATATGTCTACATCTATGTAATCACATTTGAGGCCCATTACCTAATATTCAGACAGTTGAGCTCAATGGTAGCTGGTTATGCTGTAACTCTCTCTATAGTTATAGACCCTGCCAGACCCTTTTATATACACACAGCACCTTCAAGATACACTACAGACATTCCAAAGCCAAACCAACAGGCCTAGGAACACCTCCCAACCCACTGGACTGTCCACATAAAATGTTGCAAAACAAAATAACACAGTCAGTGTCCCTTATCTGGGCAGCAACACAGCTGCAGCACGCAATAATGCAAACATTACGTCTCTCCTTTTGGCTTGTGGGCGCAAACTGAAGACGCCAAGAGACTTGATTATGCAGATCTATGCCCATTTTCTGTAAGCCCTGTATTCTACTGCAAACTTTGGAGAGCAGAGACCCATGAAGGAGAGCATATGCTGTATTCTTCTTGTATTTTTATTCAAGAAACTTACACTTAAAACTGTACATTTATAACATTTGTGTAGGTTACAGTCTTAATTGAGTTTTACATGGCCATTTACTAACCTTACTTTATCCCTTAGAATTTAACAAGCTGTTTTTGCTTTTGAGCCTGATATATGTAAAAGACTTCTGTTTTGATTGGCTGCTCAGTATTCTGCTTCATAAGAATGAATTCAAAAACATAATTTTGCAGCTAAAACTTTAACAATTATTACAACATCAAATTGCTTCATTTAAAACTTGGCTTTCCATGACATCAGCTCTATTTGTTTGTTGTTGTTTTTTTTTTGTCCTTTCACACTTTGGAAAAAGCATGGACAGAAGTACTATAAAGGGTGCCTTTTAAAGCTTACTTCTTGGATGTGCTGGTAACAGATGCATCAAAAAATTCAGTTACAGAAATGAAGTTGTGTTCGTCACAGCTACCAAATTGTTTCGAGGGTGAGGCAAAGAGCAAAATTAGTTAAATCTCTAGTCAAATTTCTCCTGACCAAAAAGAAGCCAAGTAGACAACCAACAACAAAAACAAGGAAGGTTTGTGCCAAAGGACCCTCTATGATTGAGCAAATGATCTTAGTATTTGTTGTCAAGTTTCAATATCTAATTGGGTGAAAAACATCAACACCAACAACAACAGCAACAACAGTAGGACCTACACAGACCTGGCCTCAACTTTCATTCTTCCAAGGAAGACCTTAAAAAAATACATAAACAAACAGCTTTTTCAGACTACTCAGGCTTTGTACCTTAAAGCACCTGCATGTTTTACATCTAGATTTCTAAGAAATCGGAGGCAAAACTTCCCCAAAGCAAACTGCAATCAGCTTGTTTAATCTTTCAAAAAGCTTTCACAGCATTTGAGGCCATGGACGTCTCCTATTTTGCTGTCACGCTGCTGTTGGTGATGTCAGAAAGAGATCTAAAGGAAAATCTGTTCAATATACAGAAAACAGATAATATCTCTCCAAGGACTCATCCTATCTATCTAATCATGCCCAACGCTTTTGTTTGATTGGGTGATACAATGGTGCACTAATATAACTTCACTACAATGAAAGGTTTTATGGGGAAGTTCTCAAAACTGAACCACATGCACTCTGTGGTGAACTAAACAAAGGAGGGCACAATATTTTGAAGAAGAACTATTCATTCTAAAGAAGTTGAAATAGATAATAAACAAAACTATTCCTATTACAATCACTGAGGAAACCCAAGATGGTATATTTCCCTAGTATGGACCATTTTTCTTCCAGACCATCTATTTTCATTTTAGTTTCTTATATGCAAATACTTCTGAAAATTTGGAGAATTGGTGAAGTTCCTCTCGGTGTTTCTTTATGTAGGACATTTCATACACAAGGGCAAATCAAGGTGTTTCACACAAATAAAAGCAAAAGGAACATCAAAAGGAAACATTTAGAAAGTGCAAAAGTGGCTGATGTTTTTCCTTTATGGGTATACACATGACTCAACCCTCCTGGGCTCTCCAAACAGCACTTTGCTCCCTGAAGTCTCAGGCTGAGGAAGGCTTTTGTTTAGGTGAACCTAGCGTTGTGGATTATGGGAAATTCCAACACTTCTGTAAAGAGGAACTGTGTAGGAGACCTAGAGTACCCACAGTGGTGCCAGTGTGTATTAGCACTCACATGGCAGTTCAAACCAAAGACCCATGTGGAAGTCATGATTCTTCCAACTTAGACTCCCTGGCCATATCATAAGAAATATTGTAGAAACTAGAAGTATTCCATCCACCTTGTTGGTGGGCAAAACTGTAGCCCATAATCCTTCCTCAATGGTCAGTTTATGGCCATTACACATGGAAATATTAATTTGTTTTCTATACAGACAACCAAATAAAATGACTCCATTACCAGGACAAGCCTACCATCAACCTTGTGTACAGCCAAGATCCATGAACCCAGAGAATGCACACCTCCCTCCTCTGAAATGAACATCCTAACACGAGAAAGGTGTCTCCTTTTCGAGCATGAGAAAGATTACTCATTTGAAAGTCAGGAGGTGTGAAGCTTGGGTTTATTTATAGTTGCAAAAACCCTCTTGCTGGGCACTCTATGTACACTAGCAAGTTGTTCTCAGTATCCGCTGGCAGAGCCATCTCATCACATAGCTCTATTAAAGCGCTACAGCACCTGTCTTAGTGATCTGAGCTTTATACTGTGGATATAATTAGATTTTTATGTCTAGAGCTGAAAAATTTTATTATTGACACAAGCTATTATTAATCCTTCATTTCTACTTTTTCCCCGATTCTGTGATGATATGGGCCAACTGTAAATGAACACTGGGAAAATATGAGCCGGCATGCTTTTGATTTGTATTTTTACATATTGTAATACATGCGGTAATAAGAACACCATCTGCCAAACAAAGCTAAATAAATGTTCTTACCTCATGTAAATTTAGTTCTTTGACCTTTTCCTTCTGAATAACCTGCAAAAGAGATACAAAGAGCAGTGAAAATGACAGAGTAATACTAGTTCAACAGCATTTTCACAATCTAGCAACAAACTGTTGTTCAGAGTTGAGTATTAAGAGCTGTCTGCACCAAACCAATTCAAAAGGATCTGAAGAATAACCAGAGCACTGGTCTAAAAATGTGTGAGGGTTCTGAGTGGAATATTTAAAATACAACATCTGCAGCTGGGTTTGGAGTTACATAACGGGCACAATGCTGCTAAGGACATAACCCTGCAGCCTTCTCTGCTTTTTTAATTAGCACTGTAATGTGCAAGCATGATCACTGGTAGGACTGCACAATACATTTTTTGCAAATTGTTATCTTAGTATTGGCTTTTGTAATGCTGACAGCACAAAAGCCTGCAACAGGCAAACAAGTCCTAAATATATATCTTAAATGAGTTTTTTAGGGTATTTTGAAGAATCAAGGGATTCACATCATCCAACAGTGATAAACAATTAGCCGATCTTCCACTCTGTTCAAGGCTGTTTCAATAATATTTTATGCTCTGTAATGCCTGTGTAAGCCCTTAAAAGATTAAACATGAGATTGTTCGCTGCACAACAACACACACTCAAATATGCATGTCTATATTAATGTATTTCTCGTTATAACTTGGGCTGAAACACTGCTTATAACTTCCGAATGGGTGGGGCTGAACTGCTACAGACCGAATTTAGCAGTATGCTTCTGTCTGTGAATTGTATGGGCTGAGTACATTTGAAACATTAAATGTATTAATACAAGCATTAATATGCATTAATATACTACATATATCGTTTTTAAAAAAGTGAAGAAAGTTCAGCATTTAATGTTCCAAGAAATACTGCAGTGACCATACAGAGCATCCTAATTTTACTGTGATATTCTGTCCTGATCGTATAACCCTAAAAATTACACGGGTAAAGAGACCCTCCATGAACTGCAATCATTTAATATGGATTCAGTCTTGACCTCAGTGGTTGGGGATTATTTGGCAGAGGAAGGACAGTATCCCCCACCTCCTACTAGACATATGGTTGCTGACACAACTGCAATGTAATTAAATCATGGCGGGAGACCTCGACCTCATGAGCCAGCTAAAATAAGCCCTGATGCTTGTTTCAAAAGCACATGGTCAAGCTGTGCTATCACAATTGTTTAAAATGGATTTACCTGTTTGTATGCATAGAGCTCCTTGTGCGCCTGATGTCGCAACCTGAAACAATGCAAGAAGGAAGAAGGCATCTCATGTTTAGTTACAAAATTCAAGATAAATCTGCACACACACACACACACACACACACACACATATATATATATATATATATATATATATATATATATATATATATATATATATATGTGTATATGTGTGTATTTGTTCTTTTGTTTGTTTTTAATCTGTGTGGATCATGGTGTACAGTACAGGAGAGTGTACAATAGCAAAAAAACTAATCAAGTCAAGATGATGGCAGAGAACCAGACAGTAAATAACCGAGATAACAAAAGCCTGCCAACGTCTTGGTTTGAGCGAGTCACTGAGCCAAGGAGAAATGAACTGCACTCATTCTGCTTTTACCCACTAAAGGTCAATTGCACTTCATTTCAATTACAGATGAAAGATATTTCTTTCAGCTTTTACTAATCATGGAATATAGCTCCTGGCAAATGAACGAGACAATTTAAAGGCACACTGTGCAATGTGTGTACACTGCCTACACACTACACAAGCAATTGGCTACATTATCTCAACTTCATTGTCCAACAAGAGACAAAAGGAGAACTTTCTAAGGTCATCGTGTAACAAAAATGCGCTTAACTTTTAACTTTCCTATCAAATGCTAAAAAAAATAAAATGATTAACTGATGGGATCCAAATGTTGAGACCAAAAATAATTGATGTGGATATTCATATAGTGCTCTCTACTCTGGTGGGGTACATAGTGGGGACATGATGCATACTGTGGACTGATTACATGAATTTAACAGTTAATAGACTGTTTCATACCTAAACTATATAACTGGCAATCAGCTCAGATTTAATAATACATTTTCTTCTGTGTCAGACAGGTAAATATATGTTGGTCTCTTTCCTGTGTTGTCACAAGGATTGTTTTCAGACCTTTGTACTAAGTTTCTTCTTGAACCCACACTAGCTGCACTCTGTTAGCTGCAAGGAATTAGCAATGATTGACAAGGGTACTGACTGCAGTCCGGCATGGACATTACTACACCTCTGAAAATTTGACAAGTGTTCAGACTATCTTTACATGTGTGTCTGACTTGTGGACTTGACCTAGCTGGTCAGAGCTAGCTTTTGCAGCCCCACTTAAGCCTGTCTGAGCCAACACTCAACTGGCCATTATGAAAAAATATACTTGTGTGTTTGTTTATAAATGTGTCAGAGAAAGAGAGAGAAAGAGAGAGAGAGAGAGAGAGAGAGAGAGCACATCAGTGAGTCTGACTATGTGGAAAATTACTGGAATGCAACAGTCCTGAGGCAGCAAGAAATAAAAAACAAATATCTACAGCTTTCAGCTTATTGTACTGTGACTTCAGGTTAATGCCTGAATACTAGTAAGGAATTAACTTCAGAGGAATTTAGCCAGGGTGTTTTTATTAGTCTTGGCCAGATTTATGTTTTACACAAAAGAATGACACTAAAGCAATAAACAGTAAACCCAGAAACCCAGAAAGCATGTCTTTATACCAGGGCATCATCATTATTGGATAAAAAAGAACAAAACACAGTATAACACAGTCAACCCCATTAATATTATAAGCAATATTATCCATTATATCAACCTCTTAGATAGAGGTAAGTCAGAAAAGTTGAAAGGGGAAGAAGATACAATGAAAATATGGTTGTAAGATTTACCTCCATTACAAGTAACCTTAACCTCTCGGAGCAGAGTGAGAGGGATCTGTAAAACAGGCAGCACAGTCTAGGAGGAACACTGACATTCTGAAAAAGACCAGCAGGTAAAGGTGCAGAACTCCCAAAGGCGAAAGGACGAGTGAGGGAGGGATTAATGGGGGCTGTTATGGCAATCTACTTGGTGAGTTTCCAGGGGGTTTCTTTCTTGTACTGGTAGTATTACTGGGCAATATCCAGTTTATGTCCAAACGTTTGTAGACGTTTCTTATAACTGGTGAATTCAGCTACTTTAAGGTGCACCCACTGCTCACTGCTGTTCAACTGTACACACATAGCTTGTATTATCTCCACAGAGAAGTTGTCAATTGAATGCCAACAGCCGCTCATGAGGGAAAAAGTTATAAAGTGTTCTCTGAAGTGATGGAGCACCATTAAATACCTTCTGTATGCGCTTGAGTGGCGATTAATACGCAGAACTAATCAACCAAGATCAGTACCTGAACTCACTGAGGTACTTGTGGCTAAATCCTCACAAAATGTTCCAACATCTAATGTAAAGCCTTCTCAAGAGTATAATCTGTTACTGTAGCAACGGGGGTACAGACCCCCTATTAATTAACAGACTTTGATTTCAGAAAAAATACTAGACTAGCAGGTGTCTATAAACTTATGGACATACACTGCATAATGTCTGTTCTGCTATACTGGTATCGTTGTTACATATCAATATTGATTTTTAATTTTAGTGGCATTTAAAGAATAAAAAAACATTGTACTCAAAAAGCAAAAAGCATGGTTTCATTTACTCATTGACTTTACTAATTCATAGTTAAATATTATCAGATACCTTGATATCTGATATTGTAATAATCGACACCGTGATACTGAATTTGATCAATATTGCCCAGAACTGACTGGCAGCATGGCATCTTAAGTGCTTTCACACAGATGCGTTGAAAACTGCCTGACCCTGGGTAGTTTTCAAGCGCTACAAAACTGTTAAGAACCCTGTCTGATGTATAAACAATGGTAGAAATGTCATATGTAAGCGTGAGCTTGCATTTTCTGCCTTTTCAGATGGGCGAGCTGGATAAACACAAGCCTGTGTGTGTTCTCTAAGCCTGGGAGTACTTCGCGTATGTGTGTTGTCTCTGGTGAAAAGCTGCTACATTCAGTCTCGCGTCAGGTGGTGTGTCTGTGTGGTGAATCACGACTCCTTTCGCACATTCACTTGAGCTCACGACTCTCTCTTGTTGCAGGTCCTGAGCATGCTCACAGGAACATCATTTCTGTCCAATGTGTCTGTGGTCAAGGCTGCTTAACTATACGTAGCTATACGTTCTCTAAATGTACTTACAGAATGAATTACATCATTAGATCATTATGTAATTAATAATGTTTAATGCTATTTATATTCTGTATTGAACGGTTTTTCCTACTTTGTTTTTGTTTTGATGTCAACTTTCTTACTACACAACAATATACCCAGCGCCATACATTTTCATCCAATTCAAATCATAATAAAATATTTTCTGTCCTCTTTACACTTAAATGCCACATCAATTGTTGTTTTCTCTGCTTGTTTTATTTAGTGAGTTACAAGTGAGAAATAAGCAACAACTAAAACTAAAAGAGTTAATCAGCTATGTAGCCAAATTTAACACGCAGATTTGTGTTTCTTCGCATTAGCAGAACGTGCCTTAGTCCTGGTCCTGGAGTACAGAGTACACTGGAGTGCACTGCACAGTTTGGGATTTCTGTCTAGCACAAGTAACTCTCCTAGCACTTAAATCTGTCAGTCATCTTGAGGTAGCGATGATGTTACCCCATGCCAAATACTAGGATGCAAAAGAAGCAGCATACAGCATGGATGCCATTTAGGACACCCTTATGTTCTGAGATGAACTCAGCCCTCTTGATGTACTCAAAACAGAAGCTGAGCAGAGTATGCCACTTCCCCCCATTGGAGATATGGCACTGAAAAATGGAGGCTGGGCAGGAGGCTGCTATTTTCAGCGCTTGCTAAATTTGCAACTGTCGTCATGTTCATCTCACCCTACTGGTGTGGTGCTGTATAAATATTTCAATGCTGGGGATTCAGGTGCAGAGGAAGCTGGGTAGCACTGAGGATAGCTGACTTAGGGAGGGGAAAGACTAAGGGGGGCCAAGCTGGGAAGAGGTGTCATGAATTTATATTGTGCATTTGTCAAACTGGACACGAGGGAGACTGCATCTTTAGAAGCTTTTCAGAGGGGAATCTCATCTAAATGTCATCTTTTCATCAGTGACTTGGTAATCTGACCACCTCTTTTCATTCAAGTATCAAATCTACCGCAATTTACTTAAATAAAACTTATATTTTAGACTGCACTTACATGTTGTAGTGTGTAGTGGGTGGGTCAGAGAGAAGAGAATGTTTATGGAATAAATCAAACAGGAACGTACCCCCACTGGTTAAGGTGAATTTAGCCGCTGGTTCGCACTGTCTTAAGTGAGAAACTCTACAAGTGCAAGTTAACTGTACAGTTGCCCTGATGCCAGGCAACAGTACAAGTGCACAAGTTACTGGTTGTGAAATATCTCTGTTGGCGGGTGGGCCCAATCACACTGGATGGGGTGGACAACGAAGATGCCATTTTCTTTGGAAGTCACCTTTCAGTGTATCCCAATTATAAATTTAGGATTCTGAACTTCAGTGACATTACTGCTCAGTCTGACTGCTCAAAAGAAAAGAACTATTCTAATTGCTGCCCTTGAGTTATACCAAGAAAATAAATCAGCTAGAAATAAAGGAATATCAGTCTCAACATAAAAGGAACTAAAGGCATAACATAACATCCTCAAGGCTGAACCCACCGCAGTTCGTGACTGTGTAACTAAGCTCTAAGTACACTAACTGTGCTACTAAATGGCTTTGCGTACACTTTTAAGCAAGCAACACAAGCCAGATTAAAGAAAAGAGAAGTTTTACAGGTGGGTTTTGCTTGGCACATTTCAGATTATCAAGTCAGGAGTTTGTACAAGCTTCTCCAAACTGTGCTGTTTTACCTTCTCACTCTTTGTGACAAATATGATCAGATATAAATGAAAAACAACATCCACATTCACCAAATGTTTTAAATGCCATATGGCTGCAGCCAGATGTGAAATGATGTTTTAATCAGGGGCTTGAGACTTTATTTATTCATTTTCCAGTGTGCTGCTAGCTGACCACTCCTCGGCTCATTTGCATGCGGCCTGATGGTATAAGCTAAATGGATCCAATGGTTTAAACCAAAGAAGCACTTTCAAGAGCATGTAGTAGAGTGAGTACTTTGTTGTTGGCACAAATGTTGGCACATTACATGGTTAGTCTCTAATATACCACTCATGAAGATGCTGTCAGTTTTCAAACGGTGTTATTTCTGTGTTTACTAAAAAAAGCATGCTCATTGCAGAATTCAAGGTGGCTACTCACTCGTTTCTGCTGCCTTATTGAGCGGTGGGCTAATGATTAAGGTATGACTGCGCCATTCAAAGTCGCTACAGCCTTCAAAGTAAACGTGATAAAAGAGCCTCTCTCTCTCTACCCGGTGTGCACATGAAAGAGATGTCCTCCCAGGCAGCACCATCTGTCAGCCTTTTCTGTCCTCTAATGCAGGTTTCTTTCTGCCTCCACCTCCCATTCCCCTCTCTTTTTTCTTTCCTCCTCATTTTCTGCAGGATGAAATTTGTTGTAGGGAGGGCTACAAGACCTCGACTTTGCCCCGTCTGAGGTGACTCAGAAAGTTAAGGCTTGTCAGCATTTTTCAGCTGGTATAGGAAGAATCTGTCATTTGTGAATCAACAATGTTCATGTCTTTCTGAATATTTGATGTATGCACAAATGTAGTTTTACTGTGGAAATCTCCGCTGGAAAACCAGTCATTAGTTGACGTTTACACTGTTTACTGAGTCTGTTTTTATAGGTAGTTTACACTGCACACTAGATCTCAAAAGCCAGTAGGTCATTACGGACGTCTTGCTTCTGTGCTGCCTTCCAAATTTCATCTAATACAAAGAATGTGGATTCAGCATTCTTGAACCCTTGGCCACTTTGTATTCATTAGTACTTGTGCTAGTGATGTAAAAACTGCAGACATGGCAAATGAACCAAGGAATGCAGTGCTAGCCAAAATGCCCCACATTTCTTACCCTCCTTGAAGGAGACGTACAGCTAAATTGGCCATGCTGTGCAGCTGTATGGCATTTTGCATTGAGATGACTCAATACATGATGTTCAGGAGTCAGAGAGAAGAGTTCTGTATGCTTACCGAATCAGATAGCAGCAGAAGAGAAGGCTGAGGATGAACACAAAGATGGCAGTCCCAAAGACAACAATGTAGATATTGAGGGGGAGGTTCTGAAACCCTATATTCGGCATTCTGAAACTGTAGTGCTGGAAATCCAAGGTCATGGATATCCTAGTGGAGAGGACAAGAGTAAAAAGAAGGGGTAAGAAGCTACATTCACATTACAGATTTACAGAGACATGAATCTGGCTTGAATCTGGTATCCGATATGCTAACTTCAGAGGCCGATGATGATTAAAAGGTGTGCGTGTGGGTCCTTTCAGGGTAAAAGCAGATTGTCGGCCACTTAATAACGCAAATTTGAACCACCAAAGCAGAAAGATACGATCTGAGCAAAAGTTCAGAAGGTGGGTGGTAGGTAAAAAATACCACAATCACAAAAGACACTGAAAAAATCACAAACGACAATCACATTGTCACGATACACGGTATCACAATATTGAGGTTTGTAAACTGGAACAGAGAAAAAACAATCATTAGTTCCACATTTAATATAAAATACATTCAAAAACTACAATACAATGAGCTTTATTTGAGTTTTTTTAAATTTACTGCACTAAATGTGATTAAACGTGACTAATTATGATATCTTTGTAATAAAACATGCATTGAGTCAATGCTATTTAAGTCATTATGATTTTCACCACATGCTCAGGGGAGCATATTGTAAATGTAATGTCACATAATTTTTCACAATAACAATAATTACTGCCCTACTGTCCACCCCTAAAAATGAGCAGTAATGTGGCTTGTAATGTAAACCTAGACAGCAAAAAGAGAAATTGAAGACGGTGAGACATCAAAAAGGGATTCACAGAATGCGAGTCTAAATGTCAGCCCAGAGGCGTGAGGGCGAATGCCCTTTCCAAGCCCCATCCATCACATTGGTGACAAAGCAGGTCAGTCCAAGCTACCTTTTCCCTGCAAGTCCCAACTAGCATTATCCTGCAAGCAAGCAGGACATGAATCACTTCGCAGACGTCTCACATATGCAAGTGGTTAGAGCTCACTTGCTGTTAACTCTTCTGGCCCGTCTCCATAACAACCACTAGTGGAGCCTGCTGAAGTAATGAGCATACGGACTGCCGCTTATTGTCATGCGGGTGTGTGTGAGGAGGCCCAGACGGTGCATCAGGCTTCCACTAAGTGAGTAAATTCGCCAGCGCGGGCTGGGGAACATCGGTCCTGCAGGAGCTATTATCCAGCAAGCACAAGCCACCGTCTGTGAGAAAATTGATGTTAACTGATCTTTGGAGATTTGATACCGCCTCACTTTGGCCTCTTGCGAATATGCACTTTAAAAATACCTCAGATATGGAGCAAGTAGGTTCAAATCTCTGGTCTCAAAACGAAACACTGAAGAATATTGACAGCCTAATTGCAGCATTGCTTTTAGAAGCATTTGAAATGGACAGAGTGCATTTACTTCCACTATACGTTTACCATATGTGTGTTGTATGCTTATTATACCCAGAAAGCACTTAACAATTAACTGATCTTCTGAGATTTGGTACCACGTCACTCAGGCCTGCCTCTTGTGAATATGCTTTTCAAAAATATCTCAGATATGTTTCGCCCCTGGTAAGCAGGCTTGTGGTATACATACTAGGCCTATACAGAGAAAGCACATTACAGTAACTGATCTCTGGAGATTTGGTTCACTTTGGCCTATTCTCTTGCAAATTCAAGTTTCAAGTTTAGAATCTTTTTAGCAGCATCAGACACAAATGACTTTACCTCTACATGTTTATTATATGTGGTACTAGGCCTATATAGTATACCAGCAAACACATACAAGCAGGCATGCGTGAGAAAACTGACAGTAAAAGATCTTTGAAGATTTTTTTGTTTTTATAATCTGAAAACATTTGCTTTTTACATAATGGGAGTATTTCATAATGGAACGGCTATATGGGATATATGGGAAAAAATTACATTAACTTCCATTATAAGTTTTTTTCTCCAGAAAAGTTAGTCATCACTAGATTAATACATCAGATTTCATTCCAACAGCAACTATATGCTTCCAAAAAATATTTCAGATTTGGTTTGCACTTGGGAGGTGGGTTAAATTCTTGTACTAACCTTGAAACAGTGTAGAATATTTAGAGGTTTATTCTAATCTTTGTGTTAGAAAAATCTGAAAATGGAAACAGTTAATTAACATGCTTGCAATGTGTGGGTGTTTGTTTATCAAAGAAACTTCTCTGGTCTGTGAAGATCTGTTTTACGCATCCAAGGAGGACATGTCTGAACAAGTGTGAACAAGCAGATGAGACAGATAGAGAGAGAGAGTGAGACAGAGTGAGAGTGTGTAGTGAGAGTGTGCATATCAGGGACATTTTTGTGCTATAATGAATGCCTTTGTGTGCTTTCTCACATTTTTCTACCTCAAGGGGACTTTCCCCCTGCCCAGTAACTTGAGCTGCTCAAGGCCTTTGATACCGGAAAACGTTTCGCAACCAGCACACGCCCCCTCTCCCCCCATTAAAACTTCACTCGAGCTTAGCTTATAGACAGAGCAGTGTAAACTCATCCATACAGCAATAACCCACTGTAACAGAAACAACAGAGGGCTGGGGGCAGATCTCCTCCACACACCCACACACAGCCATAACAGCCGTAATAGTTCACGTGTAAAACGTCCGGCTCATGGTATGCAGTGGTAAACAGTGGTGGCCACTGGTTGGTGGATCCAACCCCAACCCCTGTCCAGCCAGCAGGAGAATTAGCACAGCTTTTGTGCAGATAAAAACTAGCCAGTTCTAACTCCATGGATCACATTTACATGAGTTGGTCACTTGTATTTATCATTCATTCGAAAAACCTGCACGCTGACACAGCCTGCACACATCCAACTCAGTAGTGTCATGTGCAAAAGCATGTGCACCATGAACAGCAAATGACTAAAAAGGCAGAACAAGCCTTCAATTTAAAGATAATTCACTTAATTATTACTGGTGCTAACTTCACATTAAGGTCCACTGCCACATGCAGAATGATGATGCATGTGCAGTGAAAAAAAGCCCACGTGAACTCCATTCTGGCTGTTCTCAGCAAGGCTGCGGGGGCAAAATTGGGTATGTGTCCAATCTAGGACCACTTATGAAAGTGTCTCAGTTCTGATCTGAAAATTAAAAATGAACATTTGTGACACTCAAGCCTGTTAGACACGTATACAGACACACTACTCAAAAGAGACAGTGGTCTGAGGGATGGAAAGGAGAAGAGCTGAAGTTCTACATAAAAGGGCCTCAAAACAGAGCTTTATTCTAGTTAAATTATCTCAGTTGTCATTGAGCTGGTCTTTGGATGCACCAGCTGGCAATGACATAACTATGGTCTCACTCCTGTTCTGCAACTTTTCATGCTGTCAGTCAGTGACAGCCAGGCAACATGAGACCTCCGGGCTTTCCCGGGCTACACAGATGATGGTGGTTTGCGTTACACTTCCAGTTGAGTGTTTTGAGTCAGACTGAGTATTCTAACCCATCTGACTAGGAGACAGAAGTAAATAAGAAGAAGAAGAAAAAGAAGAAGAAGAAGACTGATTTTAGAGGATGCCTTATCTGTGCAAATCTCTAAAGGCTGACTAAAGAGGGGTCCCAGAAACCACAGAGGCTGCTTCACTTTAGGAGATATAATAGAACACCAGCACTGAATGGGCTGTCGCACTATGCAGCAGTATAGCAGGCCTCAGTGGTACTGTCTAAGCACTGAATCAACAACGGTGACCTTCCTGTTTATGTGGCATCTTTGTGGAGAAGAAAGAAAAGGCCATTGTCACAAGACAAAAGCTCAACTTTTTTGGGCCATTACCAAAATAGCTGCCAGCCTCACAACTACTATAATGAACTTCAAAAAGCCCCAACAAGGGCGAGGCAACTGGGGGAGAGATTTATTGCAAGAATGTCATCAGCATAACAGTGATTAAGCTACTCTTTATGATTTAATGACTGTGTTGGCAAGGTGGCAATGCTTCAGTTATATCATCAACAGATTGATGTTGACTTGGATTTACGCCAAAGGGCACTGGGTTATAAACGATCATGTTTCCACCTAATTCCTGCATCTTTTTCCTGGTTTACATGCTTGCCTTGTTTATGACACAGGGCCAAGTCATTAACAACTCTTCAATGTAGGCTAACAGTCATACTTCCCTTTCATGTGAAGTACATTAATACTGCACACTTTCAATTTGCTTAAACATTTCAGGCACATGTCAGTCCAATAGATGGCTATTATGTGGTGGTGGGCAGAGAAGAAGCTTGAGAGGTCATGAAGGAGATTTTGGACTGCCAAAGTAAAATGACACACCTGTCAACCCCCAGATACCTTTTGCCCATTACTATGAAAATTTGTTGAGCAGGAGAGCAGCGGTGAGCTCCACATCCCACTGTGGCAAACAACCAAGACCACAAAGCTGCTTTTGAGCTAGACGCTGCACTCAGCGCCTTCAGCTCCGAAGAGGACGGAAGTAGCCCTGAAACATCTTTTTTCTCCCTGTCTTTTCATTCTTTGATTCTCAGCAATAGGTTGCTGTCTCTCCCTCCTGCCGTCGGTCTCCCTCTCCCTCTCTTTTCAACTCCAGAACTGATGGTTGGATCAGTGGGGGATCGCTTTCAATAGGGTATTGAGTCACATTCTCTCATGGTCTTTCTATAAGGGCATTTGTCAAGTTGAGGATGTGGGTTGGTCCTCTCTGTGGTTCTCTCCCTTTCACCCAAGCCTAGGGTTCAAATCAGAAGAGGAAGCTTTCATTTAAACATTATCTTTTTTCTCATTCTAGTTGTCCCGAATTATTAAAAAATAGACATCTAATCAAAACAATGCAAGACCAAAAACAAGCAATTTGATTTACAATCTGATGTTCCATCCCAGCTGTACTGCTTCTGACTAAGTCTTAAACACTTAGCATTTATGCAGATTGATGCTTCCCTGATTGTCTAAAATTCAGCAAAAATCCATCTGACACTTTTCTCTTCCTGTAATACCTAAAAACGCACTCCGGTCACCGAAAGGTCGAAGCAAGCAGCAGAGATAGAGAGTGGTAGAAAGATGGGAGGGAGAAAAAGATAGAGCAAGGCTAAGAGCACACTTAGCGCAATACATCTATAAAGCACGAATGACTGGATGTTCCTTGCGGTGAAAGGAAAAACAGAATGTACAGAACTATTTCCTTATAACAGTAAATAGCCATGAAAAAAAGAAAAAAAGCCACCTGAGTCCAAAACATTTAGAAATGCCGCGAGTGGACGACCTGGCGTAGTCTGGAAAATGGTACATTTACTAGACTGATGTTGCAGTCCTCAATTTTCCCCACTGTTTCTCTCTCTCTCTCTCTCCCCCTCCTTTCTCTGCTGTGTTACATAATGGGCATATGGACCTGCAATGTCACATTCCTATCTGGAGATCCCACATGTCAAAGCTACTGTGGTGGGGATAAAATCAATGGCTTACCCAGACAGAGGAAAAACCTCATTAACCCCCCTGCACAAGACAAAGGAAGGCGAGTGGTTAAAAACACCCAGGACAAGGCAAGAGCAGGCACACAAAACGTATACTGAACCTTAGCCCAGTAAACATGAGACTCGTCCCTGCTAGAGCAGAAGAAAGTCCAAACTTGCACCAGGCAGAATTGTCTCCATTGCTCTGTGTGGTAACCAATTAGCGCACCAAGCTAAGTAGTTACACTTAATCTAAACAAGGAGCTTTTCAACACATACAGCCTGCTTAGGGAGGATTATATAAGGACCACTAAGCACTGAAGAGCTACTAAAATTACCCACAAGGTATACAGTCATGGGAGAAGACAACACCTAGACTCTCAGGCTTCTGTGAGAGGTGTGAACTCCAACCAACCCGTGAGAACATTCAGAATTATTCCAAAGAAGGACAAGCAAAATATTCTGGAATACACAAAAACAAGGCAGGTTGATGTCCTTGATTTAACAAAGAGGTCGAGGCACTTTTGTTCTGACTTGTTGAGAGGGGTACCATCCCCACTAACATCCTAAAACAACGTCAGAGGATTTCAAGCCATTCCCTTACTCTTATCTTTTTGGTAGCTCTTCTCAGCAATCACAGGAACCTCCCTGAACGTATGTGCAGCAAATGATTTCGTTATTTGTTATCTTCACATTATAAAAGTCCCACAAAATCTTGTGATACAGCACATGACTACTGGGAAAGTTCGTGAAAGAAGCTGGGGGAACTGGGAAATGTCATCAACAGCATAAGTCAGAATAGCTCAACCCAAGCTACAATAAACATTACAAGGCAAAATGCATGTGCTTTCACAACGCTTTTTACATTCGTATCAATGTAAATCTCCAACTCATGCTTGACTCATAGCAGTGACCTAGTGACGCAGCCCCCATAAGGAAGCGGTAATGCGATATGCGATGCTGTAGTCACAGCCCCCTGGCAGCTCTGACAGCTAAAGTGTTTGCATTAGTCGATCCTGATTGGAAGCGCAGTCAGGCAGACTATAAGCACACAGGTTTACAAGGGCCTCTTTTGCACTGCCTGGCAGCCACAGAATATTTCCCAATCACACCAAGCAGGGGATGGTTCAACCTTAAGTGCTATGACCCCTAAGGCTGCTATTGGTCGATGACCCTTTTCATTCACTGCTTTACTAAAAGGTTCTCTACCACTGTCAGCGCACTCAAATTTACAGAATTCCTGCTGTAGAGGCTGAAAGTCGGTAAACAGTACATAACTGTATTTAGCCTTCTTATTATTCAAGGTATCTTGTGTGCAACTACTTTCTGCCTTCACTCAACAAATCATTGAATCAGAAGTGACCTGTACACGAAGAGTTAAGGACAAACCTTAATCTTACAGTAAAAATATTACAATGGAAAAGCTCCACATCTAACTTCTCATTGCTAAATGCGAAGACTTGCGTAAGTGTAGGCCTCAACGGTAGTGGTCCTTAAAGCATCTGGGAGGTTTACAGAGACATGTGGCTCATATCGCTGTTGCATTAGCGGAAATCTAATGATCTTCTGAGAAAGTTTCCTTAAAGAATATTCAAATGCACTCAGCTCACCTAGGCCTATGCACGGCCTTTGCAGCCATCATATCCATCACAATCATCTTTAAAAGCATCGGGCCTCATTCATCCATATCTTCCTAAGGTTCTTCTTGAATTTGTTCTTGAGAAAGGTCTAAACCTTCTTAAACCACAGAACTGTGCTCTTCTCTGTGCATAGATTGTGTTCCTACCTAAGAGCAAATCCCAAATAGCAAAACACTGGTGAATACCGGAATCTTTGTGGGAAAAACTGCTTAAGTGGGCGTTAAGAAGAAATTTCTTCTTAAGAGCGGTTGGTGAATGCGTCTCAATAACGCCTCAAATTTCTGTACAGCTTCGAATCTCATCATATGGTTACCACCTCACTTCGGGAGAGTTTATAATAATTCCAGTTTTGCATTTGCCCCAACAAGGCTAACCCATAACCTCTCTCTGACCGTGAAGTAAAATGCATATTTAGCCAAGAAGTCTTGCCAGATAGAAAGAAGAGCCGTCAGAGGATCGTTCCAGTAATCTTCCATGGGAGGGCTGTGGGGTTTAATGACTCACATGCCCATAATAAGACTGCTGTCACCAAGGCCTGTCCAAGTCATGTAAATCTATGATGTTTACACTCAACAGGTCAATAAACCTTGAACATGACATACAGACCAAAACACTGAGTCAATTCACCACTTCTTTCATTTACCCAGAGAAGTCCTATAGACAGCATGATCAATAGCACTCATTAGCAGTCAGGAACTCACAAACCGTTGACCAGGTCGTGTTTTGGGGTGTAAAACTGTAAGTCCAGTCACAAGCCTCCAGATGACTGAAACTGAGGGGATGTTTCTTGTGAGAATAACTTGTGAGATTTTGTGAGATTCCCTTTTTCCTGCGGTCAAAGAAAAGCACCGAAAAAAAGAACAGTTTGAAAGAGAAGTCTACGTCTGTTACTGACAGACCGTCTCACTGCTTTGGAATTTGGAAATCATAATAAATCTGCTATTTTCATTATTTTCAGTTTCTGTCTGCTACAAAACCCGAGCGCGTGTTCTCACTTCAAAGAAACAAAAAAGCCTTCAAAGTTTTGTACTCCAGTTATAAATTTTGTCACCATTTCATTTTTTCGTTCTTTTGCTTTCTTCTCACTCTCACCCACTCTGTCTCTCTCTCTTGTGCTAGAAAAGCTGACTGTTTGCACTATTTCGCAACAGCAGCCTGAGCCAACTTCCAGGGACTTGTTGCGAGCCCCTGTTGCAGAACAAAGGCAGCTCCCTCATTCTGAAGTGGAAATTTCCACTGGCAGCCCCAGCCCCAACCATGCCGCCTGCACATCTGAAACCTAATATGCCAAAAGGTCGGCACCAAATTGGGGGTCCCTGAGCCTCATTCATCTCTTAGCCCGCTGCCACGATGACAGTAAAAAATACCCATGTATTTGCTGTGATTAATAGAAACCATACATGAGGCTATTTGAATGGCTTTTATTTAACTGGCATCTTGGACGTTAAAACAGGATTATTTTTGAGAACTGTAGCAGAATTGGCAGTGACCATCACTAATCTGTAAATCATGAGGGCTAGAAATCATTTACTATTACAAGCCGACTGAGCAGAGAAAAACAAGAATTCTCACGTTTTGTGCTGCTTATTCCGCTCACAGGGCAAAAAAGTCTGTTTGGTTTAGTGTCTGCTTCTGTAATGAAACACTGTGGCTCTGTTTTCGCAGAAAACTAATCAGAAGGATCCGAACCCCAGGTTCTGAAATATCTGAAGACGTGAGCTGTTTTCTTGTGCACTTGGGCCAAGTTGCAGAGGAAGTAGGTCACAGCATACCTCTAAGATGAGGCAGAGGTTGGGGAATTCGTCAAGACACAAGGGACCAGATGCTGTATCAACATCTGTAGCAATACACTCTGAGGATGATTTCAATATCATTGTAATCTATTCACCAAACTTTCCCCTTAAGCCTGAGGTCCCGCTGCACTTACACAGACACTTTCACATCGACTCAACAAATTCAATGTCAATGCCGACCATCAAAGCGAAACTACTCCCACACTGTTTGTCGGTGACAAAGAGGCTGGGCAAATATTTACAGGTACAGCATATCAGGCTCATATCAGGTACAGCATATTAGCTAGTAAAGCATTAGGCCTAGTTACAAGGGTTGTAATTTATTATATAATTTACTGGGACATTTGCATAGTTGCACAGTCTAAGAAATACTCTGAAAATAACTGATGGTACAATTCCCGTAATGTTAGTTAATAAACAATAATCTGAAATCTAAACTTTTTATAATTCAGATAAAGATCACCCTTTTAAATGGATATCTTAAAAATACACACCTCTATCTCTATAAATGATATATTAAACCTAATCTCGGTCCAGCACAGAGCAAATAATGTTAGCATGCAACAACATCACTACTCCCGTCAAAATCCTAAGCAGAAGCTCCAGCACAATCGAGGCTCTGCACGGCTCAGTGTGCGGGCAGCGGGATTAATGGAGCTTTTAATCCAGGGCAATGGTGTTGCTCTGGCAGCTAATTAATCCACTTTAACCAGGAGCTGAGCTGGCCAGGAGGGAGCAGCCTTCAGACGGATGGATGGAGGGCGGTGGCTGACAGAGCAATATATGAAGCTGTGGTGGTGCAAAAGACATCTTGCATTACACAAACATGTCCCAACTTCCATAAAAAGTGATTACACCAGCAATGAGTATTTTAAAGTGTATGCTAGTGCCTATAAGGGACTTATCGTGGAAAACGGCATTTTCCCCATTTATTTTAAATAAAGCATGTAAAGACTGTTAAGGTTTTAAAACGCACTGCGTACAGACCAGGTCTTACATATGTGCACCATAACATGCAAACGCCTGTTCTGAATGACCTGTTTTTGTGATTGGCATGAAATCCAGTTTAATGCACAGATATTAAGCCTATTGTTTAGTCGGCTCATTCCTGTTGAAGTTATAAAGAGTGTTTCCAATGTTCAATACAGGTAAGCCAATCAATGCACACACAAAGGACGTTTACATATAGTGGTGTTAGAGATACAGTAACAAAATCAGCTATTTTATTAAGAAATATAAATGCCATACATGGACATTAAAGAAAAATGTAGGATATAGGACAAATGTAGTAGGTTTTCATCCTATTTTGGAGATGGCGAAAGCTGTCTTTTTAAACTAATCTTAGAGTAGTTTTTGCTGCTGTCAGAGTTTTGGTGAGAGGGAACGGCCTTACATCAGCAAAGGATAACTTCTTCCCAGAGGCTTGTCTTTGGATACCAACGGTAACATAAGATGACACAAACAAGCCATGTAAGTGGCACAAGCAGCTGTCTTGACTACTGCCCCCTTCTCCCCCATGGTCTCTCTTCTCAGCCTAGATTCCACACATGGAAATCTCTTAACCCTTTCTCAGACCACCTACACTCACAAACAAGTCGTGATTATAGACACACTTCTCACGGCTTTGGTTTCCACTTTCTAAAAACTCTATTCATACAGAAACTTTTAAAACTTTAACTTTCAGCAGACAATCTCAGTCAAACCTCATTTGGCCATAGATATCCATTTGTGCAGAAGACTTTTGCATTGTCACAGGCCTCGCTGCTGGAGTAGCTCAACGCTGGCCTTTAAAAAGCACTTTTATCCATACCATAAGTCAATTAAGGCAACATGAGCATATCGCTGCTGTCGGAAGAAAACCTTGTATCTCCATTTTTGTCATTTTTCAGTTTTTAACATAATTTAGAAATGCCTGTTGGCCTTTACATCGTTTGTAAATTTCATGAAAAATGGACCAAGAGAAATGGCCCAAAATTATTTGGAAAAAAGTTTGGTTCCATTGACTTACATTACAAGCAAAGGAGGTTTTTTCCTTCTCCTGTAAAGTTACCGTTTTGGAGATAAGAGGTTTTCTTCTGACAACAGCAATAGGCTAATTGTAATTATCAATAACTGTTATAAAATATCAAAAAGTATCACCTACAATTTGTCAGAGCGGGTGAATACTTATGTTATTTGTCCGAAGAGAATACCCAAAGGACAGAGATTAATCAGTGCACTCGGGTTGCACAAAATCCTGACTGTAACTTCCTCTGATGAACTTCGAGAGCTTTCCTTGGTTTCCTCTTACTTTGATTATGACAGTAGAGTAATACAGCGATGATCAGTAAATTCTCAATTTGTTAAACTCACAGTTTTGAAACACATACAGTGCGGCTCTCATTGGGTCGTACAGACCTATAATTCACTACACTTAGGTTTTAATCAGCCACAGTGTATAATGTCCTAAAATAAAATGCTACCAAAAGTTCATGAAGCAACAACAAATAGACGTGGCCCTCCTCTTTTAAAGTGGACAGCCTGCTCATGTTTCTAAGCAGATCAAAATACAGCTCATGTGACCTCATGAAACAAGGTTGCTGAAAATAACTGCATGCTTGACACATGCAATGGCAAAGGGCGGCCAGAAGCAAATCAGCATGCTTGTCTTTCAAAGAAAAAGGAAATTACAAGCTCCATTCACAGCAGCACAAGGCAAAACCAACAGTGCTGTACAAAGTGAACAACTGTACAAAGTGAACTATCAAACTAACAGAGCCCACAGATCATATTTGAGCTTGTAAACAGAAGCGTCAGGCTTTATCAATCTAAGCATGAGCTGTTTTCCCCACACATCATCCAACAGTGTATTTCCTTTAATAAGAAACCAGGGTCAGTAATTTCATAAGAAGCAACAATGTCTTGTCATTATTATCATCTTATTAAACTAACTGGACATTATGGCCTTCATAAGGCTGCTACCTTAAACTGTCAACATTTCACAACACAGATGAAGACCTGGGCTTTAACAATGCAGGTAGGTGTTTTCTAAAAGCATCCAAGGGTCCATAGTATTACATTCTTAAATAACTGTATAATAACAATATCAGTCATTGTTAAGAATGGGTGGAGATTACACATATGGACTGTCCATAAGTGGAACATGCAGCCTGTTCTGAACTCATTTATTTTGTAATATTACAAACACAAACGCAAACTACAAATATCTACTCACTTTAGCTCGTTTCTCAAAGCATATTTAACAGATCTCTCCTCAAAAGCATTAAACTGCTGTAAATACAGTTAGATAAACAGCCACCTTGTGAAATTTAATAGAAATTCTGTCTCATCTGAGGAGGGACAGGTAAAGGACCAAAGTATTTATTGCTTTTAACTCTGTAAATCCTAAAGGCCTAAGTGTGGGCCCATATGTCAGGTCCTCACGCTCATGATGATATTACTTACATGTTAGTTTTATGGTAGTTACTGAAGAACGTTCTAAAGATAGTCTAAATATGACTGAATTGTACATACTAAAGATGAATAATAATAATATAAATAATAACAATTATTAAAAATAATAAGAATAATAGGCCAAGTGTTTAAATGGCTATTCTAAAGGGAACCTAAAGCTAAACTGTTCTGATGTTATTGACACATCTGGTCTGGAAGTCATGTGTGCACAGATTCACCATGTGAAGCTTGCACTATGACTCAGATGGAACTGTGCCTTTCCAAAGCATTACCCAAGAACGAGGGTCACAAGAACCAGAGCTTTCTGTGGATGTGCACAATAAGTGCAACAGCCTCACAACATAAACACAAGTATGAAGCTCAGAGGAGAAACACTATTCCAAAACCATGGGTTACTTCCATGCTTAAAAGAAAGTTAGCTGTTAAATGACATTTTTCAAGGCTGGCTAAATCCTCCAGCATTCAAAATGCTGCATTAAAAAAGTCAGATGATAAAAAAAAAAGAGAAACGACAGAAATCAACGAACTCACCAGAGTGCTTCACCTTGAACAAGTCTGCCATGGCACAATGCTACCCAGTGGAGTTTTCTCCACTGCTCATACAGAAAGGCCCGGATTTCCTCCCATGTCTTAAAGGCGAGTTTATCCTCTCTGAGAGGAGAGTAATGCATGAGGACTGATTCACATCTTGGCTGCCTAAACATTACATAATCCAATAAAGTGCACGGGGGTGCCTGGAAATGCCAGCCCATGACCATTTGCCTCCAAATGCCTCTCAGAACAGAACTATTCGGATCTTTTTCTGCTCACTTTTTCACTGTTTTTTGTTTTTTAGCTTGTTCACATAAGCTTAACACCTATTAGTGTGCCATCACTGTATTCTCTGTGGTGTAGAACTGCCTTGTATAACGCTGTACTTGGACATCTACTGTTGCTATAATATCTCTTAATAAATGACATAGCTTAGTTTGATTCTATCTAAGCAACAGCATCCACCAAAGAGGGCATTAAGTGGCGGGGCTAAGGGGTCGCATGCTTGTTGGCAAATTGCTTTTGACAGTTTGCTACGAGGCTCATAGTTTCTGAGTGCGGCCCCTTGAGGAAAATACTTTGGAACCCCTTCACCGCAGGTGGCTGCTCTTTTCCCTTTCAGTCACCGTGCAGCCTGGACGGCAAACACAGTGTGCCCAGTAACGAGTCTCTGATTTGTTCTTAATGGGTACTCAGATGCAGGAGAGTACAACTGTACATGCTGTTCAGTCAGGAGACTAACAAACACCCACATGACTGAGGCTGAAATATTGGCCAGGGACTGAAAACAATTAAGGCTGGATGCCAAACTCTGGTGTGAGTGAAGCAATAATCAAACCTGAAATGAATGAACTATTTACTTCAACCGCAGACGTGGATGAATGATGCTTCAAATGGATTCAACTGGTGGCACTGAATGAGCATCAAAGGGCCACAGATGAATGGGATGAATGGTGCTTCACTGGCCTTAAATGGTGGCATCAAAGTCGATGCAAGGGGTGGCCGACTCCAGTCCTAGAGGGTTGGTTTCCAGCACAGTTTGGTGATTTTCCTGGTCTAACTCGCCCACTAAACCTGGCAGTCAGCTGCTCGGTTGAATCAGATGCGTTTGAGTAAGACAATCAGCAACCTGTGCTGGACACAGGCTCTCCAGGACTGGAGGCCGCCATCCCTGCTCTACGCTGTGTGGTTTTATCACGTCATGTTCAAGCTGCTGTCTGTATATCTGGTTTGCTGCTATCTGTGGGACTGCCCAAAATCCACACTTAAGATCTCATCAAAGACAGTCCAAGACAGTCCAGCCGCCACATCTTCTCTCTTACTCAGGTCGTGGCGTGAAAGGGTTAACCGCTAAACCTCTGTTTACATGGTCAGGGCTGCTGCCCAGCTAGTTAGGAGCTCGGCCACTGTCCAGTGTGTGTGTGTGTGTGTGTGTGTGTGTGTGTGGAAATAGCGCGGTGTGCCTGTTCAGTTCGAGCTGAAAACGCTTCTGTCAGAAATAAAAGGGGGTTTAAAGAGGAGGGCGGGGTGACTGAGCTAACATACGCCTCATGAATGAATATCTACAGCCGAGGCAAAGGGTACGAGTGAAAAATGCTGGATAGTAGCCGTGAACAGACGAGTTTGATAAGAATAGCAGTAGAAATCATAACATATTCGTATAATCTAATAAACGTGTCATCATTAGCGAGCCCAAGCTAACGATAACCGCCTTCACATCAGCGACTGAGCCGAGACGGCTAACAGTGCTTCTCCGGCGATGTAGATCTGTCAAATATGCTGCTCAGTTCCAGTAAAGTGTGATTTTAAGCGCTCTTGTCCGTTTCTACAGTCCAAAGCAAACAAAACGAACCGTTATGCCCGAAGAATTCCCGATACTCGAGCTCCTTCGAGCGCCCTGGAAAACGGCTTCTCTGGACGTTAACGTTATCGCTAGCACGGACGGCTAGGTCAGCTAACGCTAACTAACATAAAACCTAACGTTAAACAGCTAAGCTAACGTTAGCTGGAAGACGTTAAATAAAGCAGCTCACGGTGGTAAAATATCACTAAATGAAAACGAAAGCAACGCGGAGGATGAGACTGAAACCAGCTTCTTATTCACCTTGTTCGAATTTTCTCGTTCCACCTTAAATGGTGAAGGAGATTTCACTCAGAATGTAAACTGGGAATGCATGTTAACGCTAACTGCTGCACCATTTAAGGTGGAACGGGCAAATTCGAACAAGCGGCTGGTGAATGAAGGTACATAACGTTACATGCTTATGATAATCTAATAACAAGGAGCGTGTTGTCGGTTAGAAGAGCGAGGAAAGGAAGACTTACCGAGCTGTGTTGCTTTCGGTTCCCCTCCTCAGTCAACGTTAGCGAGACGCGGCTGTTTAAAAGCAGGCGCGAAGAGATGGACGATTCTCTGTGAGTTAAAGCTCGGTCCTGCAGCAACCAACGAGTTTCTATGTATAACAACCGTTCAACGACCAAAACGAGAGAGCGAACGCATCGCGGAACCAGCAGGTGGCTTCAGCAGGCGACACGGAGCGTGGCTGTCCGATGTGGCTTCAGTCTGTGTGTGGAGAAAGAGGCAGAGCGCAGGGAGCTCAGCCGCCGAGCTTCATGATACGAGACCGTTTGGATTCTGGCGGATGATGAGAACAAGTGTGCACGTAGCTCACGAGCGCGGCCCTCCCTCCCCTCGAGGGGGGCATGATGGAGTGGGGTGGGGTGTGATGGTGTAAGGGGGCGTGTGCATAGTGTGCAGCGACACACCGAGCATCTGAATGCCTCTGCTGTATCTGCACCCCACCTCTATCACTCCCAAGAAAGATGGCTGTTCAGGGGTTCTTCAGTAAAGACGGTGGGCTTTATAGAGAACACTCCAAGAACCATTTCATGCTAAAATTGCTCTGTGCATGGTGAAATGGTTCGTCAGATTGATGGAGAATGTTCTGTACGTGCAGTACAGAAGCCTTTTTGAAAAAGGTTCTATATAGCACCAAAAAGGGTTCGTCTATTGTTACAAGCCTCACATTGTAGCAATGGCAGAACTTCTTTCATGCAACCATGCTTCTCGGTTCTATATAGAACTGTCTTAACTAAAGAACCCTTGAAGGAACATCTTTTTCAAGAGTGTATATGGGTCATTCCACTAGAATGGTTCAAATTGGACTTTGACATTTTCAAATTTTTTGCTTAAATGTATCATTGATATGTATACCTCACAGAATTAAGAATATTTTGAACTATCAGAAAATCATATTTTCCCATCTCAGGCATTAGCTCTTTATTATTATTGGTCATTTTTTCAAGATCTGGGCAATGTTTTTCTTCAACCCCGTTACGTACAAAGTGGAAGCTCTCTGAATATGACCATAAAAAGCATTTCTGAAGAAATAAATATTTTCATATTAATCAGATGTCCCCAACACTAATTCAATAATTGTGAATACAAAAATTATACAAAATCTCACTTTTTTGCAATACTAAAGCCTGAAATGTCCCTTTTCATGAAACCGCTCTTGTCATTTTTCATCAAAAGTGTGGTTTAACTAAAGAATCTTCACCAAAATCAATAAGCATATAATAACTCTCAACATTTTAGACAGAAGTCAACAAACATTAAATTACTTTTCAATGCATTTAAAAAAATAATGTATTAAAATGTAGGTGTGACGGGGTTGAGACTAGGGTAACAGGGTTGAAGATGGTAACGGGGTTGAAGGGACGAACAGGGCTTAGAGGACAGGATGCTGGAAATTCACAGGTGAGGTTAGATAATGATGGATATGTTAGTCATGAGATTCAGCATTGTGACAAATGTTAGTGTGATGATGATCTGAATGACAATGTGTCTCCCATGTGGCTTTGAAATCAAATCAATGAGTGGTGTTCTAAGAGCCCTCATCATGTACTACTAGCCTGTTTGTTTGATCAGTTCTACATGACATAAAATGATGAAAAAAACATCAACATTTAGGAGTGCTGCCTTGGAGGACTTTATTGTCCCCAGCAATGTCAAAGAAAGACAACAGATATAAATTGCAGTTGAACTGAGTTTTATTAACCCAAATTAAAAACAATGGCAACTACAACAACATCTAATCTAGAAAACATTCTAAACCGAATAACTCGTGTTGACAAAGTGGAGTGTGAGTGTGTGAGATTGTGTGTGTGTGTGTGTGTGTGTGTGTGTGTGTGTGTATGTCTGTCTGTCTGTCTTTGTGTGTGTATTTGTGTCCTGTGTTTTCAGGCATAAGAACCAAGCCTTATTTGGTCAAACATACATTTGAAATTAAATGATGAGAGGTGTACTAAAAGACACCTATGCCTGTTACTGCACATGCAATTAAACTTGTGTACTGATAATATTGATCAAACTGTTAATTATTTCAGTGTGTCTGTATTTGTGTATGTATGCATGTGCCTCTTGTACCATGGACTTCAGCCTGTAAGTCAGTTCCACACCTCTTTCAAGACCTCCACATGGCGCTTTGTCACAGGCTGTGGGGGTGGAATGACTTCAAGGACATCATCAAACAAGTACCACAGAATATCATCCTGATGCGGCCAGGAGAATCGGTTTGACCCGACACGATGCATACATTTGACCTGGACATGTGTTTCCTGTATGTTCAGAATGATGCCTGGATACAAATCGTCATCATATCTGAGAATACACCATTTCCCAATGAGCTCTGGACTTTCCCACTGGATATCCTTTTCTGGATTCCCCTCACTGGCTGTCTGTGGCACAGTGGTTGTTATCTTCTGGCCAAAACTGAAACACTGGGTGTTGAAGCACTTGCAGATAAACTGCTTCCGTGTTGTGCACATGCAGCTTAAATCACGAGATATCAGTTCTCTTGGAGCCAGAGTAATGACCTGGTGAATTCTCATGGTGCCAGGAACAGCTGGTATCAGCTTTGGCATTTTTTGTGTTGCTTCCTCAACATCTTCACTTTTCACAAAGAACAGTTTCACTGTTGTGTTTGTCTCTGTCAAGGCATTGTACAATTCTAGTGCATCTGGGATGTCACGGCCCTTTGCCACCATCATATCAGCTGTTCTTTTTAAGGCTCCCCCAACACCATCTGGTGCTTCTTTCCCATGACTAGCCTCAAAGAAATTCCAAGAACCAGCCTTGAATCCTCTTTTGTCCAGTTCTGTGGTGAAAAGGAAGAAGTTGCCTCGTTGTTTGTACTGAGTACACGGGCCTGTTGATGTGAAGGCCCAAAGTGGACCGCCTGAACTTGGGAGCTGTATTTACAGCTGTAATTTTCTGAAAAGTCAACATGTATCAAAGCCTCTTCCCTTGACATGTTCTTCTTCAGTTCACGACAGAAGGCATACTGCTGCTTGATGTTAAAGTGATGCTGTTTAAATCGCTTTATGTAGCTGTGGAAGAGCTCCACGAGGTCTTCTTGTGTGCTCTCCACAGATTTCTTAATCGTCACCTTGACAGTTGCCTTTTCTCCCTCTTTCTTTTTATCCATCTCCTTCTCTTCCGTTACCCACTGGGTAAAAGAAACATTTGAAGTACTGTTATATGCACTTGAGATAGGGACACTCTTGTGCTTGCAGTGATCACACTCTCCATACATGCAGCTTTTGTTGGATGAGTTGAAGCACACCATCTCTACCAACTGTTCCAGATTGGCAGTTTTAATACGTTTTAGCTGACTGAGCTTCACAGCCAGAAAGCTCAGATTTTCATGCAATTTACACATGCATGTGTCTCGTTCAGAGATTGTTGGATTAACAACCCAAAAAGGGTGAAGATAACAAAAAAAGGAATATGATATATTTTGTTCTGGGTTTTCTGCTAAAAATCTTCTGTGAATATTTTGCAGTGTATCCACCAGGAACCTTTTCTGCATTTTGACCTTGTTTCTTGTGAGTGTTTGTTGGGTTCCAGTGGTGATCCGACTGACATCATCTCTTAGATAGAATGCCTTTATTCTTTTTTTAAAGTCATCAGTGAATCTGCTGGTCCTCTTTCTTTCAAAATGAAGACCCTCATTATGTTTGAAATGCTTATTTGAAAATCCAAGAGACTCTCACTGGCAAATCTTTGCAACCTGTATTTTTTTACAATCCTTCCTGTTGTAACTTTGGCAATCAGCTGTCTTTCACTATCCTTGGTGGCTTTTTTGTATTTATTACTGATATCCTGAATTAGTGATTGGTGGTAAAGCAATGTCTTTTTGATTTTGGGGTTAACAGGGCAATTTGCAGTTAGTAGATTTACTTTTGACCGTGGTGAATCAGAATGTTTCCTTAAACGTTGGCACCTTTTTTTGTATTTTTCCTTCATTTTTCTTTCTTTTTCAACTTTTTCCTTGAGTTCTTTTATTTGCCTCTTGAGCTTGTTTCTTTCTTTTCTGTTCCTCTTCTGTGCCACCAGACGTTGCCTACAAAACAAAACAATGAAGTTAAGGGTTAGGTGCCTTGCTCAAAGGCACTTCAGTCGTGACCTGTTGGCTCTAGTAATTAAACCGGCAACCTTCCTATCACAAGCCAAGTGCACTAAACACCAGACCATGGCTGCCCCTAGTATTAGGCCTTTTCCCCCTCCTCTCCCCGCTTTTTAAAATCAAATTGTGTAAAAATCATTTTCTAACACTGTTAAAAGCCCATTGCCTTAACCTTGAAGATCCTGACTGCTCTGGGTGATCTCCCTGATCTGGACTGTGTGGAGGAGTGCTTAAATTCTTGAGCGCTACTCTCCTCTCCTCGCTCCTTTTGTATGCTGCTCTCCACATTTTTCGTTTCTGCCGCTGTTCTCTTTTACTTAAGTCCTTAATTGCTTTCTTTTTCCCTTCCTCTACAGTCTTTCTCCATCTCTCACGTTCACTCTGCAAGTATTTCTCCCTTCTTTCTGGATCACTTTTAAGGCGTGCCCGATACTTCCTCTGCCTTTCTGCTGCTATTGTTGGTGTCATCTTAAACCTGGAACATAGATTACATTCAGTGTGCGTGTGGTAAAAGAAAGTTAATCAAATATAATAATTCTTAAAATAAGTAGGTAACTTAACAACCAAAGTCTTAAAATCACAACCCCATCACAATCTCACAACCCCGTTACAGTCAAACATGTAACGGGGTTGAGTGTGACGGGGTTGTGATTTTTGCACAAAATGGCCGCTGCTCTACATACTGTATACCAGAGAGAGAGCACATGGCATGCATGAGATTCAGAATTAGCATATAGTTTTGAAATAAAAAAAACTTTTTTTATAAGTAATAGTTTTCTATCTTTTTTTCATGTGACGGTGTTGAGTCACTGAGTTTGGCGACCACAATATCACAAGATAAATGACCAAAATTAAATAAAAGAAGGAAGCCACTTGCCTGTCTTTGCTGTCCTGTTGTCCAAAAGACTTGAGTGATGTCACTTCTTGATGTATATGGATCATATGGATCATACCATTGTTTTTGTGGGGGAGATTCATTTGTGTTACGGGGTTGAGGGGTTACTTAGGTACAGAACTAAATAATGTGATTTTAATAAATAATTATCAATTAATTTTGAAAAATAATATCACAAACAATTAAACACAGACAGTTGTTTAGGTTGACATCAAAATATATGGACTTTTTTATAGTTGTATTTGGTATATTCTAAGTATACTTTCGTTGAAGGCCATGAGGGACATGACAAAATAGGTGGTGTCAGCAAAAATAAATAAATAAACAAAGTTCTCATAAAAAGATCAAATTAAAAAAAATACACTGTATTAAAGGAGATATTTCAATGTATGTGTACAGCTGTTAAAATATAGATTTTTGTGACCCAGTAGATAAAATACACCTAAAGAGGAGATGAGGACTCAAAATGTGCCATTTCCATGGAATGACCCATATAGATGTTAGACGAATACTGGGAGGATTTGATTGCATTCAGCCACCAGATCATTAGTGAGGCCAGAGAATGATGTTGGATGAAGAGTTCTGGATAACAGGTCACCCCACTGCTCCGCAGCTCAAGGCTGGGGGGGCTTTATTGTCTATACTTGGCATAGGGCATAGTGCTCTTAGGCTCAAGTGCAGCTGCTCCCCAATGTCCCATTCTTTTGGCAATGCTTTTCCATGGAGATTATACCAGCTCTATGCAATTCATTTAAAGCCTGAGTTTGCGCTGGGACGCTGAATTCACCAGGTAAAAGGGGTGTCTAAAAATGATTGGGCATATAATGTACTTCTATCTGCAGAAATGAGATGCTTTGCAACTTTATAAAAGAGCAATTTGTGGAAACATTGTGTTTGGTTTTCTTTCAGAATGTCTAGAAATGTAAATATAAGCTGGTGTGCTAATATGCCACCAAAAATTATGGCAAAATTCCCAGTAAATACCCAAGGGTAGTTTCCCAGACCCAGATCAAACTCAAACCTAGACTAAAGGGGACTTTAAGGGTGGAACTTCACTGGCATTGCAGTTTAGTTTCAATAACGACAGCGTTTAACGGAAGTGTTGCATCAACATCTGTAGTGTTGAATTAACATGAATAGTGTTGCATTAACACCTACTGTGTTGAGTGAAAACCTACAGCACTGAACAAACATTAGCCGTGTTGCCTTAAAAGGGAATTCCACCAACTTCTCAACATTTCCGCAATTTAATCACTGAGATATAAAGAAACTCATTCAGAGTGATTGATTTGAATGAGAAATTACCAAATTTCTACAGTGGTGACAATAAGAACTAGGGGTCACATTGTCTACAACACAGACAGTGTTGAGGGGGCACAGATGGGGCGGTCGTGGGCTGGAGTTTAGGGAACTGGGCCTGTGACCAGAAGGTTGCCGGTTTGATCCCCAGTGCTGACAGCCCATGACTGAGGTGTCCTTGAGCAGGACACCTAACCCCCAATTGCTCCCCGGGTGCTGTGGATAGGGCTGCCCATGGCTCCGGGCAAGTGTTCTCACTGCCCCCTAGTGTGGTGTTTCACGTTCACGGGTTAAATGTGGAGGTGGGATTAAAAAAAGTATCACTTAACACTAATACAGCTGATTAATTTACTACCCTAAACAACCAGTGAACCTGAAAGTGTAAATGAGTTTTTATATGTATTTTGTATACAAATTAAATAATGGTAAATCTGAAAAATTAATTTTTTACACTATTGCAAAACAATGTTTCATACATCAGACAACACATTTGTGATCATTTTGTGTAGTAAAGTTCTCTGATGTAGCTTTTAGAAGTATTAAACTCTTCGGACGTCTGCTTCCCTTCACTGTAAGTTTCCAGATCTGATTACAAACCAAGTGGGAAATGCTGAAGTGCTCGAGTTTAACCGTCTCAGGAAGTGCATTGTAACCCTCTCGGCGGGCGAAAACAGAGGGCACACTTGGTGGAGACGCGTCCGCGTGTGTCAGTGCATGCCAATGAGCTGGCCATGACAGGCGTGCATTGTGCCAGGGCCAAGTGGGTGGCATCATGTGACCCTGTGAATAGACTGGCGAAGGCGGGTCAGGAGAGAAGGGTGCCAACAGCTACAAAAGCTCATTGATGCTGGGACACAGGGTGCGAGGATGCCAATCACTCCGCTGCCATGTAGGGGCATAAAGGGGGCGGGAAGACAGGCAGCCATGCGCCTGGCACAAACCAGCAACTACATGGTATGTCTTAATGTGACACAAAGTGTAATTGAAGATTACACCAGTCCCATTCAGCTGTGTCATTTGTCCTTCTCTTCTTAGCTTTGCCATTCTCAGACATGGAAAACACACTGCTTTTCTTTGTTTTCTTAATGCTTGAATTTCACTGTTACTATTCAATATACCTACTCATGCTCTACCTATGAATGTGTTCTTTCTTAGCAACTGCTGTGAGGTTGGGCAAGATTTATAGAACGATGGAAAAATCCCATTCAGTCTAATAAATTTAGATTAGAGCTTTGATTTCCTACATAACACTGAGTTTCCACTGACATATTACACTATCGAGCTGAACTGTGCTGTAGCTCATTAAAACCAGGCAGTGTGGAAACTACAGCGAATGCCACGCTAACATCAACTTGTTTACACAACTTCACTGCACCAAATACACAGTGAATATATCATAACTGAAGTCTTTAATAAGGAATTTTACCTTTTTCTTTTTAGCTGGCTTTGTTATTAGCTGCAGGCTATGCATTGTACAAAAGTAACCCCCTCTAAAAAGCTGCCAAGCTCAACACAGCATCAAATAATAAGCCTTTCTTTATAGAAGAACCTTTCGTTTGAAGGACAGAACTGAAGCACGATGTGTGCCACTGGTGGTGTTTAATCTAAAGAGGCAAAAACAGTTGATTAATCTGCATGCTTGCTATCCAGTTATAGGGAATTGTCATCTGTGACTTCAGCTGCATTAGCTGACAACCTCAGCTAAATTAACATGTGCACTAGTCCGTATACCTGCTATCCAAATAACATTCTGGATAAACCTTTTTAGAAAGGTTAAAGTAAGCTACCTTAGCTGTAGTTAGGACTGCTGCTGATATTGTTACAATTATTTATGTGTAAAATTATTTCCCTTCAAATTACACCAATAATAATATATAAAAAATACTCAAATAATACAGTCAAATGTGTTATGTCATGCAAATCGACATCGACAACATGTTCCTTTGTATTTTGAAATGCTAGTTGCCCCTCAGCCTTTCTGGGTCATGTTTGTGCTGAGGCAAAAAAACAAATCAGGTAAAAACAGCTTTCAAACGAGTCAACGATGCTTGCAGCTTCCTAGAAATCATGCAACAAGGCAATGTTTATGAATTCATGCCCCCTGTGTCTGAAATGTATACACACTAGCCTTTCCACCCCCTTACAGTCATGTTGACTGCAAACAACTAGCCTTTCAATGTCACACTGACAGATGTTGAAGACTAGAGCACATTGCCTTTGCAGTTGTTGCCTACATGGTCTTTCAGGCCTTGTCTGTTTTTTTCTTTTGGTGAAGCACTTATGAAAGATAAGGGCCCAACCCTTGAAAATTCTTAAGCCCTTATACCACATATTTCTTATATTTTTTATCCCTGAGGTCTACTTATGACATTTTTACTTGACCATTTTCTGACCTCTTACTATCCCTCAGAGCAAAGCTTCCCAAAGAGTGACCCACAGGCCAAAGTTAGTCCCTGAGGACATTTTATTTGGCCCACCAGAAAGTTACCCCACCCTCTTACCCAATGAGAGAACAAGCATATTTTTAAAATATTTATTATATTAAATACTTATTTTCCTTTTACTGTATTGTTGAAGTGCTTTAATTGATAAAATGCACTGCTATAAAATACAAAACCCACCTAACTTCTTTATTTGCATATCACTTGTCTTTTGGCCCTCAGCCAATCAGAAATGTAGCCTTTTAATCCTAGATAAAAAGTCTGAGCACCCCTTACTGTGCGTTTAAGACTGATATGTGTTAATGAGCTCTGATCTGACTGGCCACCATGTGTTGCTTCTTATTCAAAAGGCAGTCTAGGGTGAAACACCCCATATAACTTCAATGTGAATGGGCATGGTTAATCTGCTAAAGGCTGGACATGGCAGATATACTACATACATGCGTTGGTTTTTGTGACATCACAAAAATCCATTCAAAATGGGCTTTGTTTCCATATACGGACTATAGAAAGTGAACAGTATGTTTTGAAAATGTAATGTTTATAAACACCATCAAACTCTAAGAAAAGTCAGACGGAAATATGGGACCTTTAGACTTACTGTGTTCGTCTTTGGAGATCTCACTGAAAAACAGATTATGTCATATTTCCTTTTTTTTTTTTTTACATAACACCCTAAAGACCTCCAAACTGACAAAACTATACACCACACACTAAGGTAGTTTCAAGAAGTCCTCCTTCTCAGCTATCTCTCAAGGTCTCTCTCCCTGCTTCTTACAGACTTGCAAACGCAACATGCAGCCTGATTCAATGCATCTAATCACAGACATTTGCACTCCTTGTTATCCACAACAGCATGTATGAACATATTCACTCTAATTTCACAATGCTCTGCCAATTACGAAAGACACACAAGCCCTCATAACTGCTTTGGTTTGCCTTTCGACATCCAATAACAGTTCAGACACATGAGATATGCCAGTCAAAGCTATTTCCAAAAAAACATGGTTGAAAAGGTTCTAAAGCCTGAAAATGAGCCTCCGCTGAATTCAAGGAGCATCCTTCTTGAGTACTGGGCCTATATTGTAAAGCCATGAATTGATGTCTGTCTAGAAAATGACCGTGAAATGCATTTATTTGTACTTATTATCTAATATTGGCTACCTGAATAGCAGTGACGAAGGTTTTTTCTACGGGTGAATAAATCGGAAATGTAGGTGGTGTTTCATGAATCATTTCTTTATCTGATTCACAAGAAGGCCGGAAATGGTGAGGCTGCAGGAGGGCAGGAGGGTCAATCTCCATGGTGATCACTCAGAGGCAAATTAGCCATTCTGGTGAGAAGTAGGCCATAGGAAGCTCGCCTTGCACATTTCTGTCTGTTGATCTCCCTCTAGTGGTGGAGAAATTACATTATGAAACACTCTGGTTGATTTTTATTTATAAGACACTCTCCGGTCATTTGCCAGAATACATCACTTCATTGATGAATACAAATAACAGTAATTATCAGAATCACTCTAGTAATTGGATCAGCTGCCATGTACCAAGAGGTTTTATTGAACTGGGAAAATCTGCTTTTAGTCACAGCACCAGTGAGCTGGAATTCACTACAGGAAACACTAAAACTCAGCTCACTGATGTCACTTAGTCATTTTAAACTTTTAATATCTAACCACCTTCAGACAGCCTGTACCTGTTTTACTTCATCTTATTTATTCTAACTTTTATTTCTTGTTTTAGTTCTTCTTTTAGTCCTTTATCACTTTCTAATGTATTTTAAATAATGTATTATTATTATTATATTTTTTATTTTATTAATCTCTTATCTTCTTTTGATCTTAATCTCTTATCAATTAAACCTCAAGTTTTATTTTTATGATTATTTTTTATCTATTTTTATCTTTTTTTCACTGCTATTTTTACATTTTCTTTTCATTCAAAATGATTAAATATAGATATTATTTTCCTTGTCACGTCCCTGTTTTTGTAAATGCTTGGCCTCATTGAAAATGAGGGTTGCCCTCAATGTACTTCTAAGTCAAAATAAAGGTTGATTGATTGATTGATTGATTGATTAAGGAGGCCCAAACATTTGTGGCTGTTTCCTCATGTTTTATTCAAATATGTATTTAGAACTTTGCTTAACCTCCAAGGGAAATAACTGCATGGGCACAAGTTTACAGTTTTTTACTTTAAAATCAATTTCATATAATCTTGTTGTATGAAAACAAAACTGGATGAAACAAAACTGTCACTTCGGAAAGAGATCAGTGAAAACGCTGAGGGCACCTCACAACACAGAAGAGTGCACTAATTTAGAAGCCCTTCCTGCCAAATAGTTTTTCTCATCTCTGTTTCTAGCAGCAGGACGTGGAAAGTTTGATTTTTTTTAAACTCACAACAATGACCTTCTTGAGATTTGGATAGGATTAAAACAATGGCTTATTTCCTTGATATTATGCCTCTGTTCAGATGTCATTTTCTCAAGATTTTGACTGCTTACGTTGAAATAATGGTTTCTTTTCTTTGGATTTTGACCGATTATGTCAAAGTGATGGCTTCTTTTGACTAACTTTGTTGAAATAGTTTCTTGTTATGACTGATCTTCTCGAAATAATGCATTATTCACGACGCAACCGTTCCATGATCTAACAAACAACTAATGTAGCGCTGATGTTCATGATCATTACAAACTAAACCAAATGTAGGATGGTTCCCATTTAGCTGGAAATAGCCTGCTGAATACTGATCTCGATTTTATCATTATTGTTGTTGTTGTTTTATGCATAATGATTGTAAATAAATGTTAAATTATTAAATAAATTGAATAAAATTAAGATTTGTCCCTGTTTTGACCACACATCTCATTTCTAACATTGACAGTTAGTCACAGATCTACGGTCAGCTTTCTCAGCTTTTTCAGTTAGAACAATTATCTTGAGAAATACCTACTTTTATAAGGAAATGCAATGAAATGGTACAAAATTGGAAAGTCCTACTAATTTATGATGATACATTCATATTTGTTGTAATAACTTTCATAACAGCTTAGTTCTCTAGTTCACAGCATGTCCTTTAGGTGGCAGCAAATACACTCTAATAGTCAGTGTAACGTCTTGGCAGCAGTCAGCTTTTCTTATTAATACTTGCAAAAAAAAAGTCTGCTTCTTTTACTAATCCAGACCTGTTCAATACTTTACCATCATTTTGCTGTAATTAGAGCAAGAGTTAGTATTGTTTAAAAGGACTTAAAAAGCAAAACTAAGCGCATCTTTTTTTTTTTACCTCTAACCAAGTCTTGTCCCATGAGACCAAACTGCATGAAACAGTTCTGATCCGCTGGGGGTGATAGCCCATTGCAGACTTTCACTAGCCATGAAATGAGGTTGCTATGGTTTCTGTTGGAGCAAGAAGCACAGAGCTCATTTCTCTGTGTTCTCTCTGTTCGTCACATGTCCCCACATGAGCAGCGAGAGGCCGCAGATGGCTCCTGCTCTGCAGGCCGAGGGTTTTAGTGCTTTGAGTTGAAAGTTTATGCTATTCTGAGACCATCTTTCATAAAAGGTTATGGTGGGAGTAACAGGAGCTTATCTAAGACCTGCATTAAATTTCCTTCCAGTGCCCAAAAGGTCAGAGTGGCCCATTCTACTCTGAACAAATGTCCTTTAGTGTGTATAACTAAGTACCGCAGTGTTATTGCACTAAAAAGCGATGCGATGGATTTACTTGTTTCAAACGTCTTTAGAATTTCCATAAGAATAAACTCATCACAGCATCAGAATTTTTTCTTTTACTATTAATCTTTGGAAATATTTGTGGTGATGTCTAGTGGTGTAATAAACAGAATATATTGTTTTGTATAATTCATTGCTATTTACTGTGTTTCAGCAAGCTTAATCCTATATTCTTTTGGTAATTTGGACATTTCTAAGCAAAAGACCTTTATGTAGTATCAAAAAACAACCATTAAAAAAGGTTATTCGAAAAACATACAGATCCATCATGATAAGTGTACATAATTCTTTATCTATATATGATAACTATTCATAACTATATGCAGAATCCGCAGTAAGGCCGTGCTTCAAGGGTGTAACATTGCTATAGTTTTAATAATAATATTCTGAATTAATCTTAATTTAATAATATTCTGAAATTATTTCATAATTACTGTCTTTATATGTATCACAATTTGTTACATTACCCCTGGTGTTTTTAATTGTTAAGACTTTCAGTAACTGCAATTGGTATTTACAATTTCAATATGAAGGCATTTTTTCATGACCATAATTAGTTTAGTGAATCCTATGCAACTAATAATGAAGTTAAAGTACCTCATGAAAGTGAGTACACCCCTCACATTTCTACAAATAATTTATTATGTCTTTTAATGGCACAACACTATAGAAATGAAACTTGGATATAACTTAAAGTGGTCAGTGTGCAGCTTGAATAGCCGTGCAGATTTACTGTCCTCTGAAAAGAACTCAACACACAGCCATTAATGTCTAAAAACCTGGCAATACAAGTGAGTCCACCTCAGAGTGAACACGTCTAAGTTGTGCCCAATCATGCCCTTGTGTCATGTGACTCGTTAGAGTTACAAGGTTTCTGTTGTGAATGGGGAGCAGGGCTGTTACATTTGGTGTTTTGGGTACATCATACTGGCCACTGGATATTCAACAAGGCACCTCATGGCAAAGGACTCTCTGAGAATGTCAGAAATAGAGCTGTTGCTCTCCACAAAGATGGACCAGGCTATAAGAAGATGGCTAAAACCCTGAAACTGAGCTATAGCACGGTGACCAAGGTCATACAGAGGTTTTCCGGGACAGGTTACACACGAAACAGAAGTCCACGTGTTCAGCATCATAACCAAGGAGGTCAGCCCATCAGTGCTCAGACCACATGCCACAGAATGCACCAACCCGGTCGGCATGGCCTCGTCCCAGAAGGAATCCTCTTCTGAAGCTGATGCACAAGAAAGCCCACAAACAGTTTGGTCACCTGTGGGGCATCCTCAAGTGGAAAGAGCAGGAGCACAAGGTGTCTAACATCCACCAGCTCAGTGGTGTCATCATGGAGGAGTGGAAGAGGATTCCAGTAGCAACCTGTGCAGCTCTGGTGAATTCCATGCACAAGAGGGTTCAGGCAGTGCTTGATAATTAATGGCTGTGTGTTGAGTTCTTTTCAGAGGATAGTAAATCTATACTGCTATACAAGCTGCACACTGGCTACTTTAACTTGTATCCAAGTTTCATTTCTATAGTGTCTCCCCATGAAAAAATATTTGCAGAAATGTGAGGGGGTGTTTGTCTTAATGCAGTGGCCCTTTAAGTGCACTGACGACAGGAGACCTCCATGCTGAGCGGCCTTCACATCATCAGCTGTTTTGCTGGCTAGCTGCGTTCCTCTCCTGACCTTTAAGAGCTCAATCTACAGCAGTGCTTGCAGTGAGGGACAGGTTTTATAACATACTCATATCTCTGTCTGGTGGTTGAGTTGTGGTCTCAGAGCAACTAGCCTGGCATGCTGTCAGTCTGAGCGCCAAAAAAAAAACAGCTACTGGTTACACATACTTGATACTCAAAATAGGTCAGACCCACCAGACACTGTAGAGCCTAGTTTATCCTATGAATTACAATTAGTAAAGGAAGTTTTTCAGTTGATGTGATGTACCTAATTGAAGCATACATTTTCTTTACTTGCTGCATTGAGAAGAATAATAAAGAATGGTTTTTGTAGTACTTTAAAAATGGCCTCTGAGTTAACAAGTATTTTCTAAATTCTGTGAGTTTCTATAAGTTTTCTAAGTTCTATAAGTTTCTTGATATTTCTTTAACAGTGCTTTAACGGTACTTTAACAGTGAGAAACCATTAAACCATCTCCTACCAACTGACAACAACTACAACAATAACGTTAATAACAATAATGATTATAATAATAACAAATTTAATTTAAAAAGTGTAGCTCAAAGTACTTTGCACAGTAATGTGAATTTAAATAAGAGAGTAAAAAGGTCAATAAAACAATGTTAAAAAGCAAAAAATGAAAACTACTTTAAAGTAGTTTAAAGTAGCCTCTTTTCAGTGTGCAACGCAGAGCGGTGAGGAGGCGGACGCATATGTGGAGAAAAGCAGGATTTATTCGGGGCAAATCCAGGGACGTGGTCGATACAGTCTAGGTTCAGGTAGCCAATATGAAGTGAATCAACACCACACTGTTAGAAATAAAGATACTGTGCAGGTACAGTTTTTGTTCATCAAGGCACACATTTTCAAAACCCAAGGTACAAATACATGTTTTTATAACCTAATGTTTTAAACAACAGTAAAATAAAAAGCCTGGAGACGAGACGGGGTGTGTGGAGTCAAAACAACTTAGAAAATAATTTTAACAGATTATGGTACAGTTATGTTCCCTGACCAAAGGCACTGAGACGTATCCTTGAGGGTACCACCCCAGCGACAAGAGAGGTACTGCCCCAGTGACAGTTTACTGCCTTTATTTCTGAAAGTGTACAAGTAGCTTTGGTGCTTGGCGCCCTAGTAATACAAGGACATAAAAGCGATAAGTAAAAGGGAAACAGCAGGGAGGACATGTATGCTTTAATACCTCAGAGAAGGCGCTTGCAGTAGTCGATTCAAAAACAGTTGTGTTGATATGTGTGAGGATATCAGAGTTAAGCTTCAGGCCTGGTCGTTCTCCATCTTTAGCTACTGCATAGCTCCACTGTGAGACAGCTCATAAACTGCTCTTAGATAAAGAAGGAAAATGACAAATTCTACCAGCTTACCTTCTGTAGATCCCCTGCCTTTTGCTGTCAAATAGATAAATCATAAGTACATATATATTATCACTACATCCAAAATGTAATAGAATGAAGCCACTATAGACAACTCACTCAAGCAAAATCAGTAAAAACAGCAGTCTTTAGGTCACCTGGTCCTTTGGTTAGAAAGCAATTTGACCACCTGATAATTGATAAATCACCAGGACCCTCTAGGCTGGCTGTCAGAAAACATGCAAAGAGTACAAGCAAGAATTAGAACAAAACATTGATTGTAATAGTGATGATAATAGTGAACTGTAACTAAGTATCTATTATAAAAAAATGTACTGCCTGGCTATTTGCGATATGTGTTATTGGTTAAACCTTTAAAGGGCAGTTTGACAGATATTATTAAAAGAAGTCGTTCACAGTGGTTTGGTGTGAAAGGCTCCATTCTAGAGAGTCAGAATTGTCCATAGTGGTGGTGATAGGAACCAGATGTCTTAAGCACTTAATGACTCTAAAAGCTTAATCACAGAAATGGTTATGAATTCATTGCTTGTTGCCTTTGTTGTTTTAAAATTGTTTTAAAGAGGCTTTTGGTCAAAACATATTTCTATTAAATCATGCACGGTGAAGAGTTACATTCAAGGCGTTATTAGGTGAATTAGTCAACTCACCATTATCTTACAATCATTATCATTAAAAACGAATATGTGTAGGTTAACTGGTCAATTTAAACAGTAAATAAAGGTGATCCAATATTGAAATCTTGTATAAAAGCAACCAGCTACAGTCAATAAAAAATCTATATCAAAGAAAGTGTAGTAATATGAGAAAGACACGTTTAACTCTTTCGATAGAAACGGTTTGACAACAAATCTCATGAATACAATTTTCACCCCTCACTCCAAAGGTAGTAGGTCAGCCAAGACATGTTTGGTGTTTGAAGATGGCTTCTTTAGTTTTATATTGGAAATATGAGTCTAATGTAGCTCAGAAGCAATGGAGGGATTTTAAACATTTGTTATCATCGTGCTAAACACATGCCTAGATTATAACTGACTTGTCTCAAACTGTCAAGTAGTCTCAATAGATTCACTTCTGTGGAAGTGTAAGTGATAAAAGAACCGCTTTGGTAAGTGAGAGGTGTTCACATGCAGTTTAACCAACCTCCATTTAAAGTTAAAGTTCAATACCAATTAAAGATTTTTCTCTAGAGCTATCATTTTAAAATGAGGTAGACTAAATAAGGCAGCTGATAAGAATGAGCAGTGCTATGAAACGTCTTGTATATTTGAGAAATCAACTGAACCTCAGTGAAAAGCCTTGTACTGGAAGAGCTTGGATGGGTTGAAGATAACTGCGTATATCTGTGAGCTCCATGGCTTGATAGAACTGAAGAAAGAAGAGGGCCCATCCTACATTTCTCCTGCTTTTTAGATTTTTCCTTGAGGTTACCTTATAATGTCTGTGAGATTTTATTAACCAAAAAGAGTCAAAGATAATTCTTAGATAACCCTTGTCTGACCTCTCTTTATCCTTTAGCATTAAACAGGCTGTTTCTGTTACTGTGCCTTTAGGGCTGATATATGTGTAAAGCACCTCTGTTCTGATTTACTGTCCTGTACAGTACCTCATTCAAAAAAAGCTGTCTGGGCTGAAACACAGTGAAACTTCAGTGTCAATGGGTCGGGGCCCAACTGTGTAAGCTGAATAAGTAAATATGTGTAAATTCAAAACAGTCTTTGCGGTTTAGTTTTGATGTATGGACAATGTGGACTGAAGAGTGAACTGTACATTTTAAAACTTTTGAAACTTGTTTACATAACACCTTTAAGCTCCTTTATTTAAAAAAAAAAGCAAAGTTTGCATCTCAACAGTTGAATAAAGTCATTTTGAAAATCAGTGGAATTTCCTTTTAACCGCTAGACAACACAAGGAAAAACAAGTTTCAGATCAGTGCATGTGGTGCAGTCTGGTTAGTGCGTGAGAAAGCATTGAGAGTATTTTGACTGGAAAGAAGAATCAGAGTTAGAATCAGAAATGGTTCGATTGGCCAAGAAAGATATCACTTACTAAGAATTCATCTTGGCAGCAGCTCACAATCCATTTAGGCCCACTAGCAACTAAACTTACCACAGTTCACCCGCTTTTTCTCTCTGATGCACTTAATTGACAGAGATTCAAATGACAGAGATCGCCTTTCATTTATTTAATTTAAGTCATTCAGTTCACAGGAGGTTTTTCTTAGGAGATTAGTTATAAAATAATTAATTTGCAAAAGAAGATGCAGACAAAACTGGACTCCTAACAACCACCTGCACAAAGGGTGATCCCTGACTTCAGACACAGTACTGCATATTCTCCTCGTTCTATTAGGAAGAGGCCCGAACAGGTCCCAAATACTGCACTATGGTGTTAAACCTAGTGGGCTTTATTGATTGTCTTTGTCCACCTCTCTAGGATTTTGCACTCATTGTGAAATGAATGAGCTGACGCTCCCTGAGCAAATATTCTTAACACATCAGTAAACGCTAATCCACTCAAATCCCATCTGGGTACCAGTCTCTTTCCAGGGTGCTTGACTGTGTTTTTAACAGCTCAGCCTCATGAAGGTCTGTAACTGTAATACGATCAGTACTGTATGTCTCAGCGTGGACCTGTCCATCTGGCAGTATGGCTGGTATGACTGACCCAGCTGACAGACTAGTGTTTACAGTATCAGCTTACAGCATGCTTAAGGTGAGAGGATGGGGAGACCACACACACACGTATTTGTACACAAACATACAGCTGCTGGTACTAATAACAAGCCCATATGTCAACTTCTTCCACTTTCTGTCTCCTAGAACCAGGACTATCCATCAGTCCTGCATTCACAAAAGTATTCATGTCTGCTGCAGGTCTGGACAATGCTGTAAAAAGTAAATAATAAGAGAAAAACAGAAAAAAACTTAAGCTTTCATGGTACTGTTACCAGGCTGCTACCCTCAAGGGTACGTCTTCAGTACCTTTAGTTAGGAAACATAATATACGTACCATATTTAGTTGCAACCAGGGTCCTCTCTGTGTGGAGTTTGCATGTTCTCCCCGTGTCTGCGTGGGTTTCCTCCCACAGTCCAAAGACATGCAGTCAGGCCAATTGGACATGCTAAATTGCCCCTAGGTGTGAGTGACTGTCTGTGTCTGTCTGACTGCCCTGCGATGGACTGGCGACCTGTCCAGGGTGTATCCTGCCTTTCGCCCGAAGACTGCTGGGATAGGCTCCAGCACCCCTGACGGAGAAGCGGCTTAGAAAATGGATGGATGGATGGATATTTAGTTGCAGCTCTATTTTTTAAATTTGCGCTGACCTCATCTTGACTTCAGGTTTTTTATTTTACTTTTTTGACTTAAAATCTTAAGTCATGAAAAAGTACAAATATGCATATTTTTTCTGGGAAAGTGACAGTAATGTAGCTTTAAAACTCATTTAATGTAAACAATTACACCTTAAGGATCTTGTTTCACCTTTGAGGGTTCATTTACGTTGTTGGTACCTTGAGGGACTAAAACTGACCAATAGTACTTTTTTCTGGCAGTGTTCCACGGCTTTAAAATAGATATGTACGTAAGTATGGATGGATGGCTGGATTGTTGGAGGAATAGATAGATCTCTGTTCTAATTGGCTGTATTACACTTGTATTGTGCCTCATTCAAAAAGCAATTGAAAAACTATTTATAACTTCAATGTGAATGGGCAGGGCTAAACTGCTGTAGACTGAACAAAGCTCTCATCAGCATACAGCAGTTTCAACCTTGAAATTTACAGCCTAGCTCGCGTATGTAGGATACACCTGTGACCTTGTCTTTTTCTTTTTTGGGACACCCCAAAAACAATTAAATTCAAAGCAGATGTTTTCCTATTTGCAGTTTAGTTTCCATACATTGCCTTATGTAACAGGGAATAAATGGTGCATTTTTGATACTTTAATGTTTACATCTTACATTAAACTCTTATTTTGCTAATTTGGACCACAACCTAGAGTTCTGGGCGGCTTCTGCTTTAGGTCAGATCCTCCTTGATGAACAGAGATAAAACTGAGAGACAGGACTGAGGAACAGGGAGGAGATAGGGTGGAGGTTGGGTGCAAAAACAGGAAACGGAAGGTAGAGACAGGAAATTTATAGGAGTTTATACTGGAAGGAGCTCTAGGCATGGTCCTCTAAAACTTTAGTTACTTCATTACCCATTTTAAAGAGTGAGGTAAATTTTGTTTCTCTGTGTTATGGCTCTTCACAGTACTGTGGGTTGCATACACATTTCACATACACATGTTGTACGCAACTGAAATAGACTGTAACAGCTCACCCTGACAGACATACACTATATTGCCAAAAGTATTGGCTTGTCTGCCTTCACACGCACAAAAAATCCCATTCTTAATACATAGGGTTTAATATGATGTCGCCCCACCCTTTGCAGCTATAACAGCTTCAACTCTTCTGGGAAGGCCGGGCCGAGCCCAACTTCTAAGAAAAACAACCCCACACCATAATCCCTCCTCCACCAAACTTTAGGCTTGGCACATTGCAGTCAGACAAATACCGCAACTGCCAAACCCAGACTCGTTCATCAGATTGAGAAGCGTGATTCGTCACTCCAGAGAACACATCTCCACTGCTCTAGAATCCAGTGGCGGCGCTTTACACCACTGCATTTGATGCTTTGCATTGCGCTTGGTAATGTAAGGCTTGGATGCAGCTGCAAGGCCATGGAAACCCATTCCATGAAGCTCTCTACGCTGTTCTTGAGCTGATCTGAAGGCCACACGAAGTTTGGCACTATGTGCCTCAGCATCTGCTGACCCTCTGTCATTTTACATGGCCTACCACATGGTGGAGTTGCTGTCAATCCCAATTGCTTACACTTTGTTATAACATCACCAACAGTTGACTGTGGAATATTTAGTAGTGAGGAAATTTCACGACTGGGCTTGTTCCACAGGTGGCGTCCGATCACGGTACCACGCTGGAGTTCACTGAGCTCCTGTGAGCGACCCATTCTTTCACTAATGTCTGTAGAAGCAGTCTGCAGGCCTAGGGGCTTGGGTTTATACACCCGTGGCCATGGAAGTGACTGGAACACCTGAATTCAATGATTTGGATGGGTGAGTGAATTCTTTTGGAAATATAGTGTAACTCAGATGTAACCAAGGCATGTTATGTCTTCTGGTCCAAAGCACTACATCAAAATATTCACAACAATCTAAGCAAACAAGGCACAAATTCAGAAGGCAATCTAGAAATCTGTAAATCTTACATTTTCATCAACACACAATGTGCTTAATCAAGTGCATTTAGACAACTGCTACTACTGATTTCATCATTACAGCATACATATATACATGCATATGTATATATATATATATATATATATATATATATATATATATATATATATATATATATAGTGTATTATATATATTACATATATATAATACTGTCAGAAGCCAAATTTTATTTGACTGAGTTTGAGTCTGCACGATGTTAACATAAGATTCTTTTACAACATTCGTAGATCCAGTACAAATTAAGAAAGAAAGCCATGAAGCAAACTATACTTGGGGAGAGGGGAAATATGCATAAATTAGGTTTTTAGCCTGTGCACAATTTGTACAGTATTGTGCAGAAGTCAGATACTACACTATATTTAATTTCCAGTAAAATTGCCTTTAAGTACAAGTTATTAATTTTTCAGCAGATTAGATTCTAAGAAGATTAGATACAAGATTCAATGTTCTCAGCAACCATGGTAAACACACTACTTAAATTTTTCATCTTTAAGCTCCACTCTCTCTTCATCCTTCCACTGTGAGTAGACAACTCAACACTATGAGTCTGAAAGGATGTGTAGCTGTCAAGAAGATCTTACAGAGAAAAGAAGAAGAAAAAGAAGAAATTTGCAAATCAAACAAAGAACCTGCTGGTATTCTCAGAAGAACGGTCTGACCAACCCAGAATCCAGACTTGCTTGGGATCACTGGCTTGTGAAAAGCAGAAAATGCAACCAACTTACATGACTGAACTTTTGATGAGTGAAAAAATATCCCTGCTGACTTCTTTGAAACCTGAACTAGAACCTCCCCAAAACAATGTGGACTGTAACGAAGGCAAAGTGTGGTCAGACTAAATAGTAAAAAGTACTTAATTGTGCTTAATTGTTGAGGCTTCTGTGTAAACTGTTTTCGGTTAAATATACAATTTCTGTTTTGTTCCTAATGCTGAAAAATAACTTGTAAGCAGTAATAATACTGAATACATCTTATATATATATATATATATATATATATATATATATAAGTATATATATATATATATATATATATATAAGTATATATATATATATATATATATATATATATATATATATATATATATATATATATATATGTATATATATATAAGTTTCATTAAAACATAGACAGAAATGCTGATATAACACTGACATTAAAGTGGCTGCTGAGTGCAGGTTATCTGATCTGTTCCCCTCCCTGCACACCCACAGGCTGATTGCTGTAGCTCATCCCTAGACTGAGGCTTCCTGCCTCCGGTCCAGAGGACAGGATGTGTGACCTATGTTATTGCGGACACGCCCTGGAGAGAGGACAGAGGACAGACGCCCCGCAGCCTCCTCACACCAAACCCTGTGCTAAAATTAGAAGGGCAAAGGGTGAAGAATGAAACTGTGTGTGTATGTGTACATTCTCTCATCTTTTATACCCAAGTCACTCACAACTAGCATTATAAAGAGGGATGGATTGATAAGTGAATTGTGGGCTGATGCAAACGTTTCATGTATACACGGTATTGTGAAAATTTACTTTAATTTCCAGTCAAACCGCAGTTAAGTAAGTTATTCATCTTTCAGCATCGGGAAAAAACAGAATACATATTTAATGAATACATATTTAATGAAACCCCAAACACACTGAGCGATGTTGAGGTCTTTGGACAGTAAAGTCTTCTTAATTAAATCATTAGGCCTTAATTAGCTCATCTTACTCAGGAGGTCAAGAGGAATTAGCATAATTCATCATCTTATGATGTAATTTTATGTGTCATCACTTTCACAGAATTCACAAGTTTGTTTCCTTTTTTTTTGTCTGTTAATTATCTCTCACTACAATACCCAGCATGCATTATGCAAATGCATCATACAAGCACTGGGATTCCCTGCACAGTAATAAAGAAATTCAATATTGTATAACGTAGCGGCTAATAAATACAGAAGTTTCCTAACAGTAATGGCAACTATCTGTTTTCCACCCCTTGTTGTTTTTCAAAAGGTGCTACCACCTTAAAGATACATCATCAGAAGGGGTTTTTCATGGTCTTTAAAATATCACTCTAGAAACTACGGCATGACTGTAGGAGTAAAACGGACACAGCGATAGTGTCTTTTTTCTTTATGTCTAGCGTTGTCCCTTTAACTAATTTGACTATTGAACAGTTCCATTTTCACACACTCACCAGCTATTTTTCTTCTCTGATGGCTTCTCTTTGTTCTTATAAAGAACAGATTAACTCTGTTGATGAGTTAAATACTAACTTCCCATTAGAGTGGTGTAATTTCTGTTTTTTGCTCTAATTACCGACTACGCCATGCAACTATGCCACAGAGAGAGAAGGAGACAGTCACTCTCAGTATTTTGTCTCTCACTCAGTAGATGTGTCAGTGCTTGCCGTGCTAGAGAGAGAACATTAGAGCTTTTAATGGCAATTTGTACTAAACTGCAGCTGACATGATGCTCAGGTCTGAAATGATTAACAATGTCTCCTGAAGTCGTGGCAGCTCAGAGTGAATTTGAATAACATACAGTACACCATAGTACCTTTTGCAATATGCCTGTATGTGTGCAGTGCTTTCCAACAGGGGAAGAGACGTAACAAGAGAAAATGAGAAAGGAGCATGGAAGAGGGAAGGAAGCCAGGGTTGCTGAGAACAAGTTATGTGAGGAAAAACCCTCTGACGATTGCATTCAAAAGCTTTGTGGATACAAACAGTGAGAAAAGGAATATTTTTATCTTTATTCAATGGTTAAGACATAAACAAGCAAGTAATGCAACGTGTTTCAGTGTGAAATGGTTCATTGTAGATAAATAAACACTCTGATTTCTTCACACTACACTGTTAGAAATAAAGGTACTATGCAGGTACGTGATTCATTCATCAGGGTACAAACAATGTAAGTGTACCCTCAAAGGTAGAACAGTGGTTTTAAGGTCCAGTGGTGTACCTTACATGACTTTTTCCTAGTGGAAAAGTAGATATTTGTACCTTTTCATAACCGAATGTTTTTTTTTTAAAAATCAGAACAATAAAATAAAAAGCCTGGAGGCGAGGCAGGGTGTGTGGAGTCAGTAGAGTTTAGAATGTATAATTTCAATGGATTATGGTACAATTATGTTCCCTGTCTAAAGGTACTGGGATATACCCCTGAGGATACCACCACAGTGACCAGAGGGGTACTGCCCCAGTGACAGTGTCGTACCTTTTTTCTGAGAGTGTAGTGTTGATTCAGGGACAGAGGTTCAAGACAAACATGGCCATTTTATTTACTATCCAAACACCCAGTGAACCTACACGTGTTTTGTGTCATGTTTTTAGTAATAGCAAAATAGTGGTAAATCTGAAAAAACAAGTGTCCTTTGGGAACTCTTTTGCCTTTTGCCTGTACCTCCTCCAATGTGGATGGATTCAAAAAAATATATGCTTTGTTTTAGGACAAAACAATGCGTCAGACATGAGGCAGCTTATTTGTAATCATTATGGAAAGCAACTTTCTGTGGGCAATCTATTAGAGGTATTAAACTCTTTAGATGTCTGGTTCCTATCATCACCACTGTGAATGGACTTCACATCTTCTGAACGACTTTGTATACATCCTTAAATTGAATTACGCTGACATTTTGCAAAATCTTTACCTTTTAATCTCTATTTGCTGGATCTGTAGAAAACACTCAATAATTTTTACTCTACTCAAAAAAAAGCACAATAAAACTCATTAACTGCAAAAAAAAAACCAGCATCTGTTCAATGGCCTCTATTATAAGCAATATTCCAAGAAAATGCATCAAAATTACTGCCCATTAGAATTATAGTATAATCATTATATGATGACCATACAGATGAATCAGACAGAGGTTAGGCTGAAGGATTCCTTAAAAGACCTTTGAGATATATTCAGATCCCACATGCTTGGGGTAGCTGTTTTTTCCAATTCATTGAAAATGCTAAGCTTGCTAAGTGCTAGGGGAACATAGCGCTTAGCTTATCTGAGAGGTCACCCTAGATGTTCAGCAGCTCACTGTGTTTTCATTTTAACCTGATCTTGCTTTAATCCACAAAACAATTCTTAAATCCCTTTTGGATTTGCTCAGAGCCCAACCTCGCAAATGGCTGAGAGTTCAACAGCTAATACCATTACAGGGTTTTATGCTAGCACTACTGAGGCACAAGCAATGTGTCACACCCAAAACAAAATGGTGTATTGTTGTTTTTGCACCATGTTGTTTGTTAATCATCATAATATTGGCCTTAGCAGTGGATATGGATATTACAGAGATGACTGACTCATGTTTTGACTAAAACCTGCTCCACCAGACAAACCAGCACAGACCAGCATGGGTGATCACCACCAAAACCAGCATATGTTGTATTTTAGAGGCTGGTATGCAGGTCAACCATCATGACCATGCTGGGGTGACATGCTAAATCAGAACTCTAGCACTGCTAGAACAGCTTAGACCAGCGTGAAATGCTTCTAGGTCTGTGCTTTTCTTTTTTTCAGCAGGGTCTAGACTTAAGCCTTGCAAAATTTCAGCCTGAGGGAAGGAACACATTTAGTTAAATTAAATTTGTCAAATTGAATTAATTCAGTTTGTTTACCTCATCAAACCTTTCATTTTCAACTTTGCCTGAGTTTCGATTACCAAGTGCATTTCCCTGCTGAAACCATTAGAGCCATTAGGATTAAAACTTGATAGCTTAGCTTTCCAATGGGAAATGGCTTAATGGGTACCATCAGACACCACTAGTTTCCTGTAGGACACCTCTAGATCTCACTGGTAAACCACCAGATGCATGGTAAGGATGTAGATGACAGCAGCTAGGCTGGCTAACATAGAAGCTAAAATTGGCAGCTAATCTAGCTGAAGCTTTAGTAAGTTTCAGAACACATTTCTTTTGGCTCAAACTTTAGCTGGATAAGCTTACACTAGCTTACTTCTACTAGCTATACTTCTGCTAACGCTATTACTGGGGTTTTTTATGATAACACATTCAAGGCACACGCAAAGTAGACACGGCCTAGACAACATGTTGAGTTACCATGTTTAGCTTGAACAATGAACATCCTCAGAGTCGCAGGAAAAGGTAAAAGAGCTGAATATAAAGTGGCAAAAAAGGAGCACAATCCTTTGCTAAGTTTTCTAATGCTGGGTTTATTTGAAATCTATGCATGCACCAACGCTTGGCTGGTTTGCCGAGCATCAGCACATCTAGAAGTACATTGCTAAGTGAGATTCCTTCGTTACGCTAGGCAACTGCACCCCAATGCCACAATTAAGAGAGTACCATGTCTCGCCAAGAGTGTTACACAACCGGTGGTGTGACTGCCTTGACACAAAAGATGAAGTGAGAGGGAATGAAAGAGAGGAAGAAGGAGATGAGTTGAATAAAAGGAAGAAGACTGGCTGAGGGAAAAAGCGTGAGCTCGGACAACGTGAGGGATTTGGCTTGGCCACTGGTGAAGACTGCCAGCTTTGTGTTGTGTATCTAAATGAGAAAGGCCAGTGAGCTTGTAGGAGTGTATCTGAAATGTTTCTGTTACATATTATCGCTCCTTTGCCTCTAAGCCTATAATGTAGGACTGTGCAATACATCATTCATTAATCGTTGCGATATTGGCATGAGCAATACAGATATTGCAGAGATGGGAATTCAAGTCAGCAACTCAACTCTGACTCCAGACTAAAGACTCGTAAATCTGAGCCCCAGAAAACAGTAAAGTTGATGAAATTAGGATCATCAACCTTAATGTGGTGAATTAATAAAACATGTGTCAGTTTTTCGGTCATTTGTAGCCATTTCTGCAATGCCGCAGTGTCGGGTCATATACGACTTCAACTAACGAGCCTTTTGGTATTGAAAAACTTTCAATCTGGCAAACTACACAACTTGCTACACACAGAAAATTAGGTGTTTAAAGTAAAGAGTCAAAACAACTTGAAATGTTTTGGGGTATCATGTCGTTTGGACGGGGCTGGGATGAAATGGAACGCAAATATTGGAAATACACATTCAGCAACAGAAATAATGCATCTGTATTCAGTCCAAGTTGGCAATGTTTAGAATACAGTTTATGCATTTTAGGAGAATAGTCATCGACAAAAAAAAAAAAAGTAAAACACAGATCAGTGTAATGAGCTAGTTATTAATCTCATTTACATTTACATTTACAGCAATGCTTTACAATATCAGCATTGCTGAGCTCTTTTGAGGGATGATCATACCAACTCCGCAGTGGTGGACCTGTTTGTGAGTGATAAGCTTAGCATTGCTATTGTACTGGACTTAAGGGGATTGTGGGAGCTGTGGTGGGCTGAAGCAGGCAATGAGAGAAAAGAAGTGTTGAGAATGTTGTAACTTCATTTGAATGATATGCAAATTTAAGTATTAACAGTAAATGTATTTTAAATGCATTCTGATCAAGTTTCTTTTTATGTTCTGTAGTAATTTACTGAGTAAATTTTGGACAGGGTATTCAGTATTCAGCCATCACCACTTTAAGTCTTTTGCCCAAAGTCAGCTAGTGGAAGTTGTCAGCTAATCCAGCTAAAGTAAATTACAGATAACATTTCTGTAAAGCTTATGAAGTCTTTAGGTAGCTTAGTTGACACATACTTCAATCAATTGTTTTACCACTTTCCTTTAAACATTCTATTTACTGTTTGTAGCATTTCAGTTCTGTCAAGGTTTTTCTATAATGAAACGCTTGTTTGTTTAAGTTGCTACAAAGACAGGTTTAGTAGGAGTTTACTTCAGTACAATGACTTGCAGCTAAAAACAAGACAAAAGCAAAATTCTCAAATAAAAACTCAAGATTTAAATCACATCCCAGAGACCTGAATCACGACTAGCTTGAAACTACTTGTGAACTGAGAATTGCAAAAAAAAGCCCCCATTGCATTGTAGACATTGTTTCTATCACCACCACTGCACAGAACTCAGAGCCAGTAGGTTTCTCTCCATGAACCATTTTATTCTAAGGAGCACATATTATAACCATCACTACTTTGGCTGTAAACATGCTTACTTGCAAGTTATTTATAGAGGTTAAGAGCACCTCCATTTGGTCCCACACACGATACTCGAGCCTCAAACTTTGCTTTTAATCGTAATCCATCCTTTGACTGGAGAGGCAGCCAAGCTCACGTCTCCTAAATAGAGGTTTACGCTATAATTGTTTTACTGTTTCAAACAGAAAGTAGGTCACAGAGCAGGTTCTTGTCTCTGTAAGTGTTCCCAGGCTGATGATTTGGTCAGATATCAGACTCCTTCATTGTTAAAAAATCACTTTTAATTTTGGTTGAAATGAACAGGATTATTCTGCCAAGAATATTGGATAGCCCTGCAGACCAGCCTTGAATTTAGCGGCACTTAAGACAGCTGAGGTGCAGAAAGTTTACAATGTGTCATTACTTCAAAGTCTATGGCTATGGGAAAGGCCTTCCATGGCTTTTAAACATGCTAAATACAAAGGCTAACTCTGAAAAGCATAGGTCTACTCAGAAAGTGGCACATTACATGTATCAAAAACCCCTTAATCCCCATTCTCTAAAGGTTTGGCATGGAAGCTCTGAGTATTTTGACCAAGCTCTTATGTAACGTTAAACAGTCTTCAAAGGCTGTTCTCAGTCTAGCCTTGTTTCTGTGCCTGGATCCCTGGTCGCAGTAGCACAGCTTGTCCATGGGTTGTTGTTTAGGCCTCAGTGAATAAGACCTCAATAAAACCCCTCTGGGTAAATGTTGTCCCTTCTTTTGCTGATTCCCTTGTATCCTTATTTAAACCTCAACCTTCAACCTTAGCAGCTGATAGCCAGACTTATTTCTTAAAACCAAAAACACCATCATCATGTACTCGTTTGCACTTACTTGTCCAAGCACAACTGTTCTCTACACTTCACTTATTTCATTTCTAGACAATATGGCTATTCAGTACAACTGCAAAAAACAGAAAACTAATTTTAAAAATTACACTAAAAATAAGGAAAAAGAGGATCTAAAAATAATCAAATTTCAAATGTTTCAGCATTTAGCATGTCCACTTTTTTCTTTTATTACAGCTCACGTTCTTTTCAGGAGACTCGCTTTCAGTTTTTCAAAGAGAGATGCAGGGAAATTTTTCCACATCCCCCAAAGTTCCGTCTCACGAGTTGCTTGTATTTTGCTCTTTTCATGATCCAAGGAGTCTCAAACACATTCAGTGATTTTGAGGGCTGGACTCTGGGGTGACCACTCCATTGTTGTGAACCCACCACCACCTCAGAATGATCAGAAACCTGATAAAAACGAATGACTTGTAATTAAAAGCTGTTTTGGTTGGAAATTAAATACATGAGGGATCTGACTGGGTTCTGACTTTTGCACAGTACTGTAAATTACAAAAATGTTTCTACAGAAAATACTCAGTGAAGGGTTCTTTGGAGAAACTGGTTCTTCTGTGAGATCCTTCCAAAGAACTCTTTATGTTTTTTTTATTTTGGAGTGTTATTTGTGAAGTTGTATTTAAGCAATGTTATAGTTCTTGTCTTTTATCTAATACATGATTAACAATTCTACAGGTATGTTGTAACAGTTTGTTTTCCACTGTTTGCACATTTTTAAGTGGCTCTAGAAAAGACACATTTGCTAAATGAAGAAATGTCAGTGCAAAGCAAAACCCATTCTGTTAATGACCATGAAGGCTAGCTGAAGTTAGCTTGTTTGGAGGGCCTCCAGGTCAGTTCCTGTGCTCGTTCCTACCTCTCTACCACTTTATTTCCCCCTTCTTTTGTGTGCAGCAGAGGCTCTGGGCCAGGCCTGATCTGACTCGCTCAAGAATATACTGGCCTAACAATGTGCAGTCTGTGCGCCTGGCCGAAGTGCCGGACAGAGGAGCCATTCTAATGCAGGCCCACGGCCACATTCCCTCTCAAGCTCATGTACGTTCGCATGTGGGTCACGCAGCAGAGCACAGGCGCTTCGTTCCAGGCCCCTGAAAAATTACAGCAACAACAATGCGTTAATTAGTGCCAAGAAGATGTGAATTGAAGAGGAGGGGGTTGTTGTTTTGTTGAGGATTGCATAATCATGGCAAGGGAGGCCAGAAGGTGTTCTTTTAGTCACTGGCTGTGAATCTTAAACAAGCCAGTGGCTATTGCAGGCCCCCCATTGCAACAGGACTTCAGCTGTTTAGCGCTCAGATGCCTAGAGTTACTATTTACGTTTGCTATTTAAATGTTATTTCAGATTTTTTTTTATAAAGGTAGTTGAAGAAATATGTTTACATTTGATTTACAGTCTCTATCAGCAGGTTCCAACTCTTTGGAATTTGTTTTGATACCACAAAAACATAAGTGATGTTTTTTCTTACCACAAAATGTGTCCTTCTTTTTGGGGGATGTTTGTCTACCAACAAAAAATAAGATAGGAATTCAAGCTAATTAATTCTCCATTCTTCCAAATTCTTTAATATTCATTCAGTTTATTTGAGAAACTAAGCAGGCTAACAAAGAAGCCTGGCTCTCTTCAGTTGCTTGTTTTAGGGACAGACTCTGTGAGCAGTCAAATAGGCTGAAAAATCAAGTACAAGTTATTCATTTTTTTAGATATTTCTGAGGAGATTAAATATAAAGATAACCCACTTAGAAAAAAGGGGGAAAGCCAAAAGGAAATTAATTAAAACTGGAGTTCAAATATTGTATTTGCATGAAAGACCTGATAGACCACCAAAACTAGCACTATCAGATAAACAGCACTTAAAGCTTTCATCTTTGAGAGAGAGCAGAAAATCAAGCTCCACTCTTACTTCAGATCTGAAAAAATCTACAGGTGTTTCTGTCCACTGTGGATGAGTCTGAAAGGATGTGTAGCTGTCAAGAACCCGTTGAGAAACAGACAGAAACAAAGAACATTTGTCCTAATGTTCTAATGAAGAATGTAAGTAGACAAAGCAACCAACTTCTAAGACTGAACGTGAACTTGTGGAAAAATATCCTTTGTAGATTTATCTGAATGCAAGACTCCTGAAAACAATGGAAGCTGTAATAAAGTCAAACATACACCATGATTTGTTGACACTGCTGACAACTTCTAGGAGTCAAGACAGCTTTCTCTTATGAAAGCAGTGTTTATGTTTAATAATGAGATCACTTACATCCTAACCTGTGTTGTTGTATCTCTTTGGGTCTGAAGTACTAAACTGAATGGAATACTCACCACTGTAGCTAATGAACTCTGTTGGTGACTCATATGCAATGAATCATTTCACAGAATGGTTTTTATGCTTGATGAGAGTATTTTGAAAGGAAGTTTGAAAGGACTGGCCAATTAGGAGCTGAATGACAGGTTGTGAAATAGTCCATGGTGGGGCATACGAAATGCATGGGTATTATCAGGAATATGGTACTGGATTGACCTGAGAGAGTCAGGCAAAGCCTGCTTCTTGTAGATCATTGTACATCACTGACCTTCCATTTGACATATGTGTTTGTGTATAACAATAGTGTGTGACCTTCCCACATTGCTGACATTGTCAGCAATGTGGGATATAATAATTGAGCAATAATAATGGTTGTGACCTGAGAGGATGTAACGTGGAGCGATGATGAGGTGGACACATGTGTAGAGAAAAGTGAGATTTATTGAGAGCAATTCCATAATCAGGGTCGAGACAGTCCAGGTTCAGGGAACCAACATGGATAGAGTAGGGAACAGGCATAACGAGGAACACAGGAAAAACACAATGGAGAAACACACCAAACAATATCCAACAAAGACCAGCACTAGACTAAGGAAAACACAGGACTTAAATACAACACGGATACAAGGGATCACAAGACACAGGTGGTAAACAGGGGTGGGAACAATCAAAGGCATGGTCTGGAAACAAGGGGGCAGGACTGGGAAGGAATCCAAACAAAGAAGCACATGGACATGTAAATAGACGCACAACAACTGGGAACGTTGCCTGTGATGCATGGCTATTTGACGTATTCAGTGTGCTGTCCCTGGTGCTGAACACAGAGCTGAAGGCACAGAATCCAATCGTTATGAACCTGCATGAGAATCTCTGGAGAAATGCTGTCACAAGCCTCCACGATGCGGTGCTGAAGGTTGTGTTTGTTGCAGATTTTCTCAGCATACATGATTTGTGTGAGATGACCCCATCGGTAATAAAATAAAAAATAAAATAAAATAAAACCTGTCCTGTGAATTTTGACTCACCCTGTACTTACATATTATCCTGATAGTTTTGATGTAGCATATAGAACATATTTTTTTAATACTGTGGCCATCTACAAGTTGTGGTGCTTCATTTTCCAGCTGTTGTTGGCCACAGCTATGGTTCCTGGCCCTGCCCTCTACAATAAGAGTCCTTAGTAAAATAAACCAGATGCAATAAAGACTAGAGAATACATAACCCAAAAATAACATGCAAAGCATTTCTTGAATATATTACAACTTTTTAACTTAGCATGTCAAAATAACGACTTATGTTCTCAAAATAATGATCACATTTGTGTTTGTAAGTAGGAGACTGTGTGTTACTTTAGTCTGTTTTGTTTGTGTGGGTGTGTATACATGTGTACATGCATGCAAACACGGTATGTATACGTTAATGAGGGCTACTTGTGCTGTGTTGCCAACACTTTCTGGGCTGCTCATTGGGATGTGTTGGCATGATATCTCAACTACATGGAATAACACAAATGCTTATTTGAGGACTTGCCCTAGAAGTGGCTCCAGAATCTGGAAAATTATAGTGCAACACCAAAGCCAAGAAAACAAGTGGAGCCTCTCTCTCCATTCACAGAGGAAGAATGTGTGGGGTTTTTTTCGAAGCCTTTTGGTCTTTGACATGTTTTAATATTTTATGTTGAGTTTTGGCGTTCATTCACAGGTACAGACCGGCTTAAAAACAGTTTAGCAGAGTGGCTGAATTTTATGAATGTACCAGCTTCCACGCTAATCCTCTTGTGTTTAAAACTAAATACCTAAATCTGATTCTTTGAAGTTATATAAATTGGCCTTTATTTTTATTTTGGACTGTATTTGGAAAGCTATGCCATTGTGTGAACTATGGTATCATAATAATGATGCACATTGTTTATAGTTACTTTTCTTTTCATCTCAAACTAACAACAGTAGATTTAAATACAGAACCTTACTGATTCAGATTTCTTTATTGTGGTGCTCACAGGAACCAGGGGTCTACACCACAACACAAATACAGCCATTTTATTTATTTATTTATTCTGATAATGGTAAAGAAGTGTCACGGTGAACAATTCTGATTGGCAAGGCTTTTGAAAAATTAGTGGAATACACCTCTAAGTTTCTGAGAATTTGTTTTTAGCAATTAGATTTACAAGATAAGCAAAGTTTTGTAATATAAAGATGTTACACAACAAAAAACACAACATACTTTTGAGATCCCATTAGTAAGTATTTGTAATGGACATTAAAACTAGGGCCAATAAGTTTGTAAACAAACTTTACAAACAGTTGCCCAGTGAGTGGGACTGTTTTGAAAATGGTCCACCCCTATGCATCACACTATAGTCTGTAAGTGGTCAAATAGCCTTTTCCATTCAAAGTAGGCAGTTTCTGGCCACATTAAGGGATTAAATGTATCACACTCAGCAAAAAATATATATAACCATCTGTTGTAAACAAGCCTATTCACCCTTTTACAGCAGTGATGCAAGATCTCTAACCCCAGCTCTAATACTTTATATATTGAGCAGATACTCTTATCCATATTGGCTTAAAATGATACATTGCTGTATCATAAGGACTCTTACCCAAGGACTCTTATTGGGGGCAACTGATAACAGTGTCATTCCTGCTTGGAAGAGGAATTGATTTTCCATGCATAGGGCCATAGTGATATTGACTAGTGTTGTCTTTACCGTGGTGCCGTGCATTCCAAAGGCTTTCACGCATACACATACACACACATCTTCTAAGCTGCTTCTCCTTCTGGGTCACGGGATGTGCTGGAGACAATCCCAGCGGTCAACGGGCAGAAGGCAAATTGAAATTCATCTTTCATAAACAAATTGAAAAAAAATTTTGTTCCAAGAATTATTTGGCATTGGGAAAAATCCTATCGCCTGGCTTGGTCAATTAAATCAGACCTCCTAAACTGTAATCCAGTCTGATCATGCCTGATCTTGACGTCTGTGAGGCTCGACAATTAAATAAATATATATACCTCTTATCAGGTGAACTATGTCAAATAAAATTTAATGAGTGGAAAATAGCACAGTTTGGATGTTTGCTAATTTGCTTGTTAGGCTAGTTGAACTGACTGTTGTGATTACTTTGTCTAGCTTGTTTTTCTAGTATAAATTTGGAAAACTGCTATTAGCAATGCTGATTCAACATAAGTGAACACTCCGAAAAGGGTCTCTGGCTACATTATCCGCATAAGCACCAATGCAGCCTGTATATCAGCGGCTAGGCTACCAATTAAGTAGGGGTTTCCAGTGGTTGTATGATGTTACAATTGTGAATGCGATCAAAACAAAGAGAGTGGTGTCTCATGCTGTATTTCTCCACCCTCTCTCAAAATATATAGTATACTGCTCAGCCATCACACAAGAGAAGGGCTATTCCCTTTATTTAGGCAATTGTATGTTATAAAGTTGTTCATTTAGGACTATGAATAGGCAGCAGCATCATAACCTTCTTTGTGATCAGCCATTTTTAGCTTGAATTACAGACTGTAGGTCACTTTCACTTGAAAGTTTAGACCTCATTTCACTCTTTACAGTGGCACAAGTTTAAATTGCTGGTAATTTTAGTGACGTATTTGTTGTGGGTTTTTTAAACATAATGGTTCTAAAGATTCTGGCATTCCAGCACAGAATCTTTCATAAAGCAACAGTCAGCCAAGAGTAGATTGGGACCATATCATACATTGACTGCTTTATGGCTTGTAGAGCTGTGCAAAAGTCAGAGACCACCCTTCATTTACTGCAATTTCAGGCCAAATGTGTGTACCACAATAATACCAAACATTTTAGTATTTAGAGTCTCCACACTTTAAACAGCTGCCATCCTTTTCATAGCACTCGCTTTTAGTTTTTCAAAGAAATCTGCAGGGATAATTTTCCACACCTCACAGTGGAAAGATGAACAGAAACACCCAACGATTCTTTCAGTTGTGAAGCAAAGGGAAGCTTGTTTTTCTCCTCTCTCAAACATGAAAGCTTTAACTCACATCAAGTCCAGGTTGACTGGTGTAGTAGTTTTTGCAGCAGACATCACAAAGCAGCTTTACAGACAATTCAGGTCCAATCCAGTGAGCAAGCCAAGGGTGACAGTAGTATGGAAAACCTCCTTAAGAGCAAGAGGAAATCTGGAATTCACTTTTAAGGCGGTCATTAAAGGATTATTACTGATCTACTTAACCTGCCATTGAAGTTGATAGCAAAACTGAATACCTGTTTTTTTTTTTCAAGAATGCAGCTGCCAACATCAAGCTACACCGACTACACTGTGTTCCATGTGAAACCAAGGTATGACTTTGATGAAATAATGTATATTCATATATGAAATATTAAATGGAATAAATGGTTTATAGATGTAAGCCACATACTGAAGTCTTTGGAAAGGTATTTACGCCTGTCACTGTTAATACGAAAGGAGCTGTCATCATGTGGTGTTACCAAGAAATGATTTCAAAATATCCTGTTTTTGTGAAGAAAAAGTTCCTTGGCATTTTCTTTATATACACAATTACAATTTTGAAAGACTGGTTGCTTCATTGTCTAATGTTTATTTGACTTTTTTCTCAGTCTTTTCCTTAACCTTCCTGGCTTGCTGTCTTCAGTTGTAATAAGTGGAAGCAGCACTTTTGGCAGTTCATCTTTAAGAGAACATATGCGACATCTAAGGAAAAGCTAAATCTTCAGTTGAAAGGTATTATTTTTTCATCATTTAAATGATTTAAAACCATCAACTTTCCCCTGATGTATGGTTTTATGTGCCAAAAACAGTCATAATTCAATTTTACATGGCCGTTTCTAGCCTCTCTTTATCCCTCAAAGTTTAACAGGTTGCTTTTGTTACTGTGCCTTTAAGGCTGTAAATGAGATCTGGTCTTACTGGCGGAAAATTCACTTTTCCATGATATGGTGTGTGTCAGACACAGTTTATCACACATGCATTTGCATAATTACTTAAAACAAACCTTTAGAAGACGGAATGTGCTACCCTTCCATTTACTTTGTTTTTATTTTGGGGAAAAAGTTAGTTTAGACCTGCTTCTCTTTGTTTACAATGGCTTGCAAGTTAAGAAGAGGTATTAAGAACCACATCTCCACCTTGATGAAGACTGACAGGTGCTCTGGCAAATTCAGATAACATCTCACAGGCCATTTCCTATGTAATGTAATTCAATCAGTGTGGATTGTCTTTTAATCTCTTTTCAGACGATATTTAATTAAACTGAAAGGGAAGCCTAAGTGGGAGGTGCTTAAAAACAACTCTCTCTAAAGAAATTAAATAAGCATTGGTTGAGCATTTTTAACAAATGATTGTTTGATGGACAAAGGGAAACTTCACTGCACTTGTGTACTGCATCAGAAGTATTATGTATCAAACTATATAGACCAAATGAACTTGGACCCTAAATGTTGATTAACTCATTAATCCCCATAACTGACATTTTAGTTGATGCTGTTGGACCAAAACCTTGTATCTCCAAAATGGCAGTCTAATAGGAGAAGGAAAAACCTTCTTTAAATGTCAAAGTCACAAGTATTCAGGACTATTTATATTGGTCACTTCATAATGAGATGTTCACACAGTGTAAAGAGCAGTTGTCTTTTTACAATTACAGTAACAACAAAAATAGCTAAAAGTTGATACACTATATTTCCAAAAATATTCACTCCCCCATCCAAATCATTGAATTCAGGTGTTACAGTCACTTCTGTGGCCACAGGTGTGAAAAAAACAAGCCCCTAGGCCTGCAGACTGCTTCTACAGACATTAGTGAAAGAATGGGGCTCTCAGGAGCTCAGTGAATTCCAGCGTGGTACCGTGATCGGACGCCACCTGCACAACAAGTCCAGTCGTGAAATTTCCTCACTACTAAATATTCCACAGTCAACTGTCAGTGGGATATTAACAAAGTGGAAGCGATTGGGAACGACAGCAACTCAGCCACGAAGTGGTAGACCATGTAAAATGATAGAGCGGGGTCAGCGGATGCTGAGGGGCATAGTGCACAGAGGTCACCAATGTTCTGCAGAGTCAATCACTACAGACCTCCAAACTTCATGTGGCCTTCAGATTACCTCAAGAACAGCGTAGAGAGCTTCATGGAATGGGTTTCCATGGTAGACCAGCTGCATCCAAGCCTTATACCACCAAGTGCAGTGCAAAGTGTGGAATGCAGTGGTGTAAAGCGCCACCGCTGGAGCAGTGGAGCGCCACCGCTGGAGCAGTGGAGATGTGTTCTCTGGAGTGATCAATCATGCTTCTCTGTCTGGCAATCTGATGGAGAGGTCTAGGTTTGGCGGTTGTCAGAAGAATGGTACTTGTCTGACTGCATTGTGCCAAGTGTAAAGTTTGGTGGAGGGGGGATCATGGTGTGGATTGTTTTTCAGGAGTTGGGTTCCGCACCTTAGTTCCAGTGAAAGGAACTCTTAAAGCTTCAGCAGATCAAGAGATTTTGGACAATTTCATGCTCCCAACTTTGTGGGAACAGTTTGGGGACGGCCCCTTCCTGTTCCAACATGACTGCACACCAGTGCACAAATCAGGTTCATAAAGACATGGATGAGCAAGTTTGGTGTGGAAGAACTTTACCTCAATTTGACCTCAACCCAATAGAACACCTTTGGGATGAATTAGAGCGGAGACTGCGAGCCAGGCCTTCTCGTCCAACATCAGTGTCTGACCTCACAAATGTGCTTCTGGAAGAATGGTCAAAAATTCCTGTTAACACTCCTAAATCTTGTGGAAAGCGTTTCCAGAAAAGTTGAAGCTGTCATAGCTGCAAAGGGTGGACCGACATCATATTAAACCCTATGGATTAAGAATGGGATGTCGCACAAGTTCATATGTGTGTGAAGGCAGGTGAGTGAATACTTTTGGCAATATAGTGTACATGTTTTTTTCCAACACTGATATTTTACATGACTTCAAATGTTTCAAATTGGTCAAATAATCTAAAAAAAAAGGAAATAATTATTATATCACTTTTTAAGCAAAATTATAGAAAATTCAAATTTGATTTTGAATGAAAGTATGAAAAATAAATGTAATAAAAATAATTCAAACAGGTACTATTAGAGACTCCAAAGTATAACAACCCAACACTTCATTACTTTAGACCAATCAGAGGAAACTCCTGATCATATTAAATTTAACTGTTGGATAGGAACGTGCTAAAAGACTAAGCTCTATTTGTTGCGCTGTGCTTTGAGAACAGAATAAAGAGATCTAAATGTAGAACCATTTTACTGGACAGTGCATTTTAGAGCCAGTGGTTGGTGTTGTCTCTGTGTTGGTTAACAAAAATGTTACAAACTGTGTTGGCAATGACAGATGGCAATGACAGTGTCTTTTAATGTTCAATCTAATCTGATTCAGTTAAACAGTGAATGTGAGTAAACAACATAAGCAAAGCTACTTGTAATGTTTGTGTGAACTATGTACCAAAATTAATTAAATGTGTAAATGACAACACTCTTTACAGATAGAGATAAACTACTGTGGGCTGAATGAGCAGATATAATGTGGATGTGACATAAAAACATTGAATAGAGAGTGGGCTGTTTTTACACCTTAGCTTCTGTATATTGTCTGTATGGACTGACTTATATACAATGTCAATCTTAAAAATTCAAGGAAACATTTTTAAATTAGTAGTAGTACCTATTTATGCATATATATATATATATATATATATATATATATATATATATATATATATATATATATAAATATATATGTGTGTGTGTGTGTGTGTGTGTGTGTTACAACATTGTAATTAAGGTCTTACAATTAAACCGTTAATTTCACTGAGTCACTACTCACAGATGGTCTGGCTTTAGCAGTATACATAAATTAAAAGTAAATACACACTGCTGTGTTAAGCCCAGCCCACTGTAACTGTAGCACAAAGATGTCTTAGTGTAATAGTTGATGTAGGTCAAACCGTCATTTCATATTAGTCACAGAAGAGGAGTGATGGTTCATTGCAGTGAGTCCTAAATATTATAGGAAACTGAGACCAACTAAAAATACCAATTGCAAGGCAATAGTCCATTAACAAACATCTGCTTTGGGTGGTCAACGTTGGTGTTATGGAATTCAAAAGTGATTTCTAAGATGTTGGCAGGCCATTGCTATGGCATCCTAGGAGGTTGCAAAGGTGTTGATCGGCTGTTGCCATGGTATCCAGGGTGTTCTTAAAGTGTTGCTAAGCCTTTATCACAGAAACCTAGGTGGCTGCTAAGGTGTTGCTTGGCCATTGTTAAGTTATCCCAGGTGATGCTTCACCTTTGCTGTGATATCCCAGGTGGGTATGTATTTATGTGTATATAAATGTGTGCTGGTATGTATGAGTCTGTATGTAATGTCTGTGAGGGGCAATGTGAGAAATGTTCTTGTGACCATTCATTCCCTATGAGAAAAAAACTGTTTGAAAAAAAAAAATGTTTGAACAAACGCTGTACAAAAAAAACCTACATGTGATCAAGCAAACTATACCTGTACATTCTTGAATTCCTCTATGATCATGCAAAGTTTTGGTATTGCTGACTGAAAACTGTGATGTGTGAAAGTTTTTGCTGTTCCAACTTGTTGTAAAGTACACAAAGAACATCTAAATAGCAATACTCATCAATAAATAGTATGTATTGGTGTATTTAGCCTTATAGCTGACAAATGCATAATAGCATGTACTGTACATTACATTTCGGTATACAGTATGTTATAGACTTGCTATTGAAGCCACTGGCTTTGGTTTGCATCTGTAATCATCAATTGCTTTATGCACATTTTTATACTGGGCTGGAGAAAAAATAAGTAAGTAATAATAAATAAGATATCAGTCTAGTTAATTAGCCCAATCGAGTTTCTTTTCATACCACAAAAAGACTTTTTCTCTGCAAGTGGGACAAGTGAGAGAGCATATGAAGGCTGCATAAATAAAGAAAGTTAAATGGTTGTTGAATTTATTCCAAGCTTTTGAGTAAAGTCAACAAACATTACAATATGGGTTTTATATTTAGATACCAGATACAAGGCCACAGAATCTTGTGACTGTGTCAGGAAATCTTCTGGAACACAGTAACCTGTCATCTGAATGGCCTTATGGCTGAATACAGTTTTAGATTTTAAACCATATGGTTTAACTACTATAGAACTAATATGTATATGATGTCATTACGACAATGAGGAACCCTGGAACTGCCCATAGATTCTTTATACATGCATTTCCCAACCCAGTCTTCAGGAATCCCAACAAGGTTCACATTTTCTGTCCTAGCTCCTAGCCTCTTGTTTCTCAGTTCACTCCTCTTAGCTGCTTGGCTTACATGAGTGAGTAGCTGGGAAAGAGCTTATATGTGGACCGTTTGGGACTGGACATTGTAAGTCAGGGCTGCTCCAATAGCTAAAGCATAGCACGTTTTCCCCACATAATTAATTGTTGAGTTTAATCAGGAGTTTCTGAGCAGGGCAATCATTTAATGCTAAACCCATGACCACTGTTTTTTTTTTTTTATATTATATAGGTCAGGGCTCACCACTCCAGCTCCTGGAGATCTATGTAAGTACCAAGGAGACTACACTGGAATTTTTGGTTCTCTATAGCTCTCTTTTAGTTTAACTAAACAGAACATGTAAATTTGTTTCTGAAAAAAAAGCAAGATGCGGGAAATATATTAGTAACGTATTTACTAACGTATTAAGGCTCAGGTTAGCTGGCCAAGCAACATCTTGGAATTCCAAGAACTTTATCTGTTGCCGTGTTCTTCAAAGTTCCAAGGGTCTGGCAGAGTGATTTGATTTAGAGAGGGTCTCTGCTGTTAGTCCATTGGAGTTTAGCCTTTGCCACCAATGTTGATCCATTTGGGATTTAGCCTTGGCTACCATGTTGGTCGATTTGGAGTTTATCCTTGGCCACCAATGTTGATGCATTTGGGATTTAGCCTTGGCCACCATGTTGGTGGATTTGGAGTTTATCCTTGGCCACCAATGTTGACCCATTTCGGATTTCGTCTTAGTCAACACTGCTGTGGTCTATTTAAGGTTTCCACCACTATGGTCCATTACTGTACTGAATTAGTCATTCCAGCATTCCAGACTGAGTCACCACTGCTACTGAACCTCGTTCACTAATTAGAAATTCGCGCCGCTCCGCCTCTCCTGCGTCCTCATTGGCTGCGCTCTGTCCATCCGTCACCGCAGCTCATGATTATTCATCGAAGAGGCAGCGGCGAGGAGGAACTGGCTGCTGCTGGTTCTAGCACACGCATACTCACTCAGATAAATACCAGACGGAGAGGAGGACAACACAAAGAGCAGCTCTGCCCAGTTCACAGCTGAAGACGAACGGAGTCAGGTAACGAGCTCTTTCCACATCGTCTATGCGTGCATGTGTTTGTGTGTGTGTGTGTGTGTGTATGTGTGTGTTGGGGGGGGGGGGGTCCTCCGGTGTAATAAGCCTGTCCGCGTCGTCGCCCTGTTTTACCTCGTGAAGAGTGAAGAGTAAACACAACACACTCACAGCTGTCGACACACAGAGCTGCACTACCACTCACTCAGCTGAGAAATCGCGTTTTTCCCCTTCAGCTCACGCTGGATTCGACTTGTGTCTTTCGCTCGTGTGTACTGCATCGTGTCTCTCACCTGTGATACCTGCTAATAGGTGATCTGTCGTTTGAGCGAGTGCCCTGTTTGCAGTGGAGCAAATTCTGTTTCTTCAGCACGCGAGGAAAACACCTGAACGCGTTTCTGAGCCCCGTAAACGTGTAGCACTTCGCTCAGCTGGTGTTTCGGCACTCTGACGTGACACTGCTGCTTCTTTTGTCTGGTGAACAGCCCCAAACTTTTCGCCCCTCAGACTCCTTCTCACGTAGCTGTCGACACAGACCATGAGTAATTTCAGTGTAATATCAGGATGACATCGGAAACCAGCAGCGAACAAAAGCGGTTCTCTCTCACAGCCGCCTGTCAGCTGTGAAAAAAACGGAAAGAAAACGCTTTTAGCTTCTTCTGAGTGTGATCTGATACGATGTCTCCGCAGAAGAGGATTTAAACGAGCAGAAAAGCCGCATCAGATAACGAGCTCCGGCTTTTGTTGCTGTTTTTATGAAGTGTACTTTGTGTACTGTAAGCTGTACTTGGGTTACACTTGGTACTTGTTTTTTATGCTCTGGCAGAGTGAAGCCTCAGGCTGACGTCCAATCTCTCTCTCTCTCTCCCTCTCTCCACACACACACACACACACACACACGCACACACACACCATATCTCTCTAGTACACTAATACTGTATAATGTATAATATATACCATATCACAGTATATTGCAGTGTATACTCTTCACTCTGTTACTAAATACTCCACACTGTTGTGTTGGGGGGGGGGCAAAGTGTAATATTTTTGGTGGGCCGAGGGACCAAACAATGTACATGTACAGTACATTATATGCACTATTAAAAAAGACAAATAGAACCATGAACACTCAGATAACCATTTCGTGCTTAAATGGTTCTTTGTATAGTGAAATGGTTCTATAGATTGATAGAGGATGTGTGTGCCTCTTTATAGAAACCTTTTGAAAATGGTTCCATATAGCACCAAAAAGGGTTCCTCTAATGTTCCAAGCTTCACATCGTAATGATAACAGAATCAGTCTGAAGAATAATTTCACCATGCAAAGAGCCATGTCAGCCAGAAATGGTGCTTTATGGAACTTCCCTTTTCTTAAGAACGCTTGAAGAACCATCTCTTTTAAACGAGTCCCGCAAAATACTATATACTGAATGCACACATTTTGTTTTCGGGGCCAAAATGCACTGTTTTTGGTGGGTTGAGTGCCACCAAATACACACACGCACACACACACACATAGACACACACACACACACACACACACACACACACACACACACACACACACACACACACACACGTATAAAGAAAGTAGGTCCCAAGTTTTTGAAAATGTATTTTATAACACCTACCATATTACCTACCATATTAGAGCACATTATACACTTCACATTGTTTCTGAACTGCTTCCAAATACAACTTTTAAAGAAAATGTGAGAATTTATGTTGTGTATAGTATAAAATTCTGTGTGAGTGTGTTGGGTCTGGGTAAATCAAAACTCAGAGTAACTGTGGTCCGTGGGCCACACATTGGGCAGGTGTGTTTTTCATGATGTGTTTTTTAGAATTATTTAATATGTTAATGTGATTTGCATACAGCAAATTAGCATATTTAAAAGTGCTTTTAACTTTTAATTAAGTACCTTCATAACTTGTCCATCAATACTTTGGATCTGACTGAACAATAGCAAACTAGAAAACTTTCAGCAGAGCTCTTCAATGCTGGACTTAAACAGCCACCGTCCAACAAAATGACCAAAAATGATTGCATAAACATTGAAATTTTCAAGATCATTTGTGAAAATTGTAAAGAAATGGTAGAAAATTTGTTCAAAATCACCCAAAGGACAAGAAACCAACAAGCCCAGATGAGTATCCGTTGCACAAACACATGTATATAATGCCTAGAAGACTTTACAACAAGTGAAATGTAAGAAAATACTAAATAATACACTTAATTGTTTATATATAATGTCAGTAAAGCCTATTTAATTTAATTGACAAACAGAGCTCTGTCTGTTCAACTCAGTTTAAGCTCTGTTTGCACGGCCACTCTTACTCTTACTCTTTTCTTACAATGAGTATTCCTTACTCCTCTTCCACCCAGCTGGGTAGAGATAGAGGCCGTGTGTGTGTGTGTGTGTGTGATAGAGAGAGAGAGAGAATGGCTGTGTCTCCTGGCATGAATCCTAGCATACTGTGTAACTTTGAAAGTTCAGAAGTAGTTTGTTACTGCACCACAGACACGATAGGATCACTGCTGAGTGATGCTGTCCGGTACAAGAGTGGCTGTGGACTAAAAAAAAACAAAAACAATGCAGTTTATTTGATTCAAATGTGTACATCGTTTCCACATCAGCCTGTGCCTGGTGATGGTTAACTCAAATACCATTCGGTGATGGTAAAAACCGTTTCAAACTGTTGTTCGTTGATTGATTTAGTTCATGTAAACCATAGCAAGATGCTCATGAACTGAACTTTTAAACATGTTGGGCAATGTGCCATCCTACATCATTATCACCACATTTATTGTGTCTGCCATAGATTAGATGTTAAAGAAACATGGCTGAGCTGGTTTAACATGTTCAGTGCGACAGACTGACGTCCTCAGGCAACAGTGTCAGATTCTAAGTATCAGACCAGTTGGTTTTGGAGATGACACAGAGGGCAAAGCTAAGCAGCCACAAAGTGTCAGGCAGTGAAGCTTGTGTGGCTTTCACAATTCCATTATTTCTTATAAGATTAACTACTGTTTAGTGGCCAAATTAAAGATGACGTCATACGACAACCACAAATGTTACTAAACTACGCTATTATATTCACACACTATTACTGTGTTCGCTCCCGCATGTGCTGCAGTGTTAAGGACTCAAAATCTCAAAAAGGCCGAATGAAAAGGTAAAACAAAGGGGAAAAAATACCACCTGCCCTCCTTCAAAGCAGGTTTAACCATTTACCTTGGTTATTTTACACACACATGTACCAGATTAAGAAGGAGACCCATTTCCACATGAATAAAATATTTTACATCAAGTTAATTTGGTCAGTTTTTACTTTTGGGAATGACTGTGTTGATTGAATATATGGTTCATTTGAAAATACACATTAGAATTATGTTAATTAATTTTTCAGTGAGCTCCTGAATTGGCCAGCACAGACAAGACCTCCTTTGTCCCTCTCCATGTCTGCTCTCCTTTAGTCCCTCTGTATTGCTGTTCTCCTGGAAGGACACTATATGGAGGATGTAGGTTGCCGTTTCTAGGTCACTGAGAACCCCCTCAGCCCCCCCCCTTCCCAGCACATACGCAAACACACATGCACACGCACTCCTCCCCCAGCAGCCACTTCTTAATCTGTGACCACTAAAGAACACGAACATGTGGTGAGGTTATTATCCAGTCATGGGAATAACACACTGATATCAGCGTTGATCTGGCCCCAATCTGTACAGACATTAAGGCACCAATAGCACATCATCGCGGTCATATCAGAACGCTATAACTATGTTCTTTTTATTTTTATTTGTTTATTGTGTGAACATTTCATGATGAGTGGACCAATAGAAATGGTCTAAATTAACATACACTGAACTTAAGAATATTTTTCCTTCTTAAAGTTACCATTTCAGAGATGGAAAGTTTTGCGACGGATTGAACGATAGACAAGTGTCGTACTGATCATAGATCAGCAAGGCTCCTCTAAACATGCCTATGTTCTCAAAGTGTCTCATTATTGAAAGGCAGTCTCTGCATTCGTCTGAGCCCAGTGGAACATTGTTCCATTTGTAAAAATGGAGAAATGGTCCTGGATCATTATTCAGTTTGGTCAAATCTACTCTCAGTTCCTGATTCAGTTCCTTTCTCAAAGTGCAGTGCCTCAGTGGCTTTGACACTGATAGTTGGTGGCCGCTCATGACCTCTCTCTGCCCTTGAACGATCAGTGCTGGCACTACTGTTCTTATGGACAAAACAGTAACACTGCAATTATGTTGCTATATATTGTGATTGTGATACACCAGTAGTGAATCATATTTGATTCGATTCAAGGCATTGAGCTGCATAGTTTTGACCTAAAATACATTTTGTTGGATGACAGTAGTTTGATATACAACATTTTATTGTGTCTTGAGATCCACTGATATAAACACTGTATGCCAAATATCTGATATTTTCTTGTACCTAGCTGCCGATACATAAATACAGTGTAAAAATGTAGACTAAATCTGCCTGGATTAGCTTTACGTAATAATATACCGTTTATTTTTGTAGGGTTACAAATACAACAAAATGATTAAAATGTAGATGTTTGGCTTTTCCAGAGTACAATACTTACAGCATCACATATGACTTTAAAGTATCGGTCAAATCTAAACATCTCTCTGACGCTGATACATTTTTAAGCAAATACCTACTGATACGGATAAGATTCTGATATCACTTCATGAATTTTTGCACATATAATGTTTGTATAGTTTAATGTACCAAAAACAGTTGAAAACTCTCTTGTTCTGATACCATTTTTCTAACTTTTCTCTCTTTATCTTTTAAAATGTTTTTCATTCTGTTCTTTCAAGGCCTTATCCACACATATCCAGATGTTTTTTAAAAACATTGTTTTTTAAATTAATTTTCAAAAAAATCCACACCTGCCATGTTTTGTTTTTTTTTTTCCAAAAATCTCTTGGTCCACACATGAATGCAGAAATGACTCAAAAATGCTTGAGCATGTCAGTCCAGTAGGGGGAGATTTTCATACATTTTGATGTCATACACCTTTAAAAAGAACATTGTGACCGTAGCGTACAGCACGTCATAAAGCCAAAGCAAGGATTTTATGCAGCGTGACAAACAGTAGACTTCAACCTGGAGGTCATTAGACCTCTGTAATTTGATATTCCACACAGGTACAGATTTTTGCTAAAAAAAAAAAGTAAAAGCTTAAAAAGTGAAAGAAAATCTACCATTTGAGGTGACAGCCCTTTCATAATAACTGAGCACAGTACATGCTGACATTTCTGCAGTAGGTTTTAAAGAAACCCTAAAGCCAAATTTAGTTCTAAACCCTGTTATTAACATCCAGAATCACCCCGAGATTGCCGTGTACACAAACAACCAAAGTCATCAGTCATATTTCAGACAGAGTTTGTGTACTTGCATTCTTATCAATGTAAAACGGCTACAGACATGAGCAAGTGTGTGAACGAGCGCCGTGATGTCACTTGAATTTTCAAAAAAAGCTGAATTTTTCCCATCCACATTAAAACACTGAGAATGCTTGTGTTTTAAAAAAAAGTTTTTAAAAATGTCCAGTTGTAGTAACCAAAAATGCCATTTTTGTGTGGCCAGGCACCCAAAACAAAGAAAAAAATGATGCTTTAAAAAATATCTTCGGTGTGAATGGACAGGGCTAAACAGCTGTAGCGTGAATAGGGCACTATATTTAGTGATATCACAAAAACAAAGGGCCTCATCAAGGCTTATTATTCAGCAACTACTTAGTGCAAAATGCTCGAGTTATTCTAAGATTACAGAAGTGTATAAAAATTCTCTGGGCCTGCTGGTGAGCTCTGGCCATTTAATGGCTTAAAATCAGGTCTATTTTCCATGTATGGACTGGGGAGTAAACCATACATTTGAAAACTTCAGCAGTGTTTGCATACTACATCCTTAAATACTACTTTATAGTACGCAGTAAAAATATCTTGTGGTTGGTTGTAGGGCATCTTTCTGCAGTATCAGCATTGCAAGACCAAGACTGTGATGATTAACAAACAAGGTATTGTGCACCCCTGCTGGTAACCTACAATGGCTGCTTGTTGTAATGTCAAGAGGTGCAGGAAGTTGGTCAGGAAGATGTGACGTTTCAGACACACACTATTCATAGACAGATCACTCTATGCAAAGATACCGGGGAAGCGAAATAATGGGAAAAGTGTTTGTTTATCTTATGTCTTTTTCCATTGTTTCCCTTTCCTGGCTGAGTAAGAAGTGACCTTACGCCTTTGCCTGTGACAGTATGATTGAAGGCAGGTTTTTTCTACTACACACATCATGTTTTGTATACACGTCTCAAACCACATCCTCTGATGAAAACAAGGCGGCTGCCTGCAGTTGCTGTTTTGACTAATCCGGCACAGCTGTCGCTACACTGCGGACAACCATGGCCCAAGTGTATCTGCACAGCATCTCACACACACACTCATTCACCTTGCGCTTACGGTCTCAGAGTTGTTGGACCAGGAATGGAGTGAGTCGCGGATGTGTTATGTCGCTTTCCTCTGCGTCACACCTGTTCCTCTTTGGGCCAGATCAAAGGACTCCCCCGCCTGGCCACTTTGTAGCCTCTGTTTGTGCTTGATTTATAGTTGGGTGGTAAGTGGACACCTCTGTCCTTCTTTAAGGTTAATGGGAAGTGTCTCATTGACCCACAAAAGAGACATCCTACCATACAGTAGATGTGACTATCAGGTGCCTTCCCAGAGCAGCCTTTTAGACCCCATCAATCACTTAGAAGTTGCACTTATTGCCAGCACATTTTATCATTTTATATTAATTACTTAATCAATGGTAGTATAGGATTTTTAAAATAGCAGATTCTAAACTTTGAATCGCTGCTACATTTATATATTAGATATTTATATATTATAAAAATATCTGGTTCTGATTGATTTGATGACATTTCTAATGTCCTTATTTTTATAATAACTCATGTTTACTTAGAAACCTACTCAACAAAACCTAGTTTAACCAGGGGTGTAACTGTATCTTGTGCAGTCCTAGTCTAGCATAAAAGGTCAACTTTTGGTGTTTGCCTGCAAAGGACTTGCACCACATCTGCAGCACACCGCTAGGTCTGCCATCAGCAGGGAAGCACTCTTTCTAGGCTATTTGTTTTCTTAGCTGTTGGTCACCTACTGAGAGATTTTTCGCCGGCCTCTTTGTATAAGCCTCAGGAGAGTTCTGTAAAGCTGAAAATGGCATGTTATGAAAGCTTTATTTTGAAAGAAATGACTGTTATGACAACAGCCATGTTACTGTAACAGTAATTGAGAAGGCTGCTTGTGTTGTTTTTATTTTGCAGATTATTTTTATTGCAGGTGATTTTGCAAGAGCCCTGAAAAGCAGTTGATTTTTTTTCTTGACCTGCATTTAACAATGCATTTTTTATAAGTGTTGTTTATCAAAAAGAATGGTTAATATATTGGAAAGTGATAATTATTAGTTAACAGTGGTAGGCAATGAGTATGACTTGGTGGCAAAGTCTTACTTTCCTACTCTGAAGACATGACAAGCACCACGATTATGTGACTAACAGTGAGTGAGAAACAGGCTAAGCCAATGCAAAAATAGTATTTTCTTCTCTAAAAAAATTGCACAAGCTTGTAATTCAGTTTTCACCTGAATTATGAGTCGTTCTATAGTCAGTTTTTACCCTTTAGTAAACTGTGACCTCATTTCTGAATTCTTACCATATGGTGGCATGCAGCAATATTAACCCAAGGTCAGAAGCAGCAGTGGGCCCTTAGGAGAAACATATACAAACTGTGAGATCCTCTGTCCAACAACCAGCGCTTTCCTGTCTGAGACAGTAAACATTTGAGTGGCCATGGGGAGTCATTTGGAGGCTCTTGGCTGTGTGCCAGTTTCCCTCATCCATATGGTGTTCTTAGAGGCAGCGTCAGTAATAAGCTTTGGATGGGCCCCGGGGTGTAGACAGTGGGGTTGGGAATTGGGATTTGTAACCGTTTTTGCTATTTGAACATGCACATTTTAAATTTGCATGTGAGTTTGGGCTGTCGCATGATTTAAATAATTAATCGTGATTAATAACATTAGTTTGTGTAGTTAATCACAGTTAATTACACTTGTCCTAATTGCTCTAATTTGTGAATATTTAAAAAAAGCAGTGCGTTTTGTTGTTGCAAGTGGACAGAATAAGCTTCAGCCTGGAACTACGGATGGCTTAAAATTTGTGCCCTTAATAAAGAATTGCCCTTAATAATGAATTGTGTTAACATGTAACCATACAGTTTATATATGGAAACTGAGCTGAAAAATAGTTTTTTAATGGTTTTTTGATGTTATGAATATATTTACATATATCCATCTATCCAGGCTGGACTAGTTTAGCCCCAGAGTGTTTCAGCTGGACTGCTTTTTGAGTGAAGATCAATAATAGGCAGTCAGTTAGAAGAGACAGAATTTATGTATGTCGGTCTCAAAGACTCACTTACAGAAACAGCGTGTTTATTACTAAGAGATAAAGAACGGTTGGAAATAGTTATGGAAAAATTAATTGCTGCTGTTTCTGCACGCTATTCCAAGACTGACGTAGGTTTTTTTTTCACTCCAAACTGCACATACCTTATCCGCCTATCGGATTAAGTAAACAATACGTATATACAGATATACGTATATGTCTGTATATTCATGTATATAACTTGCGATGAGTGCACACTTGAAGTTCCCTCACCTGCAGAATCACAGAGTGAGGGAACAGGATGAAACTAAAACTGTGTGTGTGAGCTTGCGTGTGTGTCTGTCTGTGCTGGAGTCTAGATGAGTGTGTCAAAGACAACCACATGGTCACAGTGTTCTGATGAAAGGAGTGATTCTGCCTCAAGCTCTGTTTAGTCTACCATATAATAACACCCTTCAGACTCGCTGCCATAGTAACATGGCCTTATAATCTGGCCTTTTTTCTTTTTCACGTTTCCATCACCTGCCTTGTGTCAGGTGTCCTTTTTCCTTTTGGCTGCTTTCAGGCTGACGTGTTTATATGAGAGGAACTTTTCATAGGAAGACAAATGATAAGGCAAATGCATTTATTCGAGTAGGACATTGTGTCCCCAGCCAAATGTGGGGCTTCTTCTCTGGGCATGATGTTCTCTGTGCGAAGCACATTTACCATTGCTGCAAAACCCCTTAAACTGGCCCCCCCACATCTGTTCCTCACTCTTGTAACACTGCATATTACATTCATAGTAGTTACTGAATGATTCATAGCACAATCTGATGGATTGAATAGCGTATTGTTATATCTGATAACCGCATGTGTTTCTCACCATGTATCACTCCACTGCCAACCGTCTGCTGGGTACTGACAATGGTTGCTTTACTCCATAGTGCTGCATTTGAAACAATGTTCAATTTATTCTTTTTTTTCTTTAATTTACTCTGCAAAACTGTTGTATAAAACACTTCCGCTGTTATGTTGCATAACTGGAATATTTAGTTTCTTTAGTTCATAAAATGCTTCAATTATTGTCTCAGTTACTGTTAAAAGTAAGTAATCTGAAAATGAAAGGATTAAACTAATCAGGTGCACATTTGAATTAAGTAAATTTAGTACATCACTTTTTCAGTGTAGCTCCAGGATTGTAGGATTATTTACTGAAGAATAAGCCTGGAACTTCGGAAGACAACACAGTTTTAGACGTGCTAGGCTTCACAGACATATGAATTAGCTCTGTATTAAACTTTGTTGCTTTTTCCTGAAAGATTTTTTTTGTCCAGCAGTGAAGCGCTCTCTACTCACTTAGAAGAGCCTGAGATATGAGACTATTTTCAGAATAGATCGATGTCATAAAAGGCTGTGTTTTGAAAGTGTGTGTGATGGTACTCAGGTCTCTTGAACTGCAGGCGCGAAAGACGTGAAGTGCGTGCCTTGCTGGTGGAGCTTCCTTTTATTAACCATCTCTTCCCTCTCTTCTCTCAAGGTCTCATAGAAGAGGAGCTTGGACGGCATGCAAAGTTGTGAAATATCTTCAGACAGCACTGATGATCCTCTTAGTAGCGGCTTACGCAGGCATCAACAACCGCGAATAGTAGTGATTGGTGCGGGCTTGGCCGGCCTAGCAGCCACCAAAAGCCTTTTGGAGAACGGCTTCACCAATGTCACAGTGCTAGAGGCCTCGGACCACATCGGAGGCAGAGTGCTAAGTGTTCAGTTCGGTAAGACACCATAAGGTTAAGCTGTAGCCAGGGTTTAAGCTAACTTTAGATTATGTTGCTACTGTGGCTTGCAATGACCTAGTTAGCTAGTTAGCCTATTTCATGTTCTACCAGTTCAACCAGCTAGATAGCTGCAAATTAGGACATTATGATGGCTAAGTTAAAGGCAGGAGCACCACAAATATCATTCAAAGTTTGGTTTCATGGACTTGAAGCTCAACTTTTAACACAAACTCACTTTGTTTGTTGATTCTGTGCCTGAACCTTTACACAATTGCACAACTACAATGAACCTCCGTATGGGCAATGAATGGGACGCCTTTGACAAAGCTGAAACATGATTGGTCCTAATGTTCTGTGACACAGTTACAGCGAATATTAGGCCTGTCGCAATAAAATAACTGCCAGTTATTTAAGCTGATTGTAGTTATTTAAGGTAATTACCCTTAATTTCCACACTTTTTTGCTTTTTTGTGCTTGTACTTCAACAAAGACAACAAAGACAATGAAATTGTTCATTGCAGTTATTTAGATGGCAATAAATCGCTTGTTAACATTTCATGGTTGTGACAGGCCTAGCAAATATGGTTATGATTTAGTGAAGTTATATTGCAGGTAAAAGCAGTATTTGCTATTTTCTATGGTGCTAGAACACTGGGCCTCATTTGCTAATACCTTTCCAAATATTTAGTCTTAAATTTATTCTTGAGAAAGGTCTTAAGAAAATGTCTGTCTGATTCATGATGTGTTCTTAAACTGCAGGACTGTTCACACCTTTGTGCTCGAGTGTGCATTGATTCTGTTCTTACCTCAGAACAAATCCCAAATAAGAAAAAAAAAATGGTGAATGTGAGAATCTTTGTGAAAACTGGGTTTTCAGAGGAAATTCCTTGTTAAAAATGGTTGGTGAATGAGGCCCAGTGTTCCCAGTTTGTTCCAGCCAGGTTAAACTACTGGCTAAAAATAGCTTTTACATTAGCTCATCAAATAGTCTACTGTGCATTCACAGGCTTTATGCTTATAAGTGCCAGGGTAATTATATTAAGAGTCTGCCATTCAGTACTTCAGTGAAGATCAATGGAAAATGAATTATTTTAGAATGTTTTTACATCTGTTATTTTGAAGAAGCAGAAATTGAGGTTCTTTTTTTTCTTCGCTACCTAACTACTACTGTCTGTCTTTTTTGCTCTCCTCTTTCAGGTAAAGCCACTTTGGAGCTAGGAGCCACCTGGATCCATGGCGCTAACGGGAACCCCGTGTACCACCTGGCTGAGGACAACGGGCTACTGGAGCACACCACGGAGGAGGAGTGCAGCGTGGGCCGCATCAGCCTCTATGCCAAGAATGGCGTGGCCCACTACCAGACCAACAGCGGAAAGCGCATCCCCAAGGACCTGGTGGAAGAGTTCAGTGACCTGTACAACGAGGTAGGTAGAGGTGCTGGGGAAGTGTCTTCCTCCTGCCTAACTTCTTTCAGAACTGTTCTGTGTAATGAACAGGCTTCTTTGTTTATTAGCTCACTTGGTTTTTACACTGAAATAGCGCATGAGGAGTAAAACCAAACATTATTAAATATTGATGAAAAACTGATAACTGACTCCTGTCGAATGCTTCCAAATCTGTTGAAGACTTCTAGTGAAATTATAATGGAAATGAATGATGTACTAAAGATTTCAATGAAGAATCAAGAAAAAATGATTCCAGAACTAAGCTGACTAGAGAGGTATTCTAAAGTGCTCCGTGTTTAGTTTAACTTTTCTCCAAATTGCTGTATATGACATATTTTATACTTCCATTCACTAATAGGTACTTGTCGAATAAGGGGTTCAGACTTTAACACCAAAGTCCTTGATGACAGAACACATGAAAAACGTCTTTAATTGTTCTAACATCCATGACTTCTCGGATGTTTCCACTGATGTGGTGAGGTGACTGAGTGCACAGACTGATGTGGAGATGTGCTTGTTTTTTCCATTCCATCATCTGAAGGATTCAAGGCTGCGCACGTGGTACTTCAGTTTATTTCTTTACCATGTGTTTTCTTCATATGGCCCAGTCAGCAGTTGCCTAGATGCTATACGTTTGCATATCAGGTTCAGATGAGACGTGAATCAGGAACTGAATGCTCACACAACAGTGGTACCTTGTGTCAATGATGGTACAATCATGGTTTATTTTGTCAGTTCGCTCAGTGTAGTATTGGGTCAATGAAAGTACACTATATTTCCAAAGGTATTCACTCACCCATCCAAATCATTGAATTCAGGTGTTCCAATCACGTCCATGGCCACAGGTGTATAAAACTAAGCCCCTAGGCCTGCAGACTGCTTCTACAGACATTAGTGAAAGAATGGGGCTCTCAGGAGCTCAGTGAACTCCAGCATGGTACCGTAATCGGACGCTACCTGTGCAACAAGTCCAGTCGTGAAATTTCCTCACTACTAAATATTCCACAGTCTACTATCAGTGGTATTATAACAAAGTGGAAGCGATTGGGAACGACAGCAACTCAGCCACGATGTAGTATATCACGTAAAATGACAGCGCAGGGTCAGCCGATGCTGAGGCGCATAGTGCGCAGAGGTCACCAACCTTCTGCAGATTCAATCACTACAGACCTCCAAACTTCATGTGGCCTTCAGATTAGCACAAGAACAGCGTAGAGAGCTTCATGAAATGGGTTTCCATGCATGCATCCAAGCCTTACATCACCAAGCGCAGTGTGAAGCATCGAATGCAGTGGTATAAACTGCCACAACTGGACTCTAAAGCAGTGGAGACGTGTTCTCTGGAGTGATGAATCACTCTTTTCCGTCTGACAATCCATTGGACTAGTCTGGGTTTGCCAGTTGCCAGGAGAATGGTACTTGTCTGCATTATGTGAAGTGTAAAGTTTGGTGGAGGGGGGATTATGGTGTGGATTTTTTTTTTCAGGAGTTGGGCTCGGCCCCTTAGTTCCAGTGAAAGGAACTCTTAATGCTTCAGTACGAAGAGATTTTGGGACAATTTCATGCTCCCAACTTTGTGGGAACAGTTTGGAGAAATGCCCCCTCCTGTTCCAACACGACTGCACACCAGTGCACAAAGCAGGTCCATAAAGACACGGATGAGCGAGTTTGGTGTGGAAGAACTTGCCTGGCCTGCACAGAGTCCTGACCTCAACCTGATAGAACACCTTTGGGATGAGTTATAGCGGAGACTGTGAGCCAGGCCTTCCAGCATCAGTGTCTGACCTCACAAATGCGCTTCTGGAAGAACGGTCAAAAATTCCTATAAACATATTCCTAAACCTTTGTGGAAAGCCTTCCAAGAAGAGTTGAAGCTGTTATGGCTGCAAAGGGTGGGCCGACATCATATTAAACCCTATGGATTAAGAATAGCATCTCACTCAAATTTCATATGCGTGTGAAGGCAGACGAGCGGATACTTTTTGCAACAGAGTGTACATTCAGTGATGGAACATGGAGCATGCATTGTGTCATCAATCATTAAGCACTGTTCAGGATGTACCTACGATATCAGATTGCAACACAAAACTGCTTTCATTGCGTACAGAGGACTGCAATACTCATACAGGAAGTTGCAACATATGATGTTACATTACTACACAGGCGTGTAAGCAGATGTTCAGTGATCTGAAAGAGTGATTAGGTGAGTCATTGTGGATGATAGTGATGCAGAGGGAATCGCCTGTTAGGCAGTTTTAAAAGTGAACTCATCTTTGCTTGTGTTCTGCTTGATTGAAGACTATGCCTTGTTTATTGATTTATAATTGGTCTATTTTATGATACATACAGCTTTTTGCCTAAGATGCTTCAGGTTTAAGTAGAGGTCATCTTTGTCATGGCCATCATCAGTACATCTATTCAGACCAGCTATAGAGAGTGTGTAAACAACAGTAACTGTAGAAATTGTAAAAATGGGTAATATGTTATTTTAACATTATTGTGATGAACTTTGCTATCATGATAAAGAATATGCTTTTCTGAGCATATTGTCATACAAAACACTGATCAACTGAGGGGTTTATTAAAAAGAGCACAAAATTCGTTATAGTTAGTTTGGTCGCAGTTTTTAAAATGTGGCACTCTTCATGCGTGTCCGTGTCGAAATATAATAAGTACTGTGACAATTTCTTTTAGTATCGTGATACCAAAACACATTTTTTCAAGATTGCCCACCTTAAGTAACTGCATAAACCTAAATGGAACAAGTAGCTTATTTTATTAATTAATTTAGAACGATTGTTTGTTTTTTTCTCCTGATGCTTTTGATCTTTGATTGTTTCTGCAAACCATATTTACATTGTACTAACCTAAAACAATTTTAGAGCCTTTTTTTATGTGGCACTGCTGTTACATTTTCTGTTCCAAAAACTCAGAAAAACTAACATAAAAAAGTATTATGATGTTATATTTAAAATATCGCCCACTGTTAAGTAGAGACAACAGCAGGAGGAACTGGCCTTAGATCAGCATTAAAACAGCCATGTTTTCAGTTTGTTTGTCTGGTAAGTGTGCATGTCACTAGCTGTAACTTGGCTGGCTCCTGATCCATGGTCTGCTTGGTTTTCCACTTAGCCAATTGCCCAATCAGTCTCGTGGTTGCACTCTCACGTGAGGAGCTGTTCTCCCTCTTGCTCAGAAAAAGAACAAGACTTCCACACTCAGCTTCCAAATGCCAGAGTAAAGTTCACTTTCTGAGCAACTTACCTCACCATGACCCCTCTCTCTTTTTTGCTTCTCTCGTTTTCCTTCTTTTAGTCTTTTTTCCAAGGAACAGTCATGTATTTAATTCTACAGCACTGCCTTGCAAAATCTATAGGGATCTAATTGGCCAGTTACCCAAAGAGAAAGTTATGCACTAATGCATTCCATCCATAGTAGCTAATGAATTCGAGGCCACGTCCGTGGTTTGGACAGAACCTTGACTTGATGATGTCAGAAACACTGTGTTAATCATTAACTTATCTCTCTTTCCTTCCTTCCTTTTTAATTCTTTCTTCTTTTTCATTGGGTTTCTTTCTTTCTTTCATTTAATCAGTCTTTTTTCTTTAATCTTTTTTTCTCATTCACTGTATTTTTACAGTCTTTTTGTTTTGCTTTCTTTTCATTTGTTTCTTTCTTTTTTGTGTTTTTTTTTTCTCAAGCCATTCTGTTCCCATGCTTTTACGCTCTATTTATAAATATGTACAGTACTGTGCGAAAGTCTTAGTCCCCCAAGACCCATTCAAAATCTATTTATTTGTGTAGTTTGTGTTTATTTGCTGAGAAAAGTGTTAATATTTGAATAAACAAAATTATATATATACACACACACACACACACACACCTCAAAAAAATAAAGGGAACACTCAAATAACACATCCTAGATCTGAATGAATGAATGAAATATTCTCATTGAATACTTTGTTCTGTACAAAGTTGAATGTGCTGACAACAAAATCATCAATGGAAGTCAAATTTATTAACCAATGGAGGCCTGGATTTGGAGTCACACACAAAATTAAAGTGGAAAAACCCACTACAGGCTGATCCAACTTTGATGTAATGTCCTTAAAACAAGTCAAAATGAGGCTCAGTATTGTGTGTGGCCTCCATGTGCCTGTATGACCTCCCTACATGCCTGGGCATGGGGTGAGGTGGCGGATGGGCTCCTGAGGGATCTCCCATCAGACCTAGACTAAAGCATCCACCAAGTCCTGGACAGTCTGTGGTGCAATGTGGCGTTGGTGGATGGAGCGAGACATGATGTCCCAGATGTGCTCAATCGGTTTCAGGTCTGGGGAACGGGCGGGCCGGTCCATAGCTTCAATGCCTTCATCTTGCAGGAACTGCTGACACACTCCAGCCACATGCCAAGCGTCCTGCACGGTGTTGGGCTGTGAGCACAACCCCCATCTGTGGACGTCGGGCCCTCATACCATCCTCATGGAGTCGGTTTCTAACTGTTTGTGCAGACACATGCACATTTGTGGCCTGCTGGAGGTCATTTTGCAGGGCTCTGGCAGTGCTCCTCCTGTTCCTCCTTGCACAAAGGCGGAGGTAGCGTTCCTGCTGCTGGGTTGTTGCCCTCCTACGGCCTCCTCCACGTCTCCTGGTGTACTGGCCTGTCTCCTGGTAGCGCCTCCAGCCTCTGGACACTACGCTGACAGACCCAGCAAACTTTCTTGCCACAGCTCGCATTGATGTGCCATCCTGGACGAGCTGCACTGCCTGAGCCACTTGTGTGGGTTGTAGAGTCCGTCTCATGCTACCACGAGTGTGAAAGCACCACCAACATTCAAAAGTGACCAAAACATCAGCCAGAAAGCAGAAAGGTACTGAGAAGTGGTCTGTGGTTCCCACCTGCAGAACCACTCCTTTATTGAGTGTGTCTTGCTAATTGCCAATGATTTCCACCTGTTGTCTGTTCCATTTGCACAACAGCTGTGAAATTGATTGTCAATCAGTGTTGCTTCCTAAGTGGACAGTTTGATTTCACAGAAGTTTGATTTACTTGGAGTTATATTGTGTTGTTTAAGTGTTCCCTTTATTTTTTTGAGCAGTGTATGTATGTATGTGTGTGTGTGTGTGTGTGTGTATATGTGTGTGTGTGTGTGTGTGTGCGTGTGCGTGTGTGTATTTTCCGGATGTTAGTGTGTGTTCAAGCCTCTCCTCGAGGAAGCCCAGTATTATATGTAGTTAAAAAGCAGCTCCTGGTTTGACCAATCAGTGCTTCAGTAAATTGTGCTCATGATGTAATCGATGATATTAACGAGTCTCTGTGGCGGCTGTGAAGATGTCAAGGAAAAATATGGACCCAAGAAATTCTTGTTACTTTTTATTGTTTTTATGTTTATTTGAATTATGAATACGACTTTATTCTAATGTATATTGTGATAAACTCATTTGCTTAGATGCCTAAAACTATCGCACAGTACTGTATATTTTTTCGGTCACCTACAGGTATATGATTTGACTCAGGAGTTTTTCAAAAATGGAAAACCAGTGGGTGCCGAGAGCAAGAACAGCGTGGGGATCTTCACACGGGATCTGGTACGGAAAAGGATCATGCTGGACCCCGAAGACTCAGAGAGCACCAAGAAGCTTAAGCTGTCCATGCTGCAACAGTACCTCAAGGTATGGAAGTTGCATGTGTGTAAATGTTTGTGTGTGTCCTTTATATGCATACACATACATTCACACTCTCTCTAACACACACACACAGCTTCAGATTATTATTATTTTCATTGTAATTTTTGTAATTATTTTATTATAATTATTTTTATTTATTTTGAACTTCAGTAAATCTAAACTGATGAGCAAGCAGAGGTTTCTACAAAAACATCACTAATAAATGATCATTTTCACAGCAACTTGCATTAACATGCTATACATAACATAAACTGGGGATCCTGGAATCCCTAACAGGTTGCAGGAATGAAGGGTGCTTGAAAGTCTTTTTAACCCCAGTCTTGAAACAAATCTTGTATAACTATGTTTTATCACCTGTCTGTAAAGCACTTTGAGCTGCCACCGGCATGAAAAGTGCTATATAATAGAATTATTATTATTATGTTTAAAAAAGAAAGCAACTTTTTGTGGAACTCCTGCCAGTGAACAGGAAAGTGATGAAGGATTTTAAGCCACTCAGAACTAATTTATACTTGAGCACGTTTTAAACTCAAGCCACACTGGCTTAATGGCCTACTAGTCAGCATGCTCTAATTGATTCCCAATAACAAATACAACTGAGAGCTTGGTAGCTAGCTAGAAATCTGGAGCAGTAGGTCCATTTATTTGGATTGACCAGGAGTTAAAGCCGTAAGTCTCACAAGCTTTGCCAAATCTCAGTCTCCTAAGAGTCCGGTGTGCAGTGCTGGCAACTGTGTAATACTGGTGACAAACTACTGCTTAGCTTGTTTGCCCGCAGAGGAGTGTAAGTTCAGAAAAAAACGTTCCATGTTACGTATATATTGAAATGTTTTTTCTTGTTTAGAATATTTAACTATTAGTGATTATCATTCATTGCAGTCCTACATTATTGGTCGAGATATACTTTTAACTTACAAACTACTGAGCTTTAAAATAAGGTTTTTTGAACAGAAGCACTGCTCTTAAGGTAAACTACTCAAAGAATTTTGTTATGAAACGTTCACAATGCAACATACAGCTCTCAATCAAAAAAGAAAAGGAGCTGCAAGGTTGTCACATAGCCTCAATGTCATATAAACACTGTGTAAGCTGCACAGTCTAGAAATCCCAACATAGATCCTTCTATGTGGTCGGCAGCAGCTGTAAATGCTTAATATAATAAACGTGTTCTGATTTTCTAATGGACGTTTAATCCTTTGGGTGTTTAGCTCTCAATACATTTGGTGTTTACCTTCCAGTAACAGTGGGAAAATTTGCTGTGTTGTTGTTGAAACCTCTTCTTGCTCAAACATGTTGGTATGAAACAAAGGATTTGTAGCCTGTTAAAATATAACAATAAGGAGATGAGTCTTCCAACAAGCTAAGGCAAAGCCTATTGGGGAATTGGTGAACTCATGTGACCTACTTGTTCTGCGCTTACTCTCAGAGCAGAATGTGGCTGGAGCCTGTTTGGACTGGAACGGGCTGATTTAGTGCAAAATAATGTGATCTCCTGCTGCATTTTATGTTAATGACATTCTATTGCTCAGACGCTGGAACTGACAAGATATTACTAGTCCCATGCAGAGCCATACACACTTGCATGTACATACCCAGAATTATTTTCTTATCCGTTGGGGGCATACACTTATATGCATATACAAACAACAAACAAAGTCAGGAGACCATCCTTCATTTATTTAGTTTTCAGTCAAAATGACCTTTAATTAATTGAATGTTTCATTAATATTTCTGAAGAAGAATGTAAATAAGTTAATCCACTTGCTTAAAGAAGGTGAAAATAACATTAATTTTTTATTAAATTAATAAAAAAAAAAACAGGAGTTTGCAAAACTCAAAAAAGTTCCAAAGACTATTGCAAGATACAGAGAAAAAAATACTCCTAACAGCCGTGCATGACCTGGTAGACCGCCAAAACAGTCAGCACCAGTTAAACAGTACTTGAAGCGTTCATCCTGAGAAATAAAAAAAGAAAATTTGCAAATCAAACAAACTTCTAAGACTGAATATGGAGGTTTGGAGAAATATTCTTGCAGATTTTTTTGAGAAACTTAAAGCAAATCTACTGAAAATAGTGGAAGCTGAAATGAAGGCAAAGTGGAGATGCTAAGTACTGAAAAACGTGAGGAGACAATGAGATTAAGAGACCCTTATTAGTCCCACAACGGGGAAATTTCACCTCCGCATTTAACCCATCTGTGAAGTGAAACACCACATACACTCTAGTGAGCACACATACACACTAGGGGGCAGTGAGCACACTTGCCCAGAGCAGTGGGCAGCCCAATGCGCACCGCCCGGGGAGCAGTTGGGGGTTAGGTGTCTTGCTGTCGGCTCTGGGGATCGAACTGGCGACCTTCCGGTCACAAGGCTGGATCCCTGACCTCCAGCCCACGACTGCCCCTAGTGGCCCAGTGATTTCCAGGGACTTGGTGTGTGTTGTAGAATCAAAATGTAAAATTTCACTATCGCTTTATCTGTTGTAAACATACTTAGCTGCTTCTTTCAGCAAAGCTACAGTAGTCAGCAGAGTGAGATTTTCTCATTTGATCACCCTTCCACACCCTTCCACATCTTTTTTGACAAGGCTGTTTTGAAATGTGTATTTTTTTGGTTTTTTTTGGGGGAGTTGTATCATTAGTGGGTGAATGCAGGAAGCCAAATGGGTAATAATGCTGCTAGTAACCCGAATATATTCATATAATTGTAGTAACTTCTTTAAATCACCAGTGCAGTGGAGAGAATTGATTACTCAAACAACAAAAATGACTTGTTAGAGGAGCAGGACAATAAGCTTAAGTTAGCATGTTAGCTACCTGGCTAGATATCTTGCTTCAGTTTGTTTGTTTTTCTTTGGCTGAAATGGTACAATTCTTGTGTCTGGTTTGCGTTTGTGCTTAATAATGTAATGTATTGTTCGATGATAGAAGTAAGAATCTCTCTAAAACTAGCTTCATTGTATTTATTAGCCTTTACATGAATGGCTTGGTTGGCAGTCAGGATTGGTTGATACTACAGGGATTCCCAATTTGCATAATGCATTGTTTGTAGTAATGAGTGAAAACATGAAAACAGTATAACATTGTGAATACTGTCAAGCCCAGGATGAGGGATACTATACTATACAATGCTACAGTACTGGTACTGGTGCTGCATAACAAGCAAATAAAACATTAAACTCTAGATTTAGCCTAGATTGTCCCTTCAGTGGAGTAGTTACTGCCTTCAGGTGGAAGGATTGTGCACTGATGCATTTTGTAGTTATTTACATGTTAGTTAAATATAGAGTAAAAAAAAAAATTTGAAGGTTTAGACGTTTGCTATTATTATTGAATGTGTTCACATGTATGTTTTGGCTGTCTCAGGTGGAGAGCTGTGAGAGCAGTTCCCCCAACATGGATGAGGTATCTCTGAGTGAATTCGGAGAATGGACGGAGATTCCTGGTGCCCATCATGTCATCCCGGCCGGCTTTATCAAAGTCGTAGAGCTGTTGGCCCAGGACATCCCAGCCCGCGTGCTGCGTCTGGGCAAACCTGTCCACCGCATCCACTGGAACTACAGCTGTCCTGAGGCCGAAGACAATGCCGACGGGGCCGACCACAACCAAGACCAGCGTCCAGGGCCAGCTCCAGTGTGTGTGGAGTGCGAGGACGGTGAATGGCTGCCCGCTGACCATGTGATCGTGACTGCCTCGCTGGGTGTGCTCAAGAAGGCCCATGAAACGTTGTTCTCACCTGGCCTGCCCCAGGACAAGGCACTGGCTGTGCAGAAGCTGGGCATCAGCACCACAGACAAGATCTTCCTGGAGTTCGCTGAGCCCTTCTGGAGCCCCGAGTGCAACAGCATCCAGTTTGTGTGGGAAGACGAGGCACAGCTGGAAAGCCTGGCCTACCCGGTTGAGCTCTGGTACCGCAAGATCTGCAGCTTCGATGTGCTCTATCCACCCGAGCGCTACGGCCACATGTTAAGCGGCTGGATCTGTGGTGACGAGGCACTGCGCATGGAGCGCTGCGACGACGAGACCGTGGCTGAGATCTGCACCGAGCTGCTCCGCAAGTTCACAGGTCAGTGAGAGAAGTGTGGGAAAAAGCACGGCTTTAATCAGTGCTGAAATTTTGGTTTGCAGCAAAAATCTGTCTGAAAAAATTCGGTCTAAATCATCTCACCATCACCAAATAGAAACTGAAAATACCTCTGCATTCCTAATAACTGATAAGACAGCTTGCTGCATAGTGACTTTGATAGCCTTAAGCTGATCACTCAAACAAAATTAAATAATCAATATCCAGAAATATATAAACTTAGTCCATCAGTCAACTATCTGAAACAATGTCCAAACCAGTCCAAGCCTCTGCATCAGTGTTGGAAACCAAAAAACTGGGTTAAAGTTTTAAACATAAAAAATGAGAAAGTTAAGAAAGCATAGGAATAAAGTCCTGGTAAGTTGGGCAATTAGACAGTATTTTATCATTATCATGATCATTTTTGTTATTGTGCTACACAGTATGCATTTGTGAGCATATTGAATTCTGAAATTATTTCACAGGTGAAATAATTTGCCTGTTTTGAAGGCACTCTTTTACTCTGATTTCTACAATACCACATACCACTTCACATTTTAGACACAGTGCATTATGATTCCACTCCTAATTACTGTGCATTACTCACTGGTCTTCATCAACACACAGTGATTTGCGAGAAAGCATTTGCACTCATTTGCTGGACTTATGGATGGAGGATATGCGGTGACAATTTACTGCCTGTAGGGCTTTTACTGGAGTAACCTGCCATTTTTGCATTGTGAGTCACATACAGTATGCCTGGCCATAACTTTTCCAATGCCTCTATTTGCTGAAAGCTGTTGAATGCTTGAGGCAGTGCATCAGAATAAAAAGAAGTATAGAGAACTAGAACAGTGTTCTGTGTATTTGTTCTGTACACATTACGATTACACAATGCACAAGTTATATAAACAAATGTGTAGTAATCACTCTACCTTTACAGGAGGATAACCTTAAAATCCTTTGCTGTGTAGTGGTGGACTGGTTTAACTCTATTATACCTAACTTCTCTTCAGTGACACATTTAGAGACTTTGCCTCTTCTCCACTTAAAATCTGCATGTAAAATAGGAGCCGTCTGTGTGCTGGTGTGTCTTCTACCACAAAATAAAAGAAGCACAATGCTGTCTGTATTAACGGAGGCACTATGGTCAGTTGTGAGCAAACGTTCGTGCACATTCAGAACGGAATTTTATAACAGAATTCTATATTATACATACATACATACACACACACACACACACACACACATACATACATCAATTATAAAACCAGCTAATGCCATAGTGACTACATCACTGAAGTACATCAAATAAAAAGTATAATTTACAAGCAGGACATACTGTTGATGCCAGTAATATCACTAACATTCACACTGGAGGAAACCTGCGACACAAAGCCACTTCTACTCTCTCTGAACGTCGGTGATGAAAATTGGAAACTACAAACACCTTATTTTCATGTTCACAGGATTTTATGTTCAGGTTAATATATTCTAATGAAGCCTATTTTGTTCACTCACAAAGATATGAAATACACTGCTTTTTAAATGGGAAAAAAACTTTTGGGTTAAAACAAATGCAATTAATTCTGATCAAGTACAGAAATTCATTTGATTAATCATGATTAATTATTTTAATCATTTGACAGCTTTAGTTTTTTCATAGCCAGTGTGGAAGAAATGTTAAGCACACTGCTAAATTTAGCATTTCATTAATTTTGGATGTTATACTGCTATACAAAGGGCCGTCCGTTGAGATGTCAGCACTGCAGCGCTGTTGTTTAAGGATGCAAATCTGAAAGTTAACAAACTTGAATTTGACACAATTGATTTGTTCCAAAAAATCTGCACCAAATGCCATGAAACAAAAGCAATTTCTCAGTGAGGTTGGCTGTGAAATTTGGGCAGCAGTGGCAAAGGTAATGGTGCTTTGAGACTGACCTGAGCTGACAGCAGTGTTTCTATTGTCATGGCTCATCATGTATTTATAATATTGTTATTTTTATTCATTATATAAATATATTGGCCTTTTTCTCAAAAACTTAACTCTACAAATCATTTATCCAGGCTTGAGATTGTTTTGGCTTCTTCTTAAAAGATGGTACTGTCCATACAGTTAGATCTACAGTGTGAAATGTGAGCGTGGAGCGCTGGTGTCAGGTATTCTTCAGTCAACAGTATACACCTCTCATCTTCTATTAATGTTAGCGTTCTTAGAGTTCACACAATCAGATTAAAGGGTCAGCACACACATCCGTTTGCATGCTGTGTGTGTGACTTCAGCAGGCAGCAGTGGCTCTGATGTAGGTCAGTCTGTTTTAATCCCTCTCCCTGCCAGGTTCCTGACTGATGGGTACCACCGTCTGTCTTACCTCCACCTTATTAGAGCTCTGAAACGTGACTGGATCAGCATAGCCCACAGAACAGCCTCGTCAGTGCCCTTAGTCAAGACTAAAAACTGTTTACTGTGGTCTTGGTCCAGTTTCCCCATAAATGTGACATTGATTCAATGTTAAGAATCTGCACATTCAACAGAATTTACACATTTATTTAAGCAGTTAAACAAAGAAATTTCAGTTCAAAACTGAGGTCAGCCATTTAAACCCCACACCGCTGAGTGAATTAATGTGGCTGTAAAATGTTGCCTAAGTACTAAGGATGTAACAATTCACAGAATTCATCATTTAATTCAGTATCATACTGTGGGGTCTCGATTCAATTAGTTTTTTCAATACAGGAAAAGTAGAGTGGCTGAAAAGATGCCTTATATTAATAAGTGAGTAATAAAACATTTTCAGTTTATTAGAGCACTATGAAACATTATGAAAGTACTTTACATGAAACAACAGCTGTGCTTTATAGTATCCCGATCTAATGCTCCAGCTACAAGTTAGCCCCAGTCTTAGCTCAAGTTAACATGCCAGCCAACCAAATTCTGATATGGAGAATCAGTCCAGGCAGAAACTTGTATCTGCAATAGACTAAAACGTTCATTACTGCTTGCACAAGAGAAATGTCATTGCATATTCAGGCCACTTCAGCAGGGTTTGTGAAAAATTCATAGTTACTGTGCTGATGCATGTGGACAGGCCTCATAGAAACTGTCAGCTGTTCTTATTTTTTGGCCGCATTTAGAAAGACACAAGACTTTTGGCAAGGCCACTGTGTTCAGCTAGAAATAGTGGGCGGAAGAGAGGAATAGCAGTGTTTGAAAGTGTATATGTGGCGTTCTCTGTCTGAAACTGAGATATTCAAGGAAATCAGACAAAAGACTGTACAGATTGACTAAATCCATAACAGGTCAGCAAAAGCCCTTAAAACTTACTAGCTGCAGCTTGATACGGCACAATATTAGGGTTTACTTTTCTAAAACTTTGAGTATAGCTGAAACAAATAACCCAATACTTTAATTATTTAAAAATAACTAAGCTTTAAGAAAAGCTTAAGGTGGTCGTCATTTAAAGTACCGTGCTTAAGCTGCTCAAATACTCTGGTACCCTACAGGAGGAAATACAATGCAATCTTTCTTTCATATCAGTTTATTCTGCCATTTCGTACAGGGAACCAGAACATTCCGAAGCCACGGAGGATCCTGCGCTCAGCGTGGGGCAGTAACCCCTACATCAGGGGCTCGTACTCATTCACCCGCGTGGGCTCCAGTGGAGGAGACGTGGAGCGCCTGGCTGAGCCTCTGCCCTACACCAAGAGCACCAAGGCTCCAGTAAGCAACACTTTCTGCAGCATAGCTACTGCCATCACTTCGCTACCTTCTTTGCAAAGGTGGAGCAATAATCAGGAGTTCGAGATGAGTTTTCATGTGAGATGGATTTTGGGTGGGTCTACTTAGAAAAAAAAAAGAGCTAAAGTTATCTGGTTAATTAGTTGTCTGGAACATTTTCCATTTAGTTTTGTTCAGAAAGAAGAGGCCACAGCACATCCTGGCAGCTTACACTACTGACATTCACAGATTTGCAAAGTTAAAGTTCATCTAGATGAATAGAGTAAAAGGTGAAAGGGACTGCTACGAGAAGCAAACTCCTTTTACGTTCTTATGTCATTACCTATTGAGGTTTTTTTTTTGCCAGGCAAATTTTACTCATGTTGTGACTGCAGCTTGAGACCTTTGGATAAAAGGCTGTCTGAATAACTTAATAATAATAATAATAATAATAATAATAAAGATATTCTATGTGGCAGGAGTGAGGGGCTGTGTTGATGTTTCTAGGTAGCTCACTGGGTAAAGCGCTGTTGACAGACACCACTCAGCATTTTTTAAATGTGTCCAGTATATGGAACTCAGCTTTGGCCAGCAAAGACTGTAACCGGACTACTGAGACGAAGGCAGACGAGTGACTGCTCGTTCTTGCTTTCTCTCTCACTGGCCCAACTGCAGGTCAACTCTTGCGTCATAATACTCATCCCAAGTAAATCCCATACTCATCCGTTGGTGACATTAAAAGGTTTTGTACAATAAACAAATGTCACCATCAGGCCAAACAGTGATGAAAGATTCAGTCATTTTTATATAGAAATTGAAAGATTATACACTGTATGGACAAAAGTACACACCAACACGTTATACAGGAGCTTTTAGACATCCCATTCTAAATCTATAGCCATTCATATGAAGTTTGTTCCCCTTTTGCAACTATAATAGCTCCTACTCTTCTGGGAAGCTTCTACAAGATGTTGGAGTGTGTCTGTAGGAATTTTTGCCCGTTTAGCCAGAAGAGCACTTGTGAGGTCAGACATTGACATTGGACAAGAGGGCCTGGTTTCACAACCTCCATTCTAGTTCATCCCAAACATGTTTGATGGGGTCGAGGTCAAGGCTGTGCATGGACCAGTCCGTTTCTTCCACACCAGACTCACCCAGCCATGCCTTTATGGACCTTGCTTTGTGCACTGGGGCTCAGTCATGCCGGTTCTCACAAATTTACAAGCATACATCAGTCCAAAATGTGAACCATTAAGATTTCCCTTCACTGGAACTAAAGGTCCTATGCCAACTCCTGAAAAACAGTGCCATAGCATTATCCCTCCTCCACCAAACAATGCAGTCAGGCAGATAACGTTCTCCTGGCATTCGTCAAACCCAGACTCTTTAGTCAGACTGCCAGATAATGAAATGTGATTCATCACTCCACAAAATACATTTCCACTGCTCCAGAGTCCGGTGGTGACGTGCTTTATGCCACTCCATCCGACACTTAGCATAGGCTTGTGTGTAGCTGGTCAGCCATGAAAACCCATTTGTGAAGCTCCTAATGCACAGTTCTTTTGTTGATGTTGGTTCAACAGGCAGTTTCGAACTCTTAAGTGAGTGGTTCAACAGAGGATAGGCATAGTGCGCTTCAGCACTCGGCAGCTCCACTGCGAGTTTGCATATCAATATGTTGCTCCTGCCACATGCTATCATTAGCTAACGAAACGGAGGTGATATTTATGTTCATCATTCCACTCACGTTGCACAAACCTATGCTTAATTTGCTATATTCTGAGTTGCTATATTCTTATTTGCCATAATTGTGATGTTGTTTAGCGATGCTATTGTACATTATATCTGTGGGCTAACAACAGGCTTTTTGTCCACCTGACAGTATAAACGAGCACATCATCACTCTCTACTTTGGGCTCTGCCTTTAAGGTCCCACCAGCCTTTAGCCCAAAGTTTCTTATAGTCACCCCCAGACATTCTCATTCTGATGTATGGCACCCCTCAAGACTAATAGGGATCTTGCTCATCAGCAGTGTAGTACAGTCTTTGCAGGTTTTGATGGGTCCTGGCAATTGATTGATTTGTTTATTACTGTTTATAATATAGTACTTTAATTGTGAGGCATTCATTTATTAGTGACAACTATATTTGGCACTTGAAAGCTGTTGTGGTGAAGCAAAGTGCTGTTCTTGACCATCTGATGTTGGGCCTCCTCCTCATCTTTATTTTTTTTACACTCAAAAATACACACAGTTACAGGATTGAAAGCAACAGTCTGACCCCACAAAGTTACCCCAGGAAAAGACATAGCATAGACAGAATTCATGCTGAAAATAGCCACCTGCCTCTAGGCTTTAATAATCTGGAACATTGTTAAGTCAGGCTCAACCCTTGTACAGAGTCGAGGCAAGCTACTTTTTTGTTTGCAGTTGCTGCCAAAACTCAGTGTCCATTTCTGGCAAGAATGGACTTATCCTAGCAGCATGTAAATACATTGATTTAGAGTGCCTATGTGTCTTAGACTCAGGACTCTATTTGCATTCATATGAAACACCATTAGACTGTGTCTAAAAGTGCATACAAGGTGCTGCAAATTAAATGAAATGAAACTTGATTCACATTCACATTGCCCTTGTTTCCCTTTTGAGGCTCTGCCTTCCAGAATGTCTTTGCATAGGCCTGGATAATTGTGTTATAGAGTGCAAGAAACCACATACGTCTGAGATTGCTTAAGGACTTCATTACTTATAAGCTACTTCACGGGGAAAATGTGCAAATTCAATTTTTGCCTGAACCATCACTTTTAACACATTCTTTCTTTTTTCCCCCTTTTTTGTTTACAGCCTTTACAGGTGCTGTTTGCTGGTGAAGCCACACACAGGAAATACTATTCCACTACTCATGGTGCTTTGCTTTCAGGTCAGAGGGAGGCAAACCGGCTGATTGAGCTGTACCATGACCTCTTCAATGCAGACACCACAAAGCCTAACATGTAAAACAAAAAAAAAAATAATAATAATAAAAATGAAAGAACCACTAACTAGTGATAAAAATCTGTGTTTTATGCTATCTGTATTCTAAATGATTTAAACGTATAAAAACTAGTAGGGGCATTACACCAATAACAAAAAATTGTTTTTACTGTATGTAGATTATTTAGATATCACTTAAGATGTACTGTACAAGGCTGCAAATTGTGCTGCCATCTCTTGTTATCTTTCTCTGATTGCTTGTTTTTTTAATCAATAAGTTATGTTTATAACACGTCTATAATTTAACTTTTTGTAAGTGCCTTCTGTATTTAATGGTGACATTTAAAATGAAACAAAAACAAGTGGCAACAAATAAAGTGTATATTAATGTGAAAAAGAACAGCATGTACTTCTTTCTTTTCAATGTTCAGTTCCTTTTATGTTTCTATTAGTTAATAACTAATACATCAATACATGCAAAAAATACAATAATATTGGTAAAGAAACTCTACACTGAAATGTTTTTAGAATTTCTCAACAAAACCTTTATTGTTTCAAATTTCCCAGTTTGCCAGTGTTGGCTTTACGTCTCATAGTCTCTTTAAGAAGCTCCAGTCATATGTACTGTAATCTGTAAAACATTGTGTTGTGTACTCCTGTCATTGTTTTTCAGCCACTGTCCATGACATTTTGGTGTTTTATCACCAGGTTTTAACTGCTTGTAATGTTCAATGCAGGACTGAAAACGCTCACTTTAGATAAAGTCGATATTTAGTGTGTTGGCACCCCCTTGTGGTTCTAGAGAGGAAATGCATTCTAAACAAGTGCGTTCAATAAAAGTACTGAAATGTTTTCAGCTTTAGCTGGTGTAAAGATGCTTTAGTTAATTCTAAGATACCATATGATTTTCCTTCAGTAACAAATTAGAAAATATTGATAAAATTCCATTATATTTACACATTTTAGGGCCTAGACTTTAATAATTACTTAGAAAAAAAAGCACTTCATTCAAATGTATGGAAGCCCATTTCTGCCAAGTAGAGGGACAAATAATCTAAATAATGTTAAAATAATAACATTAGTATCTCAATGGTTTAATTATTAATTATTTAATTGCTTGAACTATAGTTACTCATTATTCTGGTATCTCAAGAACAAAGTCATTATTTCAGGTAAATATTTGAGAAAACAAGTCATTATTTTGTGATATTAAGTCAGGAATCTCTTCTTCAGTCTTAATGTTTCACCCTCACCCAAACATTAAGAGAACTTCAAAATGGTACAATATAAAGCTAAATTAATATTACGTTACACATTACACCTAACCAAAAGGAAGGCTTGTATCATCTGGACTGCTGGGATAGGCCCCAGCACCCCTCCGCAACCCTGAGGGAGAGGCAGCTTAGAAGATGTGTGTATCATCTGGTGGGGGCGCTCCGATAATGGACCTGATCACAGAAAAGAAGCAGCACTGGATCAGAAATGGAGGTGCCCCATTATTTGGACGCCCTGACCCACCCCATGCTCCTGGGGATAACACTCAGAGTGACAAGTTCCCCAAAGAGCCCATGTTCAGCAGTACTGATTATCCTCTGATAACGCAGGACCATTCAGAACCAGCAAGAGGAAGGAGATGTTCACATAACTTAAAAATATCTGCTCCAAGAAATTCAATGAATGAACACATTTTAATGAAATGGTGCATTTTCCTTTCATTAAAAAATGTCCCTCACTGCTCCACCATCCTTGTGATTTGTAAAATATTATCATCCACATGATGTAAATATGCACAGGCTGTGGCACAAGCTGTTTGTGGCATGATTACGTGATGCTGGATTTGGTTAAATCTGGACATTAAGTGACGAAGCTCAGGTTCTAAATTGGGTGTGTGCAGAAAAGCATTACTAATTCCTCACAGGAGGCCGGAGAACACACACCCATGAGGAAGCACTACAGTTACATTTACACAGGCAATAGTAGCTAATATTCTGTGCATCTCTGATTTAAATCACTTTTTTGCAGTTTTATATCTTCTCTATACTTGTTTACCTTTTCATACCAAGAACTAATAAGAACTGAACAAACCTTTTGAGTTACTCGCTCTAAATTACACCCATACTTCTTTAGGCTCCAGCACCCCCCCGCGACCCTGACGGAGAAGCGGCTTAGAAAATGGATGGATGGACTTCTTTATGTACGGCTTTTCAATCATTTGCTATTTTTAGACATAAAATCTCAGTGACAAGCTCTTTAGTAATGGCACCTTGATTGGGACAATGAATACCTTAGACCGTGTGGTGAAATAGTCGATGATGAAGTCAATGATTTAACAGTTACCAGCCTCGGTGTTTGGGACAGCTTTCAACACCTAGAATATTTTATTCATAGGGAATGAATTAGATTTAAAGCACTATATTTTCAGTGATGGCATGGTAATCTTATGCTCATGCTCAGCTGGTCTAGAATGCTCTATTTTATTGGCAATGATTTTTTACTGAAATTATACATCATACACTATGTATGTGTAACTGCCCGCCTTATAACACTTGAATTAAGCAATTAGATAATTGGATATCTTTGAATTTGTACTGTGAGTCTAAATACTTGTAAACTTTTGTACTTCCGCTCTAATTTTTGTCTCCAGAAGAGGGCTTGAGCTGAACAGGCCTGCTGCTAGTTCTGGAAGGTCTACAGTATCCCTGTATCTGGCTTTTAACATAAACAAGACTGCTTCTGAAGCAGAAGTTACTGATCCCACATCCTTGCCACACAATCATTTGTCTCTCTCACTGTCATGCTATTCAGTAAAATTTCTTCTGCACTGACAAAAACAAAAAGTGTCCTCTGGTCTGTTGGCCTGGATGCATAGTGGGGCCAGCATGTATTCCCACGGTCCATAGCCAGCCTAGTGCAGTCCACGTGAGGAAAATTTCCCTTTTTTAGCCTCTGCTTCATGTGAACCTCTTCTCTTGACCAAAATCCAGTGTCAACAACACTAATTTCTCAATAAAAAGGAATATTTGAGAAAGTATAGTGTGACATGTTCTCATATTAGCTGTCCATGCAGGTAAAGCACATAACATAACATTACTGAGTACAGAATGGTGCTACCAGTTTTTACTGCCTTTTTATTACTAGAATTTAGTACAATTACATTTCTCAAAGCAGTATTTCCCAGTAAGCTGGAGAACCTAAGTTAAAAGCGAGGACTGTCCAATAATACGTCTGATTTACTTCCATAAGGCTTGATTTCATTTAGGTGATGGTTAGGTCAAAATGAGTAAGTAATACAGTAACAATCCAAAAATAATGCTTAAATATAAATAAATATATTTTTACAATACATTACATGAGATTTTTTCTGGGATGGACAAAATACACCTGGAATGCACCAGCGAATTATTAAAAGATGTAGAGAAAAATGGTGAAATTTGTGTAAGAGCTGTTAGACAACCCAAACTAATCAGACAAGTCAAACAACAATTACAACTTTCATCTTTGACAGAGAGGAGAAAATCCAGCTCCACTCTTGCTTCAGACCTGAAAACATCCACAGGTGTTTCTGTCCATCCACCCACTGTGAGAAGACACTTGACACTACGTGTCTGAAAGGATGTGTAGCTGTGAAGAACCTCTTACTGAGAAAAGGAAGTAGGAAAAATTGCAAATCAAAAAAGAAGCTACTAATATTCTAAAAACAATGCACTGACCACAGCATCACTGAAACTGTCTGGAATGACTTGTAACACAAACAAGTGTTTTCTTTTTTTTTCCCAGCACTATTAGACAAGCTTGTTCCCACAGAAATGTGTTTTGTCTGTTTACTCACTTGTTAAGATAAGCAAATGTCATCAGGGATGACCTGACTCTCTGGAGCTCCCCAGAGATGCAGTTTGTAATATTAATGTGAGCCTTTTGGACAAGCTACTGTAACAGTGTATTTGGCCAGAGACTAGCGTCCCACCATGTGCTCACTGGATACACTTTCCAATCTGGATCCAACGTGTTCATAGCACTAAAGTGACTTTTACAGCATTCGGGGGATCTGTCTACCAAAGCATGCGTGGTAAGTGACTTTGATAAACCTGAAGAGGCTGAAATGGTCTTTACCAAATTACAGACTAGAGAACAGGGTTATAGAGTGGTTTAGTTACATACTGGCTAAAAAAAAGCTCATGTGTTTGTGTGTGTTTGTGTGTGTGTGTACATGCCGATGTACAAACTCATGTCTATAACATGGTGTGTTAGTCAAACCAGACACTTTGACATCTGTAGCTGTTAAAACTTGACAAATACTTACAAGATACAAACCATATATTTAAATATTTAAACCTTTAATTGCTTTATATGTAATAAAGTACAAGTACTGGTAATGGTATTTATTGTTTTTTAACTATGATCTTCAACTACTATGACCAGTTGCATCATAACAGTACACCAATTAGCACGAAACCTAATTTCCAGTTACAAAGATGTTTCTTAATTTCCTTTTTTTGGCTCATCCTAACCAAAGATGCCAATAATTCTGGAAAGCACTGTGCGACTTATTTCTTGCTCCATAAATCCCAGTGGCCCATTTGCAGGCCTACGCTTCAATTTCTTGCTCTTAAAGCTTGAATTATTGAATATTCAAAGCAAACATTTTAGTGTTCTAGCATTTATCAAATAATCTATTGTAGTCTCTGAACAACATGGCTTAAGATTAATAAGCCTACAGTTGAGGCAGATTTTTTATTTTCATATAAAAAGTACAGTACTGAGGAAAAGTCAGAGACCACCCTTCAATGAATTTTCTGTACAAATGATTCATGTTTCAGTGTCAGTGCCAGGACAAGCAGAAAACATATGTTTATAACACAAAATTACACCACATCCTCAACAACTAAATATATTTTTTCAGTATTTAATGTGTCAATGTTTTGAATTTGTTTTAGCTGTAGGTCACTGTACACATAACCTGACAGCTCTCATCTACCACATAAGGTCTTTAACCCCCCATGTTTTTTAGTTAGCGTATGCTTGTCATGTAAGCTTTTGTGCTCTGCTACAAGAGTTCTGCCGCCATCCTGATGCATGTTTGTTTGGGCTATGACCCTGACAACAGGTCTCTGATTTTAATGCACCTGTACAGCACAGAAAATAGGCCAGGCTCTGAAAATTTATACAGTGTCAGTTTCAGACTCAGCGTGAAAGACAGAATTAATGTATGTGTGTTCATTTTCAAAGCTTGACGTGTTCTTTTGTCGTTTGTGAAAATAGGCCTTTAGTTCCATAGTCACAAGTCAGGAGGTCTGTATTATCATCTAGCATTTGAACGAGGAACTGCAGGGTCTTGTGACCAAGGCGCCTTGCACAGGACTGCAGCAATCCTTAAATATGGCTCAAATGTTTTACGTCACTGATCAGCTCTCAGGACAGGCCAGGTTAGAGAAATACTGCCCGATCGCATATTTAGGATTAAACTATACTGATACTTAGCCAATCAATCAATCGTTTATTAATGAATTTGGTTAAAATAATGCAACCATATCAAGGTTTACTAAAGTGTTTAAATATATCGAAAAAGTATATTGCAATTAACAAACTAGTGTTAAAATGGACGTGTTTTCATACTGTGCAGGCCTGTTACACACCCTGCTTTTCTCTTCCATTCTAAAGCACCACTGTCGCTCCTGCTGCTGATGCCACCTCTCTGTTTGGGTGCCAAGTTCACCTTGCTGCTGGCCTTGCCCAACACCTCTGTAGCCTTCAGCGTGGGGCGCATTGGAGCTGGTGCTCTAATCGCCATTGACACCATCAACAGCAGTCCAGAACTCCTGCCAGGTCAGCCTGGGGCAACTTTGTTCACACACTACCGACTCCAAATGCCTGCACCAAGGGCTTTCACTTGAAGTTAGGCTAAATTTCATTACTATTACAGTCAGCACACGTACATTTAACCAGCTTCACATACGCTTTTTTTGGTCACACTTTATTTTTATGGTCGTCTACAGCTTTATCTATAAATACCCAAATTGTTAACAGTTTAATTCTGTTGATGGAGCTCATTGATTCTTTAGGTTTAGGGTTGAGGTTACCCCTTAACATTTCCAGCTTACTACATACAAAGGCTTAATTCAGTAATTTACAGGGACTTCCATGCAAACTAACTAAGCTATTAGGCTACATATGTCAGGCCTGTTAAGGGGTTAAGGTTTTGCTTACAGTGAGGTTTATAGTTTGGGAAAGATTAAGATAAAATGAATATTCAATCAAATGCCAGCTGAAGACAAGGTGAGGATCTACAATATGGTCCATCAAATTTTATTGTTAACAGTATATTCATACTGCATGCTTTCGGCATGTGTGTGGACATAAATGTCAATGACAACCATAATTAGTACTTAATTTACAGGAATGTTACACTCTTTTCATGTCCAATACAGTTTTTGAATGTGAAGTCAAGATTCGAAGAAACCTTGGCATGGTGAAGAATGTTAAAGGGGTCAAATTTTATCCGTGAGTCAAGATTTCCAGAAGATAGTAGCATTTTGCGGTCACCAAACCTCCAAAATGTAGACGCCACCACCATGCCAAACTATTTGAAATGTCTGACAGAGGAAAGGCTCTCTTTCATCTAACCACACATGTAAGCACCTGGGGGTCGCTAGACGCTATTAGAACTTTCACCAGAACCTGATTATATAGTCAAATGAGATAAAACAGAACTTTCTGGCAGCAAACACTTAAGATGGATGGTTAAACAAAAAAGAACCCCATCTTCACTGTTAAGTGAGGTGGAAGAAAACATTTCAGAATATATAGCATCACCATTTCAAGTAGGAAATTTTAAATGAAAATCTGTGTGTCTTCAAACATCAAACTAAAACCAAGTGCTGCATATTCCAGCAACGATGATCCAACAAATACATCCAAATATACAGAAAAATAGTTCAATGACCACAGAATCACAGAATGACGTGGCCATCCCTGTCCCCTGACCATATCCCACTGAAAACCTGTAGCTGAAGAGGACAGTAAAAACACAGGACCTAGGACTCTGGAGGATCTGGGGAGATTATATATTGATTCCTTGCACCGTTTTCTCTAATCTCATAAAGTATTACAGGAGAAGGGTCACTGCTGTTATGCTGGCAAAAGGAGGACGCAAGAACTACTAAATGCAGGGGTGCCAATAATTGAGACATATTTAAATCAATAAAGTATCTATCTATCTATCTATCTATCTATCTATCTATCTATCTATCTATCTATAGCATGCTTAGTGATTTGCTGTGTAGTTATACTGATGATAGTGATTTTGATGGTTCTATTTACACCGAAATGTTTCTTTCGATGTCTGAGAGTTATTTTAATTCAAAGTGTTCTTCAGGTTATCAGCTTGACTATCAGTATGTGGATGGGGAGTGCAATGATCTAGTTGGTCCAGGGAAGATTGTGGCTCTACAACACAAACACAAATACAGTGCTTTCATTGGCCCCTGCTGCTCAAACGTAGGTGACCCCTAAAACCTCTCTTAAGTGAGGGTTTGCAAACAAGGTAATTTACAGTTAAGGTAATTTCCCCTTACAGCAACTGTAGTTGGTGAGCACAGACATGTTTCGTGTCTGATGTTTGATTCTTTAGATGGTACTGGAGCTAGGAAGCTAATGTAGCTAATACATGGTGGAAGTATAATTATAAGTAATACATGGTTGGGCTGCATGCCCAAGTCATCACACCACCACCTCAATCCCTCACAAAGCTGAAAACAGTAGCAGCAGTCATCATGATGCCTGAAGTTTTACATTTTTATAGAAAACAGAATGGCACACAGTTTTACAGTAGAAACAACATAAATAAGTCTTTGAGAATGCTAAAGTTCGTGAGGTAGCTCCGTGATGATTAAGGCTACTCTGAAAAGTATAAACATCCACTGCTTGTTAGTTTTGTTACCCTCGTAGCTCCAGTACAAAAACAAAAGAAGTAAAGATCAAGTCTGAAAGTTTGCAGACAAAATATACATTGATTGTTCTTCTACAGTTGAAGTAAGGGCAAAGTGTTTTTTTTTTTTTTTTTGCATTTAACCTTTTCGGCATAATAAGTCAGCTTATCAGTAAAAGCTGGAAGACTATAACATTTAATGAATTGTGTCATTATCACATAGCTAAATGTCATCCGAGTCATTACAGAAGATCATAATCATTAGAAAAATGATTACCAAATGTTCTGTCTGTAGCTGAATGATGTGGAATTTTTCAGCTCTCATCATTTCTGATTTAAGGTGTGCGCAGTGACTGCTAAACTAGCAGCCTACTGGAACATCGCAATGGTCAGCCCCGTATGTGCTGAGCAGCAGTTTTTAGATAAAAAGGTGAGTCTTTCAGTAAAACAGCACTGAAGTGGATTTAAAATCATACATTCACTCATGATATTTTAGCTATTAGATATATTTTACCACCTTAAGGCTTTTTGGCCTTATGGGCCTACTACTTAACTTACTTGTTTTATAGCAGTTATTTAATAATATATAGAAACAATGGACTAATAAGTCTGTATTGTTCATTTTTTTACCATTTTAAAGAAAAACAAGTGTGTCTGGGCTTCAAGGGCTTAAAATGTCTTATATTTCAAGTATTTAGTACAAAAGATGTGTTCAGACTGGAACTGTAGACATCAAAAAATTATGTTTTATATTTTCCTAGATAAATGTAACTTCACCCAAATGGTTTTATATTCTTGGAAGCATTTACACTAAGCATTTTTAATGGAAATGTACACGCCTAAAAAAAGTTCTTGGCTTGGACGTACAGCGATAGAAAAAACATCATAGAACCTTTTCAATATGTAGGTTCTTTAAACTTTATAAGGATTATTCACACCCTTTCATTTCATCGTAAATATGGTTCTTAAAAGAACTGTCCACTGAAAGGTTCTACGGGGAAGTAAAAATGGTTCTTTTATGGCCCATTTATTATTCGGTTGTTGTCATTTTAGAGTAGTTTCCCATGTGAGCAGAGCTCCCCAGAAGAGCTTCCTATTTCTAAGAAGGGGCTGTTACACCACATTTACATCTGCTGACTCCACTTCATGCAGTCCTTAGGGTGCAATGCTTTAGCACCACAGCCTTTAAAGCTAAACTACACTGTTAAAAAAGCACTTGTCCTAAAACAACCGTAGTTTAAAGCAGTAAAATGGGTCGCTGAACACAATATTTTGCACTCGGGAACTGATTGTTAAGGCAACTTGAAACAATTATCCCAGTTATTTTAAAACAAAAAAATTAAACTACTCTTTTTTCTGCCACTTTGTGATTCCAGGCCTTCCCTACTCTGACCAGGGCGTTAGGGCCATTTACCAAGCTGGGGGCCTTCTTTGTGGAGATCTGTAAACAGTTTGGCTGGCAGCGCATTGGCATCATCTACACTAGTGAACCTACGTGGAACATTCCAGCAGAGGGAATCAGGTAGGCTATGGAGCTTAAATGCATTCATCAATTTCGGAAACTCAGGAGCCAAAACAAATACAGCTTTCCAAAGTCTCAACCTGAAATCACATGCCTAAGCTAGAATGTCTGAATGCTGGTGCTAATCGATTACCACAATCAAAATGATGACGCAGCCCACACAGTCAACACAGTAGCTAGCTCTATCTCCAGTTTATTCACTAATGCTGCAGCAAGACTTAACAAATATGGTTGCCCACAAACTGCTATCCAACCAGCTAAACACTATGCCCTTCCATTCAACTTGCTTGGCTCTCTCAAGCAATGGAAAGCTGTAGCAAGGTAGAACCCAAGGTTTGGTCTTTTCTTTGAATCACTTTGAAGTGCTTCTGGTACCAGATCAGTGGCCTAATTCGGACTGAAGTATGTAGATACATTGTGGAGCTGTTATGACCTTGAAAGCAGAATATTGTATTAAATATTTAATTTGGCACTGTAAGCAACTGTAAGGCACAATTCTTTAACATTTATAATGCTTATATCAATTATGGTAGTCTTAACTGATCTAGAAATCTAATTCTTACTTTCCAAAAGGTACCAAGCACAAAATAACAACATCACAGTAGCTAAATATTTGGAGATTCAAGACCCTCTGTCCAATAAGTCCAATATGGAGTCATGGGTCATCACAGAGATCGCCAAAATGGCTCGCAGTGAGTATGAATCCTTTACTAATACCTTCAAAGTCAAGATTTTGAGAGACTGAATGAATTTCAACTCATAACATACAGCAGAAAATCTGGTTTGGACTAAAACTAAAGCATGAATTTTGAACTCCATCTATGAATTTTCTGAGAATACCTTGCGGTGACTTCCAGCCTTTTTCTCATTATTTAAAGTTCTACATTTTATTGTGAATTCTATTAATTTGCATCCCCAGAAAATGCTCTTCATCTGTTGTCTCTTGTTCTGTAGTTATAGTGATATCAGCCCGTGGTGAGGTAGTACGCAGCCTTCTAGTTGAAGCTCATAAGAGAGGCCTGACCAATGGAGAATATGTATTCTTCTGTTTCCAACCCTACAGCCATGAGGAAATGTTTGGCATTTTTGACTGGAAGCAAGGTATGCTATATGTAGGACCTTATTAGCCTGCCTAGATGATTAAAGATGACTTTGAAGTACTATGCTAAAGCAGAGCATAGCATTTGAATAATGGTCCTTGGTTTCCTTATCCTCAGGAGATGAATATGACATGGCAGCAAAGCAGGCATACCAGGCACTTTTCCTCCTGTCTATGTATGAACCCAGTGATGAACGTTACAGGGCCTTTGCAGAAAATGTCATCAAGAGGTCAAAAGAGGATTTTGGCTACACGTATGGACCCCACGAGAAGGTTGCCTTGGACATTATGAACCTACTCACTCTCAATTACTGTCTCGTTAAGTAATATTCCATAGCACAGCAGCTCATCCTTCAGCCTCAGAGATAAAGAAAACTTGTCTGTTAGCATTGCCACTGCTGTAGAGGCAAATATGCCGTCTAGGGGTAGCACGATTACTCAGTCATTGAAACTGCAGTGATTAGTTGGCAATGTGTCTGATGATAATGTACATTTGAAAAGGTTCCTATGGCTCTCGCTAAGAGCAAAAATCAGACCTGGTGGATTGCTTTTTTCATGGTTTTTAATTATCTTTGATGTGTTACTTTTAGCTGTGTTACTTTCTCCAATTAAAATATGTTGAATCACTGAAAGGCCAGGCCTGATTTATTTTATTTGCAGTCCATTTTTATTGTTTGGCCTTTTTGAAATAAGTCGGTTGATTATTTGATAATCAATGTAAGTGATTCCCCATTCCATTCCCTTTCACTCAACTTCTGATTTGTTATAATTGATACAATTTTCAACAGGTATCATTACTGGCAGCCATCGTGCATGATAGTATCTGGCTTTACGCCCAAGCATTAAACGAAACCTTGGCGGAGAATGCTGACGCATTTGATGGTTTTGCTGTCACTCGCCGGATGTGGAACAAGACAATCATAGGTTAGCAAACTTTCTGCAAACAAATCTTATTCAATGCCTGCACAACAACCCATGTTATGCAATGTTTACATATAGAAAGACATATACTCTTCATCCACTCAACTGAAATGGAGATTGTATGGTTATCATGGGACGTTTCTCTGCACCACCAGGTATCCAAGGAGATGTGACTATGGATGCTAATGGAGACTGTGAGCCAGCTTACATGCTTAAACACACCCAGGGCAGCGACAGCCAGTTCCAGGTGAAACATGCACAGTACATGAGTAATGAATACAAACAACTGACTAAATTAAAGGAAAAGTGAACATAAAGGGAATTGTCCTGGAGGGATGAGGCACTACTCTTTTGAAAGATATTGCCTCAGTTGATGCAAAACGCACCACACAGCATAGCAGAGCCACCAGACCCCCTCATTGTACAGTCAAGAATTCAGACCTGCACTGTTCTCTCAGTGTACGCCACAAATGCACTCTCCCACTTGCGAAGGAGTGTGATAAAGGATGACTCATCTGACCATATATCTTTTTCCATTACTCTGGAGACCAGAGCCTATGGTTTAAGCACCACTGAACTCTCAACTATGCAATTGTCTTTGTAATGTGGTGTTTATTTACTGCACCCTGTTACAATTTCCCTCTTTATGTAGTTGTGGACGGACTGTCCTTGCTGGCCTGAACGCGTCTTGCAACAGTTGCTCTTCTCTTTTTCCTTACATAATTAATCACTCTAATGCATGAGCATCACTGTCACTCAATGTGCACTTTCAACCACAACCTCTATGCCTTTTTACTGATGTCCTTCTCTCAGATCCAAGTGCAGATGTCACATTAGTCACTGTTCCCACTGAAACACCAGTCATTTAAGCAGTCTTTGTGACTGACGCTCTTGCCATCCCTGCACCAATAATGAACCCTCTTTTCCTCTTGCTATCCCAATTCAAAATCAAGGTAAATTGTGCCTGCACAGCATTGGTATACCTGTCTGGGAGTATCCTTTCTTTCATCATTTTTCATATAATGAAAAATTAAAAGCACTATTTTTCAGTATTTATACAGCAGTATGTTCTTTCCTTTATAAGTTAGTTTCTTTTTACAGGTTATTGCTAACTACTTTGGGACTGGTAAGCTGTATGAAGCAGAGGAGAAAATCCATATAAGCTGGCCTGGAGGACAACAGAGTCCTCCTAAAGACTCACCCGAATGTGGATTTAAGGGAGAACTGTGCTACAACCTTGGTACTGCTCCTCTCGACTTAAGGCAGACTTGCACAACATTTTCTTTTAGAGTCACTCATAATGAAGATACATGGCTAGTCAAAATTTTGATTACACTTAGCCACAGAAGGGGTTTCCTTAGTTTTTATAGTTTCCACAAATGGAGTCATGCAGTGATAAAAATGTTAAATCAAAACTGTCTTTTATTTTTGACTGTTCACAGTAGCCCGTCTTTGTCTTGCAGCACATTCTTGGAGTTCTCTGAAGCTACTTCATGAGACACTGGCTGCAATTGTGTTCCCACATACATACCGTGTTCGAAATAGAAATCAAATTATTAGAATATTTCAAATAAGTTTTTATTTAAAATACAAACTTGTTTCAAACATGTAAGCATAAACTTTAGAGTCCAGATGTCTAAGATTATGAAACGGTACATTCAGTCAGTTGTGTCCAAACATTTGACTGGTTCTGTAGACTACATGTTGTTTTAAGTTACTGATTGTGACAAGGCTGCCTTCAGGCCATTAAGCCTGACATGCATTGAGCCAGGATAAAGCAAAAGGTTAATGCTCTAGTTTTAGTTCTGCAGGAGACCAAAGAAACAAAACATAAATTTATAAAAATGCTCTTTCTACAAAAGCAAAAGCCCTCATTTTAGTCAGTTTCTGCACTACACTGCTTGATCAACAGCAAGGTTCGATCTCTGGTTTCCAAAGCCTTCTGTCAGGGTAAAGGGGAGTTAAATAGTGACTGAGGGAACAAGGAACAGGTGTGAAGAATTAGCTAACTACATCTGGTCACGCCCTCTGAACAAGCCCTCTCTATTCCACTCCATGTTAAGCCACATCCCCCTTATCAACTTATTTGTTCATTGCTGCTTATCACAGTCAGGTGATAACAAAGGAGTTTTTCTGCTCCAAAAGAAAACAAAAGGAGTATGATATGCAATGATATGCAAAGAAACAAAGCAGTTTTTCTGCTCCACTTAACACAAAACAGCAGCACACATTAGGATATGTGACAACAGTTGGAAATGCAATAGACGCAACAGACACAATTATTCAGCACACTATATCGTTTTACAAAATCATTATATTTACTTAAATCATACAGCATTATGATTGGACAAAAGGCAAAGAAGTGACATTAAGAAATATACACAGTTCTGTGCAAAAAGTCAGAAACCACAATTCCAAAATAGCCAAAAATAATCAAATATTTAGTTGTTGAGGTTTCTGTGTAACTTTGTGTTTTTTGTTTTTTTCTTTTTAACGCTTTATTTCCTGGTGCTGAAACATATATAACTGCTTAATTTTTAGATAAATAAATGAAGTGTGGTCTCTGAATTTTGCATATCAAATATGACACATAGTAGACTTTAGGTTGGCTTTGAGTATCACTTACTGGCTCATTTTGGCTTATGACTGCTAGTGGACCATGTATGTGTTTGGTGAAGTTGTGAGCAGCAGGGGGAGCTAAAGATCCAGGTTTGTTCACTTAACCTGTATCACCACAATCCTTCTTTTCTTTGTGTTGGGAAAAAAAAAAATATATATATATATATATATATATATGTATATATTTATATATATATATATATATATGTATATATATGAGAGAGGGAGAGAGAGAGAGAGAGAGAGAGAGAGAGAGAGAGAAGGAAAGAGACCTTTTCTGCACTTTAACCTGCTTGTGCCTCACCCAATAAGGGTTTCATCAGGGGTTGTAACCTCTGCTCTCCCTTTGATTAAAAAGAGACGAAGACTAAGAGGGACAAAAGGAAAATATAATCTAACATTGAATAATTCAATAGCGCCTGCAAGACCTAAACCTCTACCTTACTGAAATATAGATTTTACTCTCTTTTTTCTTTTTACTGAGTCCCGTCCACCCTTCAGCAAATAGGTATAAGTAATAAAAGTGTGCAAAGGCTTATGCACCCTGTCTAAATCCTCCTTCTTATCAGCACTGTGGGGATATTATTCACTGGGCCCCTTAATCACAGTGTTACAGAAATTGGCTGCTAAGACTCTTGTAGCTGTGTGATTTACTTTTGTCCATTTATAGATCACATAATGTCATACAGTGTCAGAAACTACAAGAGCAAATATATTCGAGACTACTTAAAGGGTAAAACCTCATATTCACTCCTCAGTCCATATATATAGAAACTTAATAGCAAAAACAGCTCATTTTGGTTTCATAATTCACGTTGTGATGTTACAAAAACCAAAGTATTTCCATAAACCCACCTCTTCATTCTACAGCAATTTAGCCTTTCCCGTTCACGCTGAAGTTACAAGGAGTGTTTCAGCCTAAGCCCTTTCTGATGAGGCACAATAGAGGGCAGCCAATCATGACAGAGCTAATTTACATACATACATACATACAAACATGTCTTAAAGGCACAGCAATAAAACATTTAAGATAAAAAGGAGTTAAGAAAATGATTATGTAAAAGTGAATTATGACTTTTTTTAAATTAAATAATCTACATACAGGTGGACATAAGTTGGAAGGAGGTGTGATGCCATGACTTATTAGCTACATGAACCTTGTAGGTGTAGCCAATTTATCTTGCCAACCTTTCACTTTACTGAAATATAGATTTTTTTTAAAAACTCTTTTTACTGGTTTAACAATTTAATGATGTTATTTAATCCTTTAGCAAAAAAGTCTAAAGGATAAACGTGTTAAAAGGCTTATGCAACTGGTCATACTCATATCAGCACTACAGACAAATTATTCATTGCACTCATTCTTTCACTCAGTCACCTCTGGCTAGCCTTTGTTTCCAGAATAGGACTTGTCCCTTCTGAGTTCTCCCTTTTAGCACTTGGATGCCAAATCTTGCCTAATGCCTTACAGATTATGAATGTAATATGTTGTTGCAGAAAGAAGATTTTCTATTGCTGTGGGCCTCATTATAAGCCTGATAGCCACAGGGTCTCTTGCCATGGGCATCCTCTACAGGTAATGCAGTTTTATCTTGCAAAATCCTATTATGTCTTATTATCATAATCCTATTCTATATCATCTTGCATTTTTATCCTGTGTTGTTATCACTGTCCTTTTCTAACATGTGTTGCTTTCTACTGACTTATGATGTCAGGGAAATGTGCTTGAACATGACAGACTGATTTGAGCAGCCCAATGAAACAGAAAATTGGTCTGTGAGATATGTATGTATGTATGTTTCTATATAGATAGATAGATAGATATGTGTGTGTGTATGTGCATGTGCTCATATGTGCATGTGTGTGTGTATGTATATATATCACACACCAACTTTATATACATAGACAGGACAGGCAGTCAAGTAGAGATGCTGCTCCTTATTCACTCATGTAAGAGTAAACAGAGCACTAAAGGTACCGTTAGACTTGGATCTGGTGGTGATATGATGCTGATTTATTGATGATTTATATAAGCTTGCCTACTCTCTCTTGCTTAATCTTTCTCTGTCTCTTTCTTTTCATATAAATTTTATCCTCACAAACATAAACATATCCTCATAAATCCTCATAAAAATTCAACAACAATTAAAGGGGAATCTCACAGATTTTTAAGAAATGCAGTAGTTGGTAAGATAGTGTTCAGAGTGCTTTTCTGTGAATTAATTAGGCTAATTTGCTACTTTCTTGACAGTTATTTTAACTTATTGACTGACGTGAAACAAGATACTGCACCCACACACCTACAAAATGATTACATTTTCAAAGACTGTAGAATCATGGCACAATTTTTGTTTTTCTCTTGAGAGACTGTGAATTAACAGCTTAGCTATGTTACTGGTTCGCATAACACTGCTTGGGTTAAACTTAAAATGACTGCTTTTCTACACTCGAATAAATGTCTATAGTTGCACAATCATAGATTTTCTGTTGAGTGTGAAAATATGACCAAAAGCTTTTGTTATGTGGAGGACAGCCTTTACCTAGACATTCACTTACTTAGTGAAGCTTAGTGAAGTCTTCACAAAAACAGAAGTCTAAAAACAGAAATTAAGACATCAGCGTACTATTACTACCGCTTTGAACAGTTCTAACTCAGTAAGCTTCATATGCAGTACTGCACATTAAGCCACTGCCACTGTTTCATTGTATTAGCTTTTATCTGGCTGCTGAATACCGCGCTTTATATTAAATACCTTGCACTCATTCATTTATAGATCTATGTGTGAAATGAAACAGGAACACATGTTTATGTGACTGCACAAAGTGAACTATGAGCTACGGCAAAACTGAAGAAATACATAAAGTCTGATTCGGAATCTGAATCTGAAGTTTGCCTGTAACTCTTGTAACTGCCTGTTGCCTGTAACTGCCTGTGTTTTGTTAACAGGAAATACAAACTCCAAAAGAAGGCCTCCATGATGATGTGGAAAATCAAAGCCAGTGACATCATCATGATGGAGCCTCGTTCGTTGACTGGGGCAGGAAAGGTGGGCAATATGTATGTCTTCTACGAGGGTTATGATCAATATTTGGGAAAATTAGATCTACAGCGTATCTCAATTTTTTTTTTCTGAAGGCTGCACTGACTGCAGTTGCATTGACTTCACAGCATTAGAAATTATTACAACACATTTGAATACACACACACACACACACACACACACTCACTCTCTCTCTCTCTCTCTCTCTCTCTCTCTCTCTCTCTCTCTCTCTCTCTCTCTCTCTCTCTCTCTCTCTCTCTCTCTCTCTCTCTCTCTCGCACACACACACACACACACACAGACAGACATAATCTAAACCGCTTATCCTTCTGGGTTGAGTCTGAATAATATTCAATAAATTCTATTTAACTTTTGTACAAAATACAATTCTCATACTGTTTGCAAATATACGATTTCAGTACAGTATCGAAAAGCATTTAAAAGACTGTATTGAAACTTAAAGCTGTATCACTGATGCTCATGCTTATGACAGACTCTTATGGAAACCACTAAACATGAAAGAACTGAAGTTGGTTGTAGTTAATACTAAATATCAGACTCAGCATAGATTTGCACATATTTTAAATCATGATTTTGTGAGATGTGCTGATTTTGACTTTTTGGTTTTCAGGGGCTGACAATGGAAACTTCTCATATAAGAATTTTTTTTAAGCGGTTCAGGTTTTTGGAATGTTTATAGCTCAGCTGTACTGTTTCATAAGATCATCATGAGGCACAGGGACAGGCATCTGTGCAGTTTTTTTTTCTTGAAATAAAATTTCCAGTTGTCTAAGCTAAACCAAACTATGTTATGCATATCTAGAGATGTGAAAAATTTACGCATTTTCAACACATAAAATATCAAAACTCTAATGAAATATTGACCTCAAACTAAAAAATTAAATATACAACTCCATTCCCAAAAAAGTTGTGCAAAATGTAAATAAAAACAAAATGCAATGATATGCAGATCGTTTAAAACCTATATTTCGTTCAGAATAGTACAAAGACAAACACAATATCAAATGTTGAAACATGTTTAATTTCATGCCATCAACACATTCCAAAAAAGTTGGGACAGGGGCAACAAAAGCCTGGTAGAGATGTGTAATGCAGAATTAACACCTGGTGGTTGATTGGCAACAAGTCCGTAACAACAACAAAGTATAATAGGAGAAGCAGGAGGCTTGCTTTAGGTTTTTCAAATAAATCTTCAAGGCTATTTTTTCAGACCCCCAAAGTTCAGTCTTAGGAGTTGGTTGCATTTTCAGATACAAATAATCTCAAACACATTCCATTGTATTGAGGTCTGGACTCTGAAGTGGAGAGTCAATTGTTCTGTGAACACCAGCAGCTACTTTGTTTAATTTCTTGATTTTAATCCACGTTCTCTGTAACAGCTTCTTAACAGCCACATATTCATTTAAACCCATTGTATTTAGTTGTCTCATAGTGGAAGGATGCACAGAAACACCTGTGTATGTTTTCAGTTCTGAAGCAGCTTGATTTTTTCCCCTCTCTCTCAAAGATGAAAGCTTTAAATGCTGTTTATCTGATGGGGACAGTTTTGGTGGTCTATAAAATATGCTATTTTAAATAATATAAATGGGGGGGGGTCTCAAACTTTTGAATTGTGGTTGTCTTTATAGTCTTACCAAACAAGCATGATGTGTTTTATAATCTATTTCATGCTGCTAACAGGTCATTACATCACCTTGTTCATTCAGTGTATTTTTAAAGAATATTTCTTAATGGCTTCTTTGGTAATTATACCAAAATAGTCACATCACATTTTGAGATTTCATCAATCATTGACTCATTTCCTAGAGAATCTCACGTTTACACCGCTGTCGTACTTAAGTAAACCTTTCAGTTATTCTCATCTCACACAGCTCATCTGTCTTTTGAAGGACATTTAGCATGACAAATGCCTATGTGCGTGCGCCGGGGCACGTTGTCCTGTTATGTATCTATTATTTCTAACGCCAAGTCACACTGCATGGTGTTCTGCTTATGTCATTGATTGCGGTTTTGCATCTGGCCGTAATGATAGGCCTTACAGCATGATTGTGTAATGCTTGTGTGGTCATATTAGTAGTGTTCAGTTAGCTGACATATTGCACACCCAAACTGCCTTAAATAACTGGTTTCGCTGGCTCCTTTTAGGCCAATTACATTTTCCATGCCAAACAGGCCCAGCTCCTCAGATCCAAGTCCATACAAGCATCACTGGAGTCCATCATCTGCGGCATGCAAGACAGGCCATCGGCCCACCGGACTGCGGTTTATAAAGTGAGTCTATAAGGCCTTGACTTTTCTCTTGCTATGATGAACAACCTGGAACTGTATGGCAGCCCTGACCTCATGTACTTTTCAGTTGTACAAAAGGACACGTAGAATCAATTTCATCCATCATGGAAGGCAGAGTATTTAGGCACTGAATGAATGCAGCTGCCCTGATTGTGCCCCTCTCTCTCTCTGCTGGGTTTAGGAGACTATTTACTACGTTCGCCTTCTGAATGTGAAAAACGTGAATCTAAGTAACGACCTGCTGACTGAACTCAAACAGGCAAGCACAATCCACTTAACCATCACCATTTACTGTTCCGAACACAGAAGATTAGTACGCCACCATTCAAAAGGTTGGAATCACCTGTCAGATTAATTCTTTCCTCTTCTTTTTGCATGTGGATTATTTCATATGTAATCTCTTTGGAAATATCGCAAATGGATAGCCTGTACTTACATGCATTTTGGCTAGAATTAGCATGGTTTCTGACTTTTGCACAGTACTGTAAACTGTAACTTAATTTTGATGTTTCTCAGTAATTACAGAGTGATTTATAGCTTAATTCATCATTCTAGACACATGTCCAAATTTTTCACAGTTTCTTGCAAATTATTAAAACCTATGACATACTACTCATCATATTTATACATTTATGTTCAGCAAAATTACATTTTTACTATTGGAAATGGTGATTTCATACTTCTGAATGGTTTTTACAAACCGTTAAATTATAATGTATATAGTGTAAATCAATTAGTACCTCCTGCAGGAGGATTTAAATGAACCTTTGTGCTTCTGTATTCCAGTGCAGAGATCTGACTCACCAGAACATCTGTAAGTTAATCGGGGCTTGCCTTGACCCACCCCAGCCTGTAATTCTGACTGAATACTGTGCTAAAGGGAGTCTGCAGGTTTTCACACTCCTTTAACTGCATCGTTTTATAACAGCTCTCTCAAATATTATTACATACTTCAATGCTATGCATTACAGAATTGTTTAAATATTTATATAATACAAAGTCGTAGCCTGTTATAATGTGAAGTACTACCAGCTTACATTATGAAAAGTATAAATAAAACAATGTGCAGGACCTCTTGTCTTTAAATTGACAGGACATTTTAAAGAATGAATCCATCAAACTGGACTGGAGCTTCAAATGCTCTCTGATGCTAGACATTGTGAAGGTATGTTGTATAAAATTTCTCTCTATGTGTATGTGCCTGTCTGTCACCCCTCATGGATAAGGAGCTGGAACCAAAGTGGTCCAACAGATTGCCTTGTGATCCCTGATTAATCATAAGCATCTCCTTCTCTGGCCACCCTCTCACATAAACAAGCAGAAATCATGTTATTACTGACCACTGCCTACAGGAATGAACATATTTGACTTTATGGAAAAAGATGACCTCTCTCGCAAAAAAAACAGCCTTTATATCTCAGCCTCGAAACTGCGGAAATATGTGTGCTTGAGAGCATGCTTGCTTGCTAGTCTGTGCGTACCATCAAACATCTGTTGGCTATCTTGTCCAAAGCAGCATGTGCATGGGGATGCCATGTCCAGCAAAAATCTCCAGGCCAAAGTGTTCTTAAAACCTGCTCACCAAAGCTATTTCTTTGGGCAACAAGTGTTTATTTGTTCAAATCCAACAAGTTTTGTGCAACTAAATAGTTAAGACGTAAGTCTGTCACAGTGGTTTGATGCGAAATGCTTCATTTTAGAGGAACTTAGACAAACATCTTAAAAGTTTAATGCCTCTAAAAGCTCTCTTGCTGAAAGCTATTACACGAAATTACACATGCATTGGCGGATGCCTGAGATATTGTTTAACAATAGTTTTGGCCTAAAATGATCCTGTCTTGGCAGCATAATACTAAAAATATAGTAATATGTATTAATATATACAAGTACTAATATATACTTATATACTGTTTTACTGATCATTGGTGTATAGTAACACAAGACTTGACCCCGGTATAGGGTATGGACTACCTGCACCGCAGTCCTCTGCGATCCCATGGCCACCTGACCTCCTCCAACTGCGTGGTGGACAGCCGCTTTGTCCTGAAGGTCACTGACTTTGGGCTCAGCGCTCTGAGACACTCAGGCCCAGGGGACATCTCCAGCCAATACTACTGGACCTGTGAGTGCATATCTGTGGATTGGGAAACAAGTTAGCTAACACTGCAACATTTCTTTTAAGTCTGAAATCTGAATTTTATTTGGAAGTCTCAATACTTACAAACAGAAATAACAGTACAGTGTCACAGCTAAACTCAATTTCCCTTGATTAAAGCTTATAAATAGAGAACAAGAAAATAAATGGGCTAATTAGTCTTCTTACTTACCTAGCTAACGTTAGCCCTACTGGCTAACAGCAAGTATGGATATGTAAACACACACTGCACTCTTCTGCACACACACACACACACACTCATTGGAAACACACACGCCCAAGTTAACCAGAGAGCTAACACCAATGCCGTAGTGAGACAGTGGAAATAGATAAGTCAATTAGCTAATCCTGCTGGTAAGCTAAAGCTAATCCTGCAAACATAGCTGTCTAAGTTTAATAGCGTTAGCTATTCTGAGGTCACACAAATAGTGCTAATTCTGTCACAAATACCACTAACATTACAAGCAAAAAAATATAGTTAATAGTACAGATTTGACCCAAAAATAAAAACACACCATTATGGTTTTTCACTGAAAATCGCTGTGAGTGGGAAAACTGCCCCATAGGCTGCTGGGCTGTTATAGCTAACGCTACTCCGGCTGACAGCACTAACCCAACAAAACACATTAAAGGGAAATTTCACTGAATTTTCTAGTTTGTTCTGCAGAAATCCGTCACTGAGACGTAGTCATTCAGAATGGTTTGTTATAAGATGTCCACAACGTCCACAACACAAATACAACCACTTTAGTTACTATACAAAACCACCAGTGAGCCTGAGCTTATCATGTGTCAAAATGTCTTGGACCATTTTCATTTTCATTATATGGTCTTCCAGACTTGTCAGTCATCTCTTTAGGACGGGGCCAACAGCACGGTCAGCGTAAAAGGCTTTACCTGAAAACTATGGTGGCCAAAGAGTTTACAGCCACATGCATGTTAGTAGATAAGAAAATCACTAACCTACATTTGACAGTGTTCAATCAAACGTGTGGCCAAGTTTTTGGTTTATCAGTCTGGTTTATAGAAATTGGGCTGAACTCGGCTTCTTTCTAACTTTCCACCTTAAGCTGTGCAGCAGTTACATTCTGGTGCCTCCATGAGCCTGAATATTACAACAGCGCCATTTAAGGTGAACTATAACGTTTTGGAAAAGAAGCTTTTAAAGCCTAAGAACAGTGTCTGAAAGTGAGGCCAGGCACAGAGACTCCAGCTGATGCCATGCTGGGGTGTCTTCTACAAAGTGAGCATCAGAGGTGGATATATTGCTCTGCCAGCAGCTCACCTGCTAATGCGTTGTATGAATTGTGGAGGGCTGCAGAATTAAGCTGGCTGATAGCCATTGTTAAAGCTAGGTAACATTACATTGCCAAACAAAGCCCCCATCTGCCCTGCTGAAAAAAGACCATTAGAACCACTGGGATAAAAACCTGATGGTTTTGCTTTCTAATATTAATTGGCTTAATGTTTACCCACAGAGAGCACTAGTTTCCTGTTGGACACCTTTAGATCCCATTAGGAACCATCAAATGCATCTGGAAACAGCCTGACTACACCTGTTAAATCATTAGAGTCCTTTACACTGTGAACACAAACCATCAGGAAAACACAGAATAACTATTGTGGCTATTGGACACCACCAGGGACTAGCAGACACTTTTAATGGTTTCTATGATATTTTTCGTCAGGGTGTTATCTTTTATCAGCTGGCTAATATGACGCAGCTCACTGTGTCAAACACATACACCAGCAATTTCTGTAATATTGCTTGAAAAAAAAAAGTAGGACATTAGAGACTCCCTAGCTGAATATGTTTAAAATGTGTACCAACACAGTACATCAGCTGTTACCAACTCAGCCTCTGTGACGAGGTGATTGTGTAATTTACACGTCTATGTGTATCAGTACAATTACAACTGAATCATCAATTATCATAAAACAGTGTCGCAGACATCAGGAAACATTTTCATGAACATTTCATGTAATAACTTCCTGTGATATAGCTTTTAGAAACATTAAACTCTTCAGACAGTGGCTCCCATCACCAACACTGTGAATAATACTGACTCATTAAGTCTCTAGAATTAAACATTTAAACCAAACCACTCTCAGTGGCTTTGTGTACATCTTACAGATTTATTTATGTGTAAATTTTGAAAAATTGGTAAACTTCCCCATTAACCCAGCAACTAAAGTACCCAAGACCTCCCACTTTGGAAGCAACCCAGCAAAATGACCCAATAGGTGCAGCCCAGTTTGGGTTGGAAAAAGTAACACAGCAGTTGTAGTGTGTTTTTTTTGACTCTGTACTTATAAATATGAACAAAGATGTATGTACTAATGCATATAAACAGAGACAGGTTTAAAAATTATGTTGATGGAGGAAAAAGTATTTGGACAGCACACATATATAATACAATTAGCACTCTGATGCAAATCTGTTGTTGACAGATACAAGGGTCAGCCATTGTGAAAGGTAATGACTAAACAGGGTAAGAATTATAATAGTAGTGCAACTTTCCTTTGGAAAAACTTCGAAATTCACTCTTCACTGAAATTCACAAGCTTACACCGACTGTCTGAATGCACCGTTAATAAGCACATAGCGTATGGTTGCTGTGCAGCCGCCTGCATTTTTGATAGGATGCCCTGTATATAAATCCATGCATACAGTATATGGCTTGTATATTTCCTTGTGGACAAACTTGGAGTAAAAAACTTTTGACAAATTCTTTCAGAGGTTGTGTGTTTTGTAGAGCTGTTTGTTGTTCCTCTCCTCTTAGCACTGCTGTGGAGGGCTCCTGAGCTCCTGAGGCACACCATGCCTGCTAATGGCACTCAGAAGGGGGACGTGTATAGTTTTGGAATCATTGCTCAGGAAGTGGTGTACCGCAGAGGGCCCTTCTACACCCCCAACAGCCACCTGAAGACGAGAGGTGTGTGAGCTCCACTGCTGTGCTTTTAAAGCCCTGTAGGTGGGTGTTCTCCACACGCTGTGATGACTGTACTCAGGAGGCTCTCCAGCGCTGCTCTCAGGAGATGACCTGCTTTCCAAAGCAGCTTCCGATAAGTTCTTGACTGAAGGTCGTTCTTTCTTTGTGTATCTCTCACTACCCTCTGTTTCTCTCCTTATCTCTATATCTCTCTCATTTCCTCCTCTCTGTGTCTCCCTTGCTCTTATTCTTTTCTTTCCACTTTATTTTTTCTACCTTAATTTCCCTATCTGTCTGTCTATCTTTATCTCGGTCTCTCATTATTCTCTCAGCCGTTATCTCTCTGTCTCTCTCACCTCCTGTTTTCTCTCTCTCACCCCCTCTCGGTCTTTCTTTCTGTCTATCTTTAACCCCTTCTCGAAATCATAGCTGAGTGACTTTAACTAGGCCCAGACAACTCTCAAGCTTTCAGAATTAAAGACTATGACGTAACATTTTTGGAATATTTTTATATTAGGTACTCGATATCTCAGGAGTTTGAATGGGGAGTGAAAATCTGCCTATTTACTAAATTAAAGACACAAGAAGAGGTGTGTTGGATCATAAGAATATACCTCATTTACAAAAATGTTGGCATGCTGTGCAGAATGTAAATAAAAACAAAATGCAATGCTGTACAAATTACTTAAATCCTATATTTCATTGTAAATAGTACAAAGACAACATATCAAAAGTTGAAATTGAGAAATTCTATTGAAAAATATTTGCCCATTTTGAATTTAATGCCAATGACACATTCCAAAAAGTTGGGCGGGGGGTAACAAAAGGCTAGTAAAGTCCTGTAATGGTAAAAAAAAAAAAAAACACCTGGTGGTTGATTGGCAACTGGTTATTAACATGATTGGGTATAAAAAGAACATCTCCAATAGGCTGAGTCTTTCAGAAGTAAAGGCAATGAGGGCTTCACCACTCTGTGAAAGAGCAAATAGTGCAACAATTTCTCTACGTAAAATAGCAAAGAACTTCTGCTTTTCATCATCTACTGTACATAATAACATTAAAAGATTCAGAGAATCTGGAGAAATCTCTGTATGTAAGGGACAAGGCCAAAAAACAGTATTTGCTGGCCATGATCTTTGGGCCCTCGGGTGGCACTGTATGAAAAACAGATATGATTCTGTAGCGGAAATCATTGCATGGGCTCAGAAACACCTCTGAAAACCACTGCCTGTGAAAACAGTTCATCACTGCATCCACAAATGGAAGTTAAATCTCTAAAACACAAAGAAGAAACCAGATATAAACAGGATCCAGAAACACCTCCGCCTTCTCTAGGCCCGTGCTCATTTAAAATGGACTGAGGGGAAGTGAAAAAGTATGCTGTAACATTTGAAATTGTTTTTGGAAATCATGGACACTGTGTCCTCCAGGTTAAAGACCACTCAGCTTGTTATCAGTTCACAGTTCAAAAGCCAGAATTCATGATAGTATGGGGTACATTAGTGCACATGGCATGGGTGACACACAGTACACTTCTGTATAGATAGTAAATTTTTATCTAAATTTCTATTTATTTGCTGAGTTTTGCATTAAAAAAAATTAAATATTATATAAAATGTACCATAGCTTTTACACAGGCCACATTTTTGTTTTTTTCCCCCTGTGAATTAAATTCATGCACACTCTCTCAGCCCTCTGTTTATTTTTCTTCCTCTCTGTCTCTCTCTCTCTGTCAGAGATCATTGAGCTGGTGAAAGCTGGAGGCAGTAACCCTTTGAGGCCGTATGTGGACGCTGCCGAGTGTGAAGAGGGTGTGGAGGCTCTGTTGGTGAGCTGTTGGAGAGAAAAAGCGACAGAGCGGCCCGATTTCTCCTCCCTCAGAACTGCAGTGAAGAAAATGTGTCCCAGCGGGTCAGTACACTTTCACTACACACATTGAGTACTACTTAATTACTGACTTTTCAGCATTTTCAGTAGCATTATGGCATTATGATAATGTCCAAATACGATTTCTGTTTATGTATTAAATGCACCAGTGATGGGGACTTGGATGCAAGACACACTCAAGTTGCGTATTGTGATTCAATTTACAATCAAGACAGACGACTCTAGAAAAAGCATGAACAAAAATGACTAAATTAGGACAGCCAGTCTTGTAAACAACGTAAACAACCTGTCCAACCTTATGTGTTTGACATTGTTTTACTACAATCATGCACAGTCCTTACTGCAATACTATTCTCCCAAAGCTTGCAGTGGCTTCAGGAAAAACCTCATTGTGGAGGACAGAACTGAAGCGCTATGTATTGCACAAGTGTAGTGCTGTCACACAAAAACCTTACCTTTTTTTAAAATTTAATATTAATTAAATTTTTTACATAATGTGAAAACCCCAGTTATCCTGCATTGCGTTGAAATTACATTATAAACAGACTGTCAAAAATTACTTGTGGGGGGGGAATCGGGATCATACTACATTGACAACTTAAAATGACTGGTCAGCAGTTTATATTGCATGTGCATTAGCTGTAGCTGACGTTGTTAACTAGTCCTGTTAGCTAGTTTAGTAAGTTAACCAGTCAGCAGAGTTTAGACACTTGCAGATGAAAGTAACAAAGGTAGTATTATTATCACAAGGCAAAAACATAGTCAAAACAAAAGCATTGGTCAAAACCAGAAAGCAGAGAGTGATTGTCAATGAAAATGGTCATCATCAAACCAGGCGACCAAAACAACAGGGCTAGGCAGAAGACGTGGTCGAAAGGCAGGCAAAAACATTCCAGAAACACAGAGCAAGAATCAACGGCAACAGTACAAAAGGGACAAGTGAGGACAAGTGAGGGACAGAGTGAAATGAGCAAAGCACAGGTCAATAAACAGACTAATACAACCAGAATAAGTTCACCAGATAGCAGACTAAAGCCCAGGCTTATATACTAAGCTGCTCTCATAAACAATATAATCAAGCACAGGTGAAGACACTTAGAACTCAGGAGACTGTGATCTCTGATAGGTTTGTGAGAGAACGTCAGAAGTCATGTGACTGTCCAGTGCATCATGGGAAGTGGAGTTCATTTTAGATTCCAAGTCAGAGGGAAGTTGCTTTGTCATATGATCTCCCAGAGGATTCTGGGAAATGGAGTCTGTTTTAGTCAAAGAGTTCTCCCGAAGCGTGACAGTTACAGATCATAGTAAAACCTACTAATCCTTCAGCTGGATTAGCTAATGTGCTAGCTAACGGGCGTATGTCCTGTTTAAACTACAGATTCATTTACTGCATGTAACACTTCATTTCAGTACTTCAGCTTGAAGGGTTTTCTATAATGAAGCACTCTTGTATGAGAATTTTAATCTTGTACAGATTAAAATTCTTTTCACCACAGGGACTTGATATTTGACACAAACTCGCGCAACTAGGCTTGTGAACATCTCTGCTCATGCATGTCTGACCTTTATGGGCAAAACACCATTTAATGGTTTAAGAAAATTCTATACTTTCTTTTATTTTTGCACTGGTACATTTACTGTAGTGCACAATCACCATCAGATGAATAAACTAAAACTTTCCTTTGTTTTTTTATTCATTTTTTTATTCAGAGTGTTTAATTTGTTTTTTCTCTCTGTTGTCACAGTTTAATTGCTTCCAATTCCCAAGGGTGCCAATTATGAATGTGTCTCTATGAATGTGTTTTGATATTACTGCCCATCAAAAGTTTGGGTCAAATAAATTTCATGATGAATGGACCAAAATAAATTACTCAAAATTACTTGGGAAAAAACGCTTCCATTGACTTGTATTAAAAGTCAAATTGATTTTTTCCTCCTCCTGTAAAGTTAGCATTTTGGAGACACGAGGATTTGTTCCCGAGAGTAGCGATTTATTACTGTACTTTTATTGCAGTACTTTTAATTATTTCATACAGACAAACTTTTGATGGGCAGTAATATCTAAACACATTCAGAGAGGCAGGCCCTGGCCTTCATCTATGCTTACTGAAATGCTTACTGCTCAGATAGACTTACATATAATTTTCTTAAATGTCTAAGACTTTTGCACAGTATTGTGTATATAAGATATATCACATGTAAATATTAACATATTTATTCAAATGCGTAGTGTTCTTCCCTGTAATTTTTGTAAATGATGTCATTTTGTATTTTTTTCTGTTGCTGCTACTTTGCTTTCAGGATTTATAAACTATAAATAAATATATACGGACAAAAGTAAATCATAAACTGGTAATAGTGCTATTATGGCAATCAAGCCAAAGCCCACAAATTTTACCCTCTTGTTGTGATTTCAGCACTCAAACCTTTAAAAAGTACTTTGATGAACAAGCTAAGTGTTACAAAATATATCCAATGTTTTGGTAAACTGCTGCTGTTTCATGTTCCACTGCAGGTTTTTTAGAACCTACTTTTTATAGGTGTTTTTAAGGCCTCAAACTTTTGTTTCCACAAATTTTTGGGCAGGAAACTTTAATGAATTTCCAAAAGCGAGCCACTTCATGTCGAGGCACACAGCCGCTCTGATCTGCGTCCTACATAATAAAGGGGCTCCTGTGGTGTGAACCTTTCTGCTGTTGACCTCTCAGTGGGACAGTCCTATAGAAGCTCAGTGCTAAAAAGCTCTTCTGAGATTCCCTGAGAGCAGACAGTGTTAATGTGGGTTTGATTACAGGCTCTCAGTGAGAGTTTTGACTTTTACAGAGCTGAAACGTCAGCAGCTCAGCTTTTCTCTCATGCACACATGCTCTCTCTGACATAACTCACTGATAGAACTCTGATTACACTCTCTCTCTCTCTCTCTCTCTCTCTCTATCAGTCTCTCTCTGGTTCTGTTTTTACTTGTAAGGCTGTGTAAGTGTTGGGGGGGGGCTCAGTGTTAATATAAAGGAGCAGGGTGGGACGCAGACTATCATTAATAACACTTAGAGATGATGGCGCTTTAATCAGCCACACAAACACACACTGTGATGGGCTTCCTCCAGGGACCGCCGACATGCAGCAAAAAACACGCACCGTCCCCGGAGAACACATACTGTCACCCAGCATAACTGTGAACATTCATCCTACTGAGAGAATGAGAGCGAGAGAGAGCAAGGGAGAGCAAAAGAGAGAGCGAGAGAGAGAGAGCAAGAGAGAGATGCACTGAAGTCGCATAACAGATTATTTTATTAATCTTTAACCTTGTTTTGCTTAAACCAATCTCTGATCAATCACAGACCAGTCCCTCTGTTTCATATGAGCTAAAGAATGAGCTATGTTCTGTGCACTTCATTGGTAAAAAAATAGACACATGCTCTAAAAATAGCACTTATTCCAGTCATGTCCTATGAATGAAATCATTCTCCTTCATTTCATACAGCATAGCTCTGTCTTGCAATAATGTTAATGTCACTTATCCGTAGCTACACTGGCGCTCCAAAGTTTGGAATCAGTGTTCGGAGCCAACAGTAAACAGAGATGTCGTAATAACATCAACTGTGAAGTTATAATAAAATTAACATCCAGGATGCCTCATGTTTCAAAAGTCATGATTAAGGCCAAGTCCCATTTCACTCCTCATCCCCTTCCACTTTGCGTGTATGCCTAGGGGTAGAGTGTCCTGATTTTTGTTGAGATGGAGGGGTAGGGCAAAGTATTAGGGCTACATGGCCCTCCAAACAGCTTTTTCAGAGGCACACTCCAGAGTGTTATGAGAAAAAAAAGAAAAAGTAAAGCTGCTAAAGCAACTAAAGAAACCCACAAATTTCTGTTAAAAAATAGCCGTAACCACTTTATTATCTTAGTTTAATGTCATTTCAATTTATAACGGTCTTTTTCTTCATAACAAGCATAAAAAATTGACAATAGCGTGCTAATGTCTCAGTAGTTCGCAAGCTAAATTTCCTATTCCACCTTAAAAACTCAGGCAGTACCAATACCTGAAGTGCCACAATGCCACTGCTGCTCCATTTAAGGTGCAACAGGAAAATTCGAACAGGAAGCTGGTGAACAACCGACTTCGGCTTTATATCACTGAAGAATTAGAGGAGAGTGATTATGCATAAATATCATACCCCCCTCTTTGAAGGCTATGTTGCTCTAAATATAACTAAAGCCCAGCAGTGAGGTTGCTGAACTCGTATTGTCCTCCTACTGTCTCCACAGACTGGCAGAGTCACCCACAAAACACTGCTAGTAGCCTGTTAATGAAGTAATGCTCTTCTTTATTTGAGGGTCCCCTTTATTTCATAGGGGAACATTTCAACCACTAACCCTTATAACTTATTTTCATGGGGCATGGTGATCCTCAACAAGGATTCCACCTTAAAAACTCCAGCAGTACCAATACCTGAAGTGACACAATGTAACAGCTGCTCCATTTAAGGTGGAACGGGAGCCAACCTTGGCTTTATATCACTGAAGAATTAGAGGAGAGTGATTGTACATAATTATCATACCCCCCCCCCTCTTTGAAGGCATATGTTGCTCTAAATTTACCTAAAGACCAGCAGTGAGGTTGTTGAACACACACACACGTACATACATACAAGGTGTAAAAACAAGAAATGGGATTGGGCATCATGGCAGATAAATCAATAAAAAATCATTGTAATGCTTTTTTTCCCCTAAATATGTGAAATATCTAAAATTATCTTTTGGTCACCAGTAACTCTCATTAATTACATGTTGACATGTTAAAGACTAAGCAGATACCTTGCTTAGTATACCTGCTGCCTTGGGGGGATGATGCCAAAGCCCACCTATTTTATCTCCTTGCTGTATTGTCAGAATTCATCAGCACCCTGCTGATGTTTCAATGGCTGTTGTTAACAATAAGTTGGATAATAAAACTGTCCAATTAAGGAAGATTATTAATGAATATGACGTGATGAAGCTAAATACACCAGGAATATTAACAAATAGCTGTTCTCTGTCAACAGAACTGTATTTAACAGAAAAAACAAAAGAGAGAAAATTCAGTAAATGTACATACCAGTGCTACCTATGGACCTGTCATGTGGAACAGTCATGATGTTTCTATGGAGTTGTGGATGTGTTTTTGAGTGTTTTCAAACTCACCTTGAAGTTCTGTGTGTATGTGTGTTTCAGAGGCAGTGAGAACATCCTGGATGACTTGTTGTCTCGTCTGGAGCAGTATGCGTGTAATCTGGAGGAGGTGGTGAGCGAGAGAACAGCGCAGCTGCAGGAGGAGAAGAAGAAGGCTGAGGGTCTCCTCACACAGATGTTGCCACGGTAACATCCCCACATCCTGCCTGTGACATGTGTACTCACACACACACACACACACACACACACACTCCATCTCAGTAAAGTATGCTGATGAGATGCATCTCCTATCAGCACTGTAGGGTTTATTTCAGGTCTCTCCCTCTCTCTCTCTATCTCTCTCTCTCTCTCTCTCACGCTCAAACAGCTTACCTCAAATATTTAATGGCATTTATAATGTTATCATTGTTACTGTTTACACAGTGCTGTCGTATATTCATCTGTTAAGGGTACTATAACTAACTTAAGTTAACATCACTTGAGGTCTGGACTGGTAGAAGTAGAAGATATCCCTGAAAATTTCTTTGAAAAACTGAAGGCAAAAGAGTGAAAGCTGTAATAAAGGAAATAAAGGAAATTTATAGAAAAAATATGTTTAGTTGTTTCTGTTAAATATTTGTTTTCTGCTTTTTTCCTGATACTGAACAATTAAACTTATGCTTAAGGTATGTTGCATGCTTAATGTAAACAATACTGGGTTGTTTAATTCCAGCAATGCTGCTGTTGGACCCACTGTGCGTGCACACACACACACACACACACACACACACACACACACACACACATGCACACACACACACACACACACACACACACACACACACACACACACACACACACACACACACACTCACCTTCCACCATTCAGTATCTGGTGGTGAATGATCCACCACCCAAATAAGACCTGTTCTGTGGTGGTCCTTTGAGGGTCCTGACCATTGATGTGTGGAGAAAACAGGGGGTTGGTAACAAATTCTGCCAAGAAAGATGGACCACAGGCTGTAATTTTATAGTTACACATTGTACCTCTAGTCGTATACAAACGTTTGTGTGTCTCTGGTCAAATTCAACGTTTTGTTGATTTTCTAAGTGAAAATAAATTAAGACTTGCCCTACAGAGAACCCACTTCTGCACATTTTAATGCACAGTCAGTGTGTATTTGCTGAAGTTAACATATTAGGGTACATTTTAAAATATGTTAGTTTGGAAATGCATATAAATTGTACACTAAATTTGCAGAAAAATGCCTCATTTAAGTCTGTTCTCAGTAGAGGATGTAATTTCACTAAGAGAACCAACAGAATATAATTTGTAGGTGTTTAAACTTTGGCATACCACTGTATATAGTAGTTGACCTGATATAAGGGGCAAACTGTATATATTTAAAGTAGCGAGTTGTTAAGTTGCCTGATCTTGCACCTGTCCTGACTCCACTTTTGCGTGACAAGCCATCAAAGGGCCGTCCACTTTTAAGCCTGCCTTTTAAAATCCTTCTCGGCTTTTCTCTGTATTTATAGATCAGTAGCTGCACAGCTCATAGCTGGAAAGACAGTCCGCGCGGAGACCTACGATTGCGTCACCATTTATTTCAGCGACATTGAGGGATTCACTGCAATGTCAGCCTCCCGCACACCAATGCAGGTGATTATAACACTGAGAGAAACACTCATATTATGGACAGGAATGACCAAAACACAGTGAAGGTAGCTCAAAATAGACACAGAGAGTGGCAATACCTCACAAGGAGGCAGAGTGAGAGTCCGGGTTTAAAGGGTGCTGATTAGTGGATTGTAGGCAGGTGTGTGTGTTGGGAGGAGTCAGCCTCTCAATACTCCGGAGAAGCTGATCTCTGGATGGAGGAACGGCCAGTAGGCGTGACAACCACTGTCAGAAGGGAAATGCCACTGACACATGGATCCTTTGGAAGGCCATGATTTGCTTCCCGACAGCCAGGAACAGCACAGTGTTTAATCAGTTTTTATTAATTATTAGTTTTTCTAATAACTCCTCTATAGACTGTCTGCAGGTATAACTGCAGGGGCAGTCGTGGGCTGGAGGTTAGGGAACTGGCCCTGTGACTGGAAGGTTGCCGGATCGATCCCCAGCACCGACAGTCCATGACTGAGGTTTCCTTGAGCAAGACACCTACCCCCAAATTGCTCCCTGGGTGCCGTGGATAGGGCTGCCCACCACTCTGGGCAAGTGTGCTCAGAGTGTGTGTGTGTGTGTGTGTGTGTGTGTGTGTGTATTCACTAGTGTGTATGTGGTGTTTCACTTCATGGATGGGTTAAATGTGGAGGTGGGATTAAAAAAGTATCACTTAACACTCCACTTCAATGTTAGTGGGTGGACATATGCAAAGATTTTTGTGGTTGTGACATCTCAACTATGACTAATAAATTATTGTATTACTGCTTAGATTTCTTGCACAAAAGGGAAATGTTGAATGAAACTTTAACTATGTTAATTGTCAATCAGACTCTGTTCCAAAGAAGAATTGGGAAAAAATCAGCTTTCCGTAATATGGCCTCTTTAAACTAACAATCTTACTGCAGGTAGAGTCAAAGGAAAGGGAATAGACAAATGTTTTCCAATGCCAGTAATGGAGCCTCATATCATTACACATTTTATTGCCTTCAGGCTCCCAAAACCCCTGATTCAACTCATTGACTTATTGTCAGGCCCTTCACGAAGGTAAATAGATGTGTTAAAGCAAAGAGACGCTAACATATACAGGGCCGGGGTCCTCCAGGACCATCGTTGGGAAACACTGAAATAGACACTCATTTAAAGTGCTGATATGAGCTACCGTATGGAAGGGATCTCAAGAGTGTGTCAGATGTTAGTGGGTGATTGTCACTCATTCCTAATGGCATTAGAGCTGCAGAATCCACAACAAACACCAGGCATCTGTTAGCATAGCATCAACTCACCAGCATGCCACAGTCTTAAAGTGAAAATAGCAAATTCACACTGGCTTATTTTAGAGCATTGCTGGGACATCACAGCTGCTGTTCAGTGGAAAACCATTGTCACCTCTTTTGTATAGCCCGCAGGCTACCTTTGTCTGAGCGTGCAGGAACACTGTGTTAACAAAAGTTTAAAGTTGAAATGATTTGTTTCTTTTGTAAGGTTGTGAACGTGCTCAACGACTTGTACACGTACTTCGACAACATCATCGACAACCATGATGTTTATAAGGTTGGTGTAACACAAAACTTCACAAGCATCATAAGTGAGTTAAGGGAATGACAGACATTGCAGAGTATTGCATTCTTTAATGTTGTAGATAGATGTATGTGTAGTAATGTGTAGGAAAAGGCAAAAATTGCCATTAAGTACAAAGTTTTCATTTTTCAGCATCTTTACAAAAAGCAGAAAACAAAAAAAGACACAAAAAACTCAACAGCTAAATACAGTATCAACTTTCAGTTTTTCAAAGAAATTTGCAGGGATGTTTTTCCACACCAAGTTATACCTCTCACAATCCCAGAAATCCCAAATGCATTTAGTGATGTTGAGGTCTGGACAGAAACATGTATTTTTCAGATCTGAAGCAAGAGTGCAACTTGATTTTTTCTCTCTCTAAGTGCTATTTATCTGATGGGAATGGTGTTTTGATGGTCTACCAGCTCTTGCACTGTTGTTAGGAGTCGTTTTGTCCGTATGCTTTAAAACTTCTGTTTTAAAAACTCCTGTTTTTTTCACTTAGTTTCCAAATGTCCCCTTCCTTATGCAAGTTGCTTATCTTAAATCTAATTTCCTCAGAAATATGTGCTGAAAATGAAAATGTATACTCACTAGCTGTTGTGATCGGAAATTAAATAAACAAAGGCTGGTACTGTACATTGACACATAAGTGGATCCAAGACATCTGTTCTGTTTGTAAATACAGAAGTACTAAGACAGTTGAAGACCACAGTTATTTAATAAGAATAAAATACATATTTGACAAAAAGTTGGGACAGCCAAAAAGACATTTGGATTGATTCTGGTTGAAATAGGTTGTCAGCATGTGGCAGGGGCTGTATGATGGCTGAGATTCTTTAGTTTTCTTCCTTTTCCCTCATCAGGTTGAGACTATTGGAGATGCTTACATGGTGGTGTCAGGTCTTCCCATAAGAAATGGAGACGAGCATGCCAGGGAGGTGGCCAGGATGTCTTTAGCCATAGTCCGAGGCATGAAACATTTCCACAGCTCACATGTTCCTCTGCAGCGACTGAAAGTCCGCATTGGGATCCATTCAGGTTAGAGTCCACACCATTTTTTCAGTCTCGTAATTTGTCAGGCAAACTATTTATTCATATTGTCTTTAATTACCTGTAATTTAGTTAGTTTTATTGATTATCTCACTTTCAAAATTTGTAGGGGTCTGCCACAACTAGTCAGGTATTTTCAGACATAATCGTTGAACACAGAGTTTTTAAGTCAACATCAATAACATTTAGAAGTATGCATTATTAATCCTTTTATATAATACCAAGAAAAAACAGTTAGAAAACAAAACCTCTCCAGTGTGGCTGGCCTAATATTATGTTGATTTAATTTATCAATATCGTGTAATGGCTACCTGAAATCAAAACTGACCTTTTGTCCCGGATCAATTTAATCACAATTTATCATATATCATTTAAAAGGAAAATGTTTTGCAATAATCTTCCATTAAAATGTAGTGACCTTTGCCTGCTTGTAAAACATCTTCTGATTTTTAATTATGTCATTGTCATTTAATTCAATCATGTTTTACATCACAGTACAAAAGGAAAGCATGTTATGATTTCCCATTCTCATTGACTTCAAGGTTACTGCAACTGATTGTGCTAAATTAGCAACTACTTTCTAGCCAATGCTAAAGTTACAGCCTTAAAAGGGAGTTTCAACATCCTGCTAAATTTCTGATAAGAGGTAAATAGGGTTATGATGTAAAATTCACCATTATAGAGCAACTTACTCTTACTCTTGATTTTTTATATAAATTATATTTTTACCACAATTTTTTTGTCATTTTTAAACACACTGCCAAATTATTGTTAGTTTTACTTGCTGTCACCATTCATTTACAGTGGTGGTTACAGTGGTACAGTGACAAGTTAATTGAATTAACTTGTATATCATTGTATTTTTAACTTTCTACTAATGAACATCATTCGCAGACCACTTTAGACCTTCAAAAGACCTAAGTGGTCCTTTCAAAGGCACTGAAAAGCATTATTGGTATAATGTGGTGGCTACTGATTTTTAATGGGATGTATGATTTCGTCTGGGCTTGGAGGCTAAGATGGCATGTTGCTGTACCTTGGTTGCCAAAGCTCAATTGAGACCTAAAAAACAGAAACAGGCAACATCATTGAATTAATGATTAAGATATGATCATATGGTAGATAATTCACTCACATCCTCAGAAGATACATGCTTTGCCTTTTTCAGTTCTCTTTGAATACTAGTTCAACACGCTCACAATCTTTAGATTCATCCGCTCGGGTAAGGGGTCTGAAGCACAACCTAAATTATAGCGTGGTCTTCTGCCCATCAAGTGTAGTTACAAATTTTCACCAGAGAGGTCTCCAAATTCCTAAAACTTACATAATGTAGCTTGAACTTTCCCCTAACTGTAACGCTAAAAATCACTCTAAACCTTGAGCCTGATCCTAATCCTAATTTCAGTATTGTTGTTAATCAGGTTTCATAAGGTAATCTACTAGCAATTTGAGTGTTTGTAGATGAACCATGTACAGGAATCCATGAAAATCAAGCAAATTATATTTTTTAGCACAACTTTTTTTTTCATTTCTAAACACAGCACCAAATTAATGTTAGTTTTACTTACTGTCCCCACTGAAATGTAAGTTGACATATAGTACAACACTACTGCATCATATTTGAAATATGAACTTCATGCTGAATGTGTTTCAGGGCCGTGTGTGGCTGGTGTTGTGGGTCTGAAAATGCCCCGCTACTGTTTATTTGGAGACACTGTCAACACTGCCTCGAGAATGGAGTCATATGGTTTACGTAAGATGAAATCTAGAGAATGTTATGACAAGAGTGTGCTGAGGACATGAACCCTAACACCATAAACACAGTGACAAGTCACGCTGATTCCAGCTCAGTGTATGACAAACTGGAGTAGGAAGTGACACATTGAAGTTGGCCATGCACTTAGACTTGTCTCATCTGCAGTTATCTGCTTTACAAACAAACCTTCTGTTGGCTTTGTCAACCTTTAGAAAAACATTTAGGAGGAAAGGTTTTGATGATGAAAACTGAGGTCGTTCTTCTTTCCCAGCTTTGAAGATCCATGTGAGCAGTTCCACTAAATCACTGCTGGACACCTTCAAGACGTTCCAGTTTGAACTCAGAGGAGACGTCCACATCAAGGTACAGCGCACAAGCTTCACTATTCAAATGCATACGCTTCATTCAAATCCTCATCTTTTTAACATAATTCAATTCAGAACATCATTGACTTGTGCATTTATCTGTTTTCCTCTGCATTTTCATTTTCTCAGGGAAAGGGTTTGGTGAGGACATACTGGCTTCTGGGAGAGGAACGCTAACTGTGCTGTCTTTCCCTCATCATTACATTTTCTGTGTGATCCAAATGTGGTTTTTATATGAGAATGTAATTTATTTTTAATGACACTTGTTTTTCATTATTTTCTGTTGTTCTTAGCTTGCATGCAATTTTTACGGTTCACTGAGCAAATTTCACACTAAATCGATGCCATTTCTCCACAATAATGATGCGACGTATGTCTTTGCAAATGACATTTTAGATCTGTTCTTCATTGGCTGAGTTATAATTTCATCCACCATGTGTCAAATCCCTACTCACAATCTAATACATAGTAACAACAGTGAATTCTTCCTTTTATTTTTTATTTTCTTTCTGGGAAGGAACGAGAAGATTTAATGTAATTGAGGGCAGGACCTGTTATGTGCACAAAAAACGCCATCATATTTGTTTCAAAATGCATTTCAAAGGAAACCTTTCATTTCACTATGGTGCACTATTTATAAAGTGGATGTGTATTCCAAGCAGTCTTTCTTTCTTACAAATCTTTATCTCCTCATAGGGCACAGTATGGTGATTAGACCTCATTTATTGAAGACTTGCCCATGCAACTTAGCTCTTACCTCTCTGTTTTGTGTGTTCCCACCTAGAGGTAGGGTGTCCTGATTTTTGTTAAGATAGAGGGGCGGGGCAAAGTGATAGGGCTACATGGCCCTCCATACTGTAATGCTGGGGAGCGAGGAGGTGGACACATATGCTGAGATAAGCAACTTTTATTGTGGGCAAATCCAAAATCAGGGCATAACGGTAAAGTCAGATGGCCAACACAGAGAGAAGTCAGACATAATGAAATGCATAGAAATCCAAAGTACTTCAAACAAACAACACAATCAAATAACACACAGCATAACCAGAACAAAGACCAGCGAAAACAAAGGCCAAACACGGGGCTTATAAAACACAGGCGGAAAACAGGTGGCGACAATCAGGGGCAGAGTCACAAAACAAGGGGCTGGATTAGGAAACCAAAACAAAGAGCAAGTGGTCTAGACCCATACAAACGCACATGGACCAGACTGGGAGGGACCAATCGTGACACATGCAGAGTTTTTTTCAGAGGCACTTCTCCAAACTGAGAGCCAGTAAGATGGCTGGCCAAGTATGCAAGTATTTTTTCTGTGGAAAATTACGACAATTATATTATCTTAATGTTTAATGTCGTTTCGATGTATTATGGTTCTTTTCTTCATAGCAAGCACAGAGAAATCGCTAATGGTACACTAATGTCTGTAGCTTGCTAGCTAAATTTGCCGTTCCACCTTAAATAGGCAGTACTGACGCCTGAAGTGCCACAGTCTAACTGCTGATCCGTTTAAGGTGGAATGTAAAAATCACACAAGAACTTGGGGAATAGCTGACTTCAGCTTTATATCACTGAAGAATTAGTGGTGGGCAAATAATTGTCACCCTCTCTTTGAAAGCATGATTCCCTAAATTTAACTAAAGCCCAGCAGCGAGGTTGCTGAGCTTTACCCTCCTCTGATGTCACTTTTCTAATTTGAGGGTTGTCCCATTTCGTATGGGGAGATTTAAACCATTACCTGTTGTAGTTCAGTTCCAAGGGGCAGGGTGACACTTGAAAACAAGAAAGGATTGGGCCTATATATACACAGACACTGACAACATAATGAAACACAGGTGCAGGTAATGATGAAGGAGGTAAGGCAGACTCAGAAGGACTCTGTGACACTTCTGACCATTTGGCACCCCTGTGTTCCTAACTAGAGGAAATGGGAAGTGGCACATGCATAAATATACTCAGTAGGCCACTTTATTAGAAACATCTGACTTGCACCGACCACCTTATGGTGCTCACTGTATACAGTAAGTGGATCACTGTTGACCAGATATTTTTATATAGACAATCCTCAACACAACAAGGGCTGACATGGTAGTGGCACTGGCAATCAGTACATCAATATCCAGGAAAGTGGAGCTACAAGGCAGGGGTTTGTTAAAAAGGCCACTATGTGTACAATTATTTAACCTTCAAATATTTCTCATAGAAGCTTGATTCAAGATACTCAATACAACAGACAGTGTTGACAAGATGACAGAATGGGTAGTTCAATTAAAAGCATTCTTACACTTGGCTCTTATGATATCCTCTCATGTCCCATGTCTTTCAGCCCTCCTTCCTTCAAGGCCACCCAGACTCCTTGCAAAAGCATTTAGCTGCCCTGTGTTGATTGCAAACCTCTAAAACATCCCAGATAAGATTTAATGGTGTACAAAGTAGGACTGTTGAACAGAATGGCATGCACTTTCATCACTGTTCTCCTTCTCAGTTTCAAACAGTACCTGATGGCCCTATATCAATACTATTTATCATTCAGTTTATCATGGCATCCAGTTGTAAAGATGCTTAAATGCAAGTTCAATGCAAGTTAGAGATTTTATTCAACCAAAATGGCCATTAAGTGCAAGCTATTCATTCATTCAGCATCAGAAAATAGCAGGAAACATGTATTTAATAGAAAATAAAACAGTTTGAATTGCCAACTTTTTTACTGTGCACAGCTACTTAAACGCTCCCATTCTTTCAATCTTAAAACCGACCAGTTACAGTCGTGTCCTTCCAACAAGAGCTGCTCCCAAAGGACTCATGGACATTATGTACCTCTTCATACAGGCACAAACATTCACTCTAGCAGCCACCCAAACACACCTTAGCTGCCTTGAATATTTCTTTTTCATGTGTATCTAAAATAGCTAAAGGCAACATTAGATGAGATTAGATAAAAGATAAGGACATTAGATACAAGATAAACTTATATGTAATAGCTGTTTTAACAGGAAATTAAATAAATAAAGGGTGGTCTCTTTCTCTTTCACAGCACTGCTTATTTTGCCTCCAGAAAATGTCAGAATGATAACTTTAAAGTGTGCTACATGTTCTCCTTTTAAGCTTCGATCCCTACACTTCCTCCCTTTTCAGTTAAGCCAAGGAAGGCCCTTTTTCACAGACCCAAGGGAAAGCCATCAAAAGCTTTAAAAGGTCTTATCACTGTGTTTTGTCTCGGCCCCCAGGGCATGATAGGAAGCTACGATCTGTCTTATCAGATTTGGTCAGATCTCAGTCCAACAGCAAAGTAGCTTCTGTTTTGATAAGGACATTGTCATGCATTGATGGGCTAAAGCTTTTAGCTTTTTTTTTTTAAAAGATTAAAAATATCCGTGACTGTGAAACAAACTCGTATAGGGCTGTACACATAATTAAGCCTAATTAGTCCACTTGCCATGCATGAACTTTATTCGAACATAATTTGCAATGAGACTAAAGACTTTTGTCAATGAAAATTTTTCACTGACATTGGTGAAGTTTCAGTAGGGCAAATCATTGCTAAATTCCCTTCGGGATCAATAAAGTATCTATCTATCTATTTATCTATCTATCAGAGCTAAAACATGCAGAAGAGTCTTTAATGAATTACTTCAGCATATTGAAGCAGTCCGGCTTTAATACAAACATGTTTAATTTAAAAGCATTCTTAATTAAAGCGATGAAGAGAGGAATGAATTAAATCAAATTCTCTCATAAATTTTTCATTGAGCTCACTTGAAGCAAAAAGGAGCCGTTATGGTGCCGGAGGAGTTTCTGGTCTGGATCAGGAGACAGATATAGGTTTTTCCTAACCTTTTATCTCTAAAGAACATAAAAGTTGTTCACTTATTTCTCAGATGACTAATCGGTCAGTAATCACTAAGCAAAGCCCAGTGCTGATCTGAGCTCAGCTTAATAGTATAGAATGGAATACAACGATATGGTCCAACGACATTGGATATTTTTCTTTGGTTTCCTTCTGTGACAGAACTCATAACAACGATTAAAAACATTAATACAACAACCATTACATAATGATCATTAACAATAATTTATGTGTTCCTTTGTGACCTGAAGTGATCCAGGCTGTTTCCTTTGGTCTTGTGCTAAAATCTCACATGAACACTTTTTTTGTATGAAAATCTCTGATATTGTTTTTGAGCAGCCATTTCCCTTTTGTCTGTTTAACTGCTGTTGTAGTAGCCAGAGTTGTTACAGTCCTCTCTTGGGTCATATTCACAATGGACAGGGTGACGCATGTGGCCCCACTGCTTATTTGCTTTGGCGTCTTACTTGAACAACTCTAGCGGCCAGTGTATGTATGCATTCATTAGATCGAGTCAGTAAGGGTTAAGCTGGATATGGGAATGTGTGGGGAAGTGTATGCAGAGTATGTACCTTTCTAGCCAAACAATCTCCATACCTTAAAAATAACTGAGGTGGTCTGGTTTAAATTTTTAATAACTGGTGCCACAGACTTTTTGAGAATGCAAAAACACTGAAAACATAAACACTGGCAAAGAGGTGGACCACTTGGTATAAAACCTTGAATGGTTCATGTATTATCATTTTTCTTATTGAGAACCAGTCATTGCATTTGTGGGGCTTTATGTACCAAAAACAATCATATTTTGCAGCTTTAGTTCCATGTATTGACCTGGGAGCAAACGGTACATTTTGAAAGTTTGACAATATTTGCATTTAGAAAATCACATAGGATAGATAGATAAAACTTTGTCATCATAGTAGGTATTGCACAACTTACATATTACATTAAACTCATTAAAAACAAGAAAAATTCAGTTTTCCATGATATGGGCCTTTCTTTCCATGATACAGCATTTCTTCAGCTTAAATAATTAAAGTGGCTCAACTCACCAACTTGTTGGCTGGACTTTATACAGTTTTGTGTTGTGTAGTCGGTCTACTGCATAGGACCAACATGTGCATTCATAGGAGGGTTGTAAGCCTTAATTATCCACCTTTGGAGCAGGAGCAGGACTCCAATGATAACAATCTTCACAGTCCAGTGCCAAGCTGCAGATCGTAGCACCTGGACGAGATCTTGAGCTCCAGTTTCCTGCAGGCCTGCAACTCTCAGATTCAGATAATGATGACACGCTGAAGCCAGCCCAATGCTCAAAGCTCCAGGACTGATGCTGCAGGCCAGTTCTCTGGCAGCCTGGAGAGGCAGAGAAACTCTAAGAAGAGGTGAAGGGAGGTGAGTTCAGAGAGTTACGGCAGTGACAGCAGTTTCAGAAAAAGGTAAAAATAAACCTAATGTGATAATGATTTTTTTTTAAAGCAGCAACTGTGAAATAAAATATAAAAGGTTTGTTGTTCTTAATAGCTATTGATTCAGTGTTGCAATAACATAAGCCTAACAAATGTTTCAATGCAATAATCATCACCATGAACTAGGTCAATACAGACTATACTGACGAGCAGAGGCATTGCTAGGCCAATTTTAATGGGGCTTTAGCCCCCCTAAATATTACTGAGCCCCTCTACCTTAATAAATGCAGCTACAATCCCGGTACAAATTATCTATAGTACATTCTACTGTAGTTCACACTGTACAGTAATAGCAGAGCACGACCTGGGGGTGCAGTGCCGCCTCTGCTGTTTTACGAGTTTGACTGACGTACCATTCAGCCAATCACATCAGACCTCTAAAAGCTCGCTAAAATAAAATTATCATTAATAGTTAGACCTGATTTGAAATCTATATCTATCTATGTACCTGTGAAACTGAGTGAATACCCACCTACAGTATGGATTTGTGGCCATACTATGGTCGGTATAACTGGATAACTCGGTTGCTTGTTGACTCCAGCTAGCTAACCATAGCTAACTTGGGGTTTAAGTGAAAAGAGTTTAGTTTAACCCACAGAGTCTCTGGTTTAATCTCCTTTCATAGAATAGGAATAAATGAACAAGAGAGGACGTTTTTGACAGCTCTTTATATTCTTGATTTTTAGATTTCTCTTCAGTGTTTGGAAAGCTGGAAGTTTGGAAGCTGATGCACCTGTGAGTGATGAAAGTCATCATAACACAGTTTAATATCTCTCAGTTCGAGTCAGATGGGAAGATTTTTACCAGTTAAAACAAAAGAAATAGATTGATTGGTCATTTCCTTGAGTTCTTGTAAATCTGCTAAAATTAATGCATCAATAAAATTCATGTTTTACCAAATACAGGAAGAGAGGGAGAGAAAGAAGCTGAAGAAGACTGACAGAACTGAAGGCGCAGATCTGATGGAGGTTAGTGATCAAGAAGAAAGCGAGGGACAGTTGTGCAATTCTGTCATTTAGCTTATTAACATGCCTACAAAGCAAAATCACACTCTGACTGAACCAACGGAGACTGAACTGATCTGTAATCTGTGTTTGGATAATGTATTTAGGACTTTGCAGCTTATCTAAGAGAGATGAGACAGCTTTGCCTGACTTCAGTACCTTAGCTTGATCTGTGCCTGTAGCAAGTGAGTGGATATGGTGTTTGTTATACTATCTTTGTTCTTAATACCAACTGCAAAGTGACAGATCTACCGTGTGCCAACTTGACCAAATAACCATTTGATGTACTGAACACGGCTGATGTCCTTGCTACTCTACAAGTGTATCATAACCCTTTTAGGACCATTAAAAATTTCTCTATGTGGTTCATGACCCTAGACCTCCTTATCCATTAACCTTCTGGTGACATCCCTGGTGATGAGCAATGATTCACAGCACTACATGGCAAAACATTTATCACACTGACACAGATAGGGTACTAGACGCAGCACGTGATACATGCTAGGTTTCTTCTATCTAATCCAAGAGGCTGCCTCCCACAGATGCTGGCAACATACTTTAAACATATATCACAAAAACATTTTGCATCGTAGTGATAAAATATTTTAGCAAGTTAACATTGAACTAATGTCAAGATGAGCAGTCTTGCTAGCCACATTCTTCAAAGGCCTTATCGTTTACTGAATGTATTTTTTCAAATAATTGGAAAGCTAACAAGGCTTAGACGTCTAGGCAGTGATTTTACCAAAAACCTGTCACAATCTTCATGATGATCACTTCCAAGCAGGAACAAGCAAGCAATTGAATGCGCAAATGTTGCCTCAATTTGATGCGTCTGGTTCAGCCAAAGTGTCTGCTAAGAGACATTACATATACACCATATATTGTCTCAGTTGAACCATTTTAAGAATGTTGGCATTACGTTGGATGTTTATAGTGCAGAGGTTGTTGGGTATGGACAAGATTCTGCTGCAGAGTTAAAGCAACACTAACAGAGTAAAGTGGTGAGACAGAAATTAAATTCTATTTTTTTACGGCAGTAAGTTCCAAACACTTTATTCATGATAACACATCCACTTTCATGTTCCATTGCTCAAACATCATGTGGAAAACATGTCAAACTGAAAACCAAATTGCAAGCAGCACTGGTTGATATTTCTGTCCAATCACAGGTCTCTGGCAAACGTGAGGTTGTAGTTGAGTTTACAGTTGAAGTTGAGGTTGTAGCTGAGTTTTCAAAGAACTTTATCTCACGATCAATGTGGTACCACCTGTATATGTTTGTGTGGATCATTATTCACGGATGACTTTATTCAAAGGCTTCCAAGACAATGGCAAGTGGAACGTGGCTGAAATTCAGTTTAGCACGATGCTGTAGAAATGCTATAAAGTCTATGAGGTCATACATTAATGCAACCATTTAGGCTACAGTGATACAGTGTGATGTCAGAACAATGTAATAAAAGTTTTCCTTTCTCAGTTTCCTTTTTAATAATTTTTCAGTTTAAAGTATAATTATGATACAATTATCCCCATAGTCAGGTCCCATAATGCAGACAGGCCAAATGACCACCAAGCAAATTACAGGCCATTTTCACTTTGTGATGCATTGATAAAAAAGCAAACGTATCCATGTCTTTCTTCAGGTGCTCGCTCGCAGCAGTGTTATTGCTAAGCCAACCAACTGCAGTGAAGTGAATCCTTCCGTTAAGAGAACATGTAATTTTAACCATTTTGCGGATCATTTCATGGCATCGTTCTCGCCTCAAATGGCTTTACTCGTAAGTGAGGCGTACACTGCTTTCTTTGCCCAGCTAGGGTCAAAGGGGCCTTTAGGGTGTCTCGGGAATTAAACTGAAGAAATGCATGTACAGCCCTCTGTGAACGAGGGGACTTAAGGTCAGCCCAAAGTTTGCCAAATAACTAATGATTGAAAAGTTCAGCTCAATAGTTTCACTACTAAACTCAAATGAAGCCCATAA